>NC_091455.1:113279309-113609666 GCF_027789765.1 Dendropsophus ebraccatus
AACAGGTGGCAAGGGGGGCCGTGCGGACCCCCCTAGCGTAGCGGGCGGGGGGCGGCGGGCCCGCCGGGCCCCCCCCGTGTCTCTTAGGGTCCGGGCCCCATACGGCAGTACCACTTGTACTGCCCTATCGGCGGCCCTGTGTGGCAGTGCGGGGCTGGTGGTGATGTGGATAGAGAAGACAGTGTACTGCGGTGCCGGAGCTGTAGCTGATTCTTGTGTGACCTGGTCACCACAGTACACCTGCAGCTGGCCCTATCTGTGAGCTAAGGAGACACTGAGGCTGCAGAGGTATCTGACTGATAAGTGTCTCCCCGGGCAGAGCTGCTGGAGGCCAGGGAGTATGGGCCACACTCACTACAAATGAAGATAATGTGGGGGGGGGGATGGTCCAGGGCTTGGGGCACACTTACAGGATTTTACCCCTGGCAGGTCCCGGTATCTCCTGGCAAGTCCCACCCCCTGTTGATAAGCCCCACCCCGATGCCACCCACGGGAGGTATGTTAACTCTATCACTGACTGTTAGATCACCCAGCTTTCCAGCATAATGGAGGTCACCCAGCTTTTCCAGTATCTCATAGTCAGTATAATGGAGGTTACCCAGCTTTCCCAGTATCTCATAGTCAGTATAATGGAGGTCACCCAGCTTTGCCAGTATCTCATAGTCAGTATAATGGAGGTTACCCAGCTTTCTCAGTATCTCATAGTCAGTATAATGGAGGTCACCCAGTTCTCCCAGTATGTCATAATCAGTATGATGGAGGTCACCCATCTTTCCCAGTATCTCATAGTGACTATGATGGAGGTCACCAGCTTTCTCAGCATCCTGTAGTCAGTATGATGGAGGTCACCCAGCTTTCTCAGCATCTTGTAGTCAATATGATGGAGGTCACCCAGCTTTCTCAGCATCCTGTAGTCAGTATGATAGAGGTCACCCAGCTTTCTCAGCATCCTGTAGTCAGTATGATGGAGGTTACCCAGCTTTACTAGTATCTTGTACTCAGTATGATAGATATGTGATAAAGAGAAAGATAGGACAGGAGGGGTGACTGTACCCTGGGCGCAGTGACAGGAGGGGTGCCCTGTACCCTGGGCGCAGTGACAGGAGGGGTGACTGTACCCTGGGCACAGTGACAGGAGGGGTGACTGTACCCTGGGCGCATTATTCCTGGGACCTACAGATCAGACAATGCTGAAGTTGGTTTCCTATTCAGCAGTTTCTTATTCTCAGAAAGGGATGTCCTTTATTACACCCAATAAGAGTCAAGCCTGGCGCAAAGTGGTTCTGGGTGTAAAAACTGGTAATAAAGTAAAGGATGTCAAAAAATCATTTAACCCTTTGAAAACACCAGTTACTTATTCAAATCAGAAAAAAATGCACATATGCCCTCTTTAATGCCAGTTTTTACACCCGAAACCATTATGAGCCAGACTGGACTCTTTTTGGTTTGATACGGGGCCCCTCTCTGTGTATTATCAGTGTGATTCAGGGTCCCTCTCTGTGTATTATCAGTGTGATGCGGGGTCCCTCTCTGTGTATTATCAGTGTGATTCAGGGTCCCTCTCTGTGTATTATCAGTGTGATGCGGGGTCCCTCTCTGTGTAGTATCAGTTTGATGTGGTACCCTCTCTGTGTATTATCAGTGTGATGCAGGGTCCCCCCTCTCTGTGTAGTATCAGTGTGATGGGAAGTCCCTCTCTGTGTAGTATCAGTGTGATACGGGGTCCCCCCCTCTCTGTATAGTATCAGTGTGATGCAGGGTCCCCTCTCTCTGTGTAGTATCAGTGTGATGCAGGGTTCCCCCTTTTTTGTGTAGCATCAGTGTGATGCGGGGTCCCTTTCTGCGTAGTATCAGTGTGATGTGGGGTCCCCCCCTCTGTGTAGTATCAGTGTGATGCAGGCCCCTCTCTGTGTAGTATCAGTGTGATGCGGGGACCCCCTCTATGTGTAGTATCAGTGTGATGTGGGGTCCTCCTCTATGTGTAGTATCAGTGTGATGTGGGGTCCCTCTCTGTGTATTATCAGTGTGATGCGGAGTCCCCCCTCTCTGTGTATTATCAGTGTGATGCGGGGTCCCCCCCTCTGTGTATTATTAGTGTAATGCGGGGTCCCTCTCTGTGTAGTATCAGTGTGATGCGGGGTCCCCCTGCTCTGTGTAGTATCAGTGTGATGCAGGGTCCCTCTCTGTGTAGTATCAGTGTGATACAGGGCCCCTCTCTGTGTAGAATCAGTGTGATGTGGGGTCCTCCCTCTCTGTGTGCTGGCAGTATGATGCGGGTCCCTCTCTGTGTGCTGGCAGTGTGATGCGGGGCCCCTCTCTGTGTGCTGGCAGTGTGATGCGGGGCCCCTCTCTGTGTGCTGGCAGTGTGATGCGGGGCCCCTCTCTGTGTGCTGGCAGTGTGATACGGGGCCCCTCTCTGTGTGCTGGAGAGGTGATACGGGGCTCCTCTCTGTGTGCAGGCAGTGTGATGCGGGGGCCCCTTTCTGTGTGCTGGCAGTGTGATGTGGGGCCCTTCTCTGTGTGCTGGCAGTGTGATGCAGGGCCCCTCTTCTGTGTAGTATTGGTGTGATGCAGGGTCCCCCCTCTCTGCGTAGTATCAGTGTGATGCATGGTCCCTCTCTGGGTATTATCAGTGTGATGCAGGGTCCCTCTCTGTGTAGTATCATTGTGATGCGGGATCCCCCCTCTCTGTGTGCTGGCAGTGTGATGCGGAGTCCCTATCTGTGTGCTGGCAGTGTTATATGGGGTCCCTCTTTGTGTATTATCAGCGTGATGTAGGGCCCCTCTCTGTGTGCTGGCAGTGTGATGTGGGGCCCCTCTCTGTGTGCTGGCAGTGTTATGCGGGGCCCCTCTCTGTGTGCTGGCAGTGTGATACGGGGCCCCTCTCTGTGTGCTGGCAGGGTGATACGGGGCCCCTCTCTGTGTGCTGGCAGGGTGATACGGGGCCCCTTTCTGTGTGCTGGCAGTGTGATGTGGGGCCCTTCTCTGTGTGCTGGCAGTGTGATGCGGGGCCCTTCTCTGTGTGCTGGCAGTGTAATGCAGGGCCCCTCTCTGTGTAATATTGGTGTGATGCAGGGTCCCTCATTGTGTAGTATCAGTGTGATGCGGGGTCCCCTCTCTCTGTGTAGTATCAGTGTGATACAGGGCCCCTCTCTGGGTGCTGGCAGTCTTATGCGGGGCCCCTCTCTGTGTGCTGGCCGTGTGATAAGGAGCCCCTCTCTGGGTGCTGGCAGTGTGATGCAGGGTCCCTCTCTGTGTGCTGGCAGTGTGATGTGGGGCCCTTCTCTGTGTGCTGGCAGTGTGATGCGGGGCCCTTCTCTGTGTGCTGGCAGTGTGATGCAGGGCCCCTCTCTGTGTAGTATTGGTGTGATGTAGGGTCCCTCTTTGTGTAGTATCAGTGTGATGCGGGGTCCCCTCTCTCTGTGTAGTATCAGTGTGATACAGGGCCCCTCTCTGGGTGCTGGCAGTCTTATGCGGGGCCCCTCTCTGTGTGCTGGCAGTGTGATAAGGGGCCCCTCTCTGGGTGCTGGCAGTGTGATGCAGGGTCCCTCTCTGTGTGCTGGCAGTGTGATACGGGGCCCCTCTCTGGGTGCTGGCAGTGTGATGCAGGGTCCCTCTCTGTGTGCTGGCAGTGTGATACGGGGCCCCTCTCTGGGTGCTGGCAGTGTGCTGCAGGGTCCCTCTCTGTGTGCAGGCAGTGGGAGATCAGGGGCCCAAAGTTTGGGCCCTTTTCAACTGCACTCTCTTCAGGGCACCTCACTTATGGGTAAATTATGAATAATATAAATTTTCTGTAAAAAAAATTGCTAAAAATTCCTGTGAATAAAAAACTAACTTAAGCATCATACAGATCAGTCACATTGTTATGGGAGGGTCTGATCTGGGAATCAACTGCTTACAGAGCCCAGGGTGACAGTGTAATCTCGGCCTCAATAAGTCAAGACTTATAATCAATCACATCCTTGGGGGTACTCGGCTGGATCATCTCTTCACATGGGGGTACTTGGCTTGAAAAGGTTGAGAAACACTGCTATAGATAACAGACCATATTTCCTCACAACTTAAACATATACCATACAGGTATTGTAAGTGGTTTGCGCAAGAAAAGCCTCTGCTGATGAAAGGTTAAAGACTGTGGGCACCTTTGAAAATATTCTTATTCCTCTTTTTTTAGGGGCACAAATGGTGCACAAAAATGGTGCACAAATATTTTCTCCACAGGTATTTTGGTCTTTAGATAATTTCTCTATAAACTTTCTAGATGACCAAGCAATTTCCTTTGTTTTGTTTCTTCTAACCTTCCAAGTTGTCATGTGTTATACTGGGCATGGACTCTCAGGACAGGGATAGAATATTATCGCTTCATAAAGCTTTGGTGCGGCCTCATCTGGAGTATGCTGTCCAGTTTTTGAACCCAATTCAATAGAAAGGATGTTCTAGAGCTGGAAAGGTACAAAGATGAGCAACTAAACTAATAAGGGGAATGGAGCATCTTAGTTATGAGGATGATAAAAGAATTACATTTGTTTAGTCTGGGGAAGAGACGTTTAAGGGGAGATATGATTATTTTATTTAAATATATAAATTTCCCCTACAAGAAATATGGGGAAAAGATGTTCCAGGTAAAACCCCCTCAAAGGACAAGGGGACATTGCCTCCGACTGGAGATAAAAAGGTTCCTTAGTAAAATTAACTGGTTTTTCACATGACAAAATTAAAACTTGACCATCACACTTGACCAACTTGACCACACATATATAGAATAGAAAATCCTTCAAAAAAACACCCACTTTTCAGTTTTAAAACACAAAATGATGGGTGAGTTGGTTTTTACAGATTTATGTGGTGCACAACATCAGCAGATTTAAACTAATGGGATGGGAATTTTATTGCTAAACCTTTTTTTTTTTTTTTTTACTATATTAACTTTTAGCCTCACTAAGGTGTGCCAATGTACAGTAAACTTATTTTATATAGATATAAATGCAATAGCTATGTAGTTCTTTGATCTATGTAATAAGCACTCAATTACTATGGGCTGCTGGAGCCCTCGCATTTGCATTATGGGGGTGGGATTCAACCACAACCACTGGCATTTAAATGTTTTATTAGCCGGGGCGCAGGGATCAACCTCGTAAGCTAATAGTGGCTGTCCCCGGCTGCTGATAGCAGCTTGGAGCGGTGCAATTCAGAGCGGGGTCATTGCGTGACCCTTCTCTGATTCCCTCTACCTTTTATGGGACATACCAGTACGTGATTTGGTGAGTAGGGGTTAGAGTTCTACTCCAGTTCTACTTTTGCTGGAGTGTCAGGGAAGAGGTGCTCATACTTGTTCACATGTACATTAGTACTCTGCACTGAGAAGTGTGCTGCGGCTGTGGAGACCAAATCAGCATGGTATTTGTAACGTCTTTTGAAGAGCTTGATGACTAAGCAGGTTTAGTTTTCAACTGATGACAATTTCTTTATGTAACCTATTTAGATTATATGGCATTGCCAAATTGCCAAGCAAACCTGAACAGCTCATCTACTAGCACTGCAATGGCATGATTAGAAAAGAATAGTAATCATTCTCATTTTCTCAGATGATAAGAATCATAAACATTCACATCTTGGTGTCGTAAATATATTTTGTTTTATGTGCCTGCCTTGCCAAGATAATACTTTTGACTAATGAGTCAAGTACCTTTGTGATTTGCTTTTTTTTTCTTTAGGAAATACTATGTTTTCTTGAAAAATACAGATTAAGAACTGTTCATTTCTCAAGATGTTCTAGTTCTTCGACACATTTCTCATTATTGTTTCATGTAATATGTGGGAGAAGACAAGTGGCATTTGCTCGGAGATTTCTATTTTCTTGTTTATCAGCTGGCTTCAGCAATCATTTGTACTACTTTTTTTCTATTATCCTTTACAAGTTCAACTTATATGATTTAAAAATGATTTAAATGTGCTTTCATTATTTTGGTTTCCTTTTCTAAAAACATGGTATTAAGTATAAGAATTTCTTAACCCCGCGGTCATGTGCAGGTCTAATTCTGTCATTCATGGCAGCAGCATTCTTTTCATGCTAGCATCAGCGTGATCCATTGACCTTTGTGTTCTTAATATAAAAAGGAATGGATCCTGGAAAAGAAACTAAACAATAAGTCACACAGTTCCCCCTTTTCATTCTTTTGTTTCCATTTTGTAGGTTTTAAAAAATCGAAGGTAGAAAAGAGATCATCAATGCTATCATGAACTGGTTCTTTTGAACTGGAACTTTGGAGACAGTACAAAACTTTGTACAATAATAAACCATTCTTTGTCACATTTTTGGTTAGAACACTGTTGGCCCATAAAACCATTTGCATTCCATTCCAATAGTTTTTTTTTTCTTTTTTAGAAATCAATTTATCTGAAATAAACCATATGTAAAATAGTGAATATGAACGGCTCAACCTCATGTGATTGTCTTTTCCTTTGGACCTCAATTTTGGAGAGGGAGGGTGCACGGATTCCCAAGCGCGGGCTAGACGCTCTTGTCCAACAATTACAGATTAGAACAGAGGTTTTTCTTCCAGCACTCCAACTACATACCATGATTAAGCACTGAGAGTGCGAAACGCGTAGGTGCGGTTCTCCCATGGGGAGTAAAACTTTTTAACCAAGATGAAATAAAGGACTGCTTTCAATCGTTTTCAATTTTTGGTTGGAGTGCTGGAAGAAAAACCTCTTTTCTGATCTATAATTATCTGTAATAAACCAAATTTCTACCTTTTTATCCTAAAATATTTGTCAAAAGTATTTACCATGACATACCTTTTTATGCAAAAGTTTTGATAAGAAATACAAAAACTACAACGCTCACAAAATAAATATATATATATATATATATATATATATATTTATATATATATATATACTTTTGGTACTGGGGTATATGCACATTATGGACTTTTGGCAGAATTTTCAAGTGGAGTCTGTTCCGCCTGTCCCAAAGACATGTCAATTTTTTGGGCAGACAACAGATTGAGCCTCAGAATATCATTGAGTCTATAGGACAGGTGGAATTTCAAACTGCACATACTCAACTTGAAATTTCTGCCCACATTCCGAAGTGTGCACATACCCTTGTGGTGCAAGAAATAATGGGCCCATGCTTATGTAGACAAGTTTTTCATTTGAGAGGTAACTCCTCTTGTAGGTAATGCAATGCAATGTTTGAGAGTTTGATGTTCTAAGCAATCCTCCAGGGTCTTTTTTTTTAATAGAATCAAGTTATACCTTTGATGGAAATAAATATTAAATATTTGACTATTTTAAAAAAGAAAGAATAAAAATATTCAGATAAACATGTTCAACAAGAAAAAAAATGGAGTTCTACAGTTTTAAATTGATGTACCACTTTCTAGTTACTACTTTTAAAACCATGCAACCTCTCAAATAGTCTTTATTAAAGTAGTTCTATTATTTTGATGCTGTAAAATCTGTGTAACTCCTTTACATGCAGTAGCTGGCTGTGTTACTGCTTCTAAAAAAAGCAATTAAAGCCCACACATTCATACTAACACTTGTTCACACTATGCAACTTACACACAGCCGTGGCTAGCAATAAATCAAAAACAGAAAATTGCTGCAGCAAACTACAAGTGCCATATAGTATTTTAAGTTTTTTTGGAAAAAATCAGGTTCTTAGCAAACGTTTGGATCAAACAGAATGTACCAACTCACTACTGTAAGGTGCCCTCAGGCAGTTGGATCCTACACTAGCAATGGCCTCTCTCGGACTATAAGTCTACATACCTGGGCATATAGCAGAAACTGAACTCTATGTAATACACCTACAGGAGCTGGTTGAGGTGCACGGCTATAAAGGAGGGAGCCATCTTCTTATAAAGGAGGGAGATCCCTTCTCTACATTAAAATTAATATATAACATTTTTCTAAAAACAACTAAAATGGATTCACTCACCTGGATGGGTTGTGCAAAATTTAGCCACAACTCTATATGTAGCATACAGAGAAGACACTACATGGACAATATATAGGCACATATGTGCCTATAAATTGTTCATGTAGTGTCTGCTCTGTATGCTTGATAAAGGCCCGTGTTAGACAATATAGGGCCAAAACGCGTTGCAATAAAGAGTATATGTTTACTATGCAATCTACCTCTGGATGATCCCTGGTTGCACCGTTGTGTGCAAATCTGAATACTCCTGCGCTTATTATACCTGGTGTGGATTCGACTCTTGGTCCTGTAATCTGCTGATTACACATCTGTAAAATGCTATACGGCACTCTCTGTTTTTGTGTTATTGCTTCTAACATAGATGCTAAAGCACACAGATCCCGATTGCTGTTGGCTTAGGGCTGACTTCATCTTCTCCTGGGCATAAAAGCAATGGCTGCATCAACATATTTGCATCTTTAATAAATGCTTTGTGCACAAACACATCAGTGCTTGAATGACAAATTATGAAATTGTAATACATTGCAGTAGGCTTGTCACAGTCATGTATGCTTGATAAAGAACTTTGGGAGACAATTATTAAATGGTAGAAATTCCATTTTGTGGCACAGATGGGCCCAATATATTTGCAAACACTTGTTGCATCAGGCCCATCTGCACCACTTGCGCCAGAGGGGTGGAGACAGGGGTGGAACATGGGTGTGGTTTCACAAAAGGGGGTGTGGCCCATGCGTGCACCGCATTTAACATTTTTTCACAGCCCTTTTCTGCATCTTTGTTGGCCACACATTCCCAAACATCTACACAGGGTGATGTACGGCTGATAGCAATTATTTTATTGGCCATACAATGACAAACAGACGACATACAAGCATTTTTTCCTTCAGAAGATGATTGCTGGTCTTTTTTACATAGGACGATTATTGTAGTCTGTATGTATACGTGCAATGGGAAATCAGTACAGAAATGAGGCTGTGCTAATTCATGAGAACCACTGAAAGCAGCAGCATTGTCAAATCAGACAATTATATATATATATATATATATATATATATATATATATATTTTTTTTTTTATGAAGTTTAGATGATTCTAATGTGGTGTTCACAATATGGGATACATGATGTCATATTTACTGTTTACCTGGAATGTTTTTATGAACAACTAGAAAATGTACCCGGCGCTGCCCGGGTATAAAGTGTCAGTATGTTAATTAGATTTGTTCTAAGGTGCCCAGGAGGCCAAGCTAAAGGTATTGTTTCATCTGAGTTAATCAGTGGAATTAGTGTATACCTGTAGTGCATAGTTGGAGGGGTTCTGTATACCCACAATGTATGGTTTTTAGGGGTCTCGCATATCTGTAGTGCATAGTTGGGGGGGCTGTATACCTATAGTGTATAGTTGAGGAGGTCCTGTATACCTGCAGTGTACAGTTGGTGAAGGTCCTGTATACCTGTACTGTATAGTTTGGGGGTCCTGTATACCTGTAGTATATAGTTGGTGCTGTATACCTGTAATGTATAGTTGGTGGAGGTCTTGTATACCTGTAGTTTATAGTTTGAGGGTCCTGGATACCTGTAGTGTATAATTGGTGAAGGTCTTGAATACCTGTAGTATATAGTTCGGGGGTCCTATATACCTGTAGTAAATAGTTTGAGGGTCCTGTATAACTATAGTATAGAGTTGGTGGAGGTCCTGTATACCTGTAGTGTATAGTTTGGGGTCCTATATACCTGTAGTATATAGCTGGTGGAGTTCCTGTATACCTGTAGTACATTTGGGGTCCTGTATACTTGTAGTATAGAGTTGGTGAAGGTGCTGTATACCTGTATTATAGAGTTGGTGTAGGTCCTGTATACCTGTAGTGTATGGTTTTGAGGTCCTGTATACCTGTAGTGTATAGTTTGGGGTCCTATATACCTGTAATATATAGTTGGTGGAGTTCCTGTATACCTGTAGTGTATAGTTTTGGGGTCCTGTATACCTGTAGTGTATAGTTTGGGGTCCTGTATACCTGTAGTATATAGTTGGTGGAGGTCCTGTATACCTGAAGTATATAGTTGGTGGAGGGCCTGTATACCTGTAGTATATAGTTTTGGGGTCCTGTATACCTGTAGTGTAAAGTTTGGGGTCCTCTATACCTGTAGTATATAGTTTTGTGGAGGTCCTGTGCACTTGTAGTGTATAGTTTTGGGGTCCTGTATACCTGTAGTGTCCTGTATACCTGCAGGGTTGTATTTACCCGTATGGCAGTGTTACTCAGTCACAGTGTGTCGGTATTGGTCATGTCTGGTATGGGGGTGTTATCCAGTTACAGTATGGCGGTATTGGTCAGATCTGGTGTGGCGGTGTTATCCAGTCACGGTATGGTGGTATTGGTCAGGTCTGGTATAGTGGTGTTATCCAGTCACAGTATGGCAGTATTGGTCAGGTCTGATATGATGGTGTTATCCAGTCACAGTATGGTGGTATTGGTCAGGACTGGTGTGGCGGTGTTACCCAGTCAGTTTGCCGGTATTGGTCAGGTCTGGTATGGCAATGTTATCCAGTCACAGTATGGCGGTATTGGTCAGGTCTGGTATGACAGTGTTATCCAGCACAGTATGGCGGTATTGGTCAGGTCTGGTATGGAAGTGTTATCCAGTCACAGTATGGCGGTATTGGTCAGGTCTGGTATGACGGTGTTATCCAGCACAGTATAGCGGTATTGGTCAGGTCTGGTGTGGCAGTGTTATCCAGTCACAGTATGGCGGTATTGGTCAGGTCTGGTGTGGCGGTGTTACCCAGTCACAGTATGGCGGTATTGGTCAGGTCTGGTATGGAGGTGTTATCCAGTCACAGTATGGCGGTATTGGTCAGGTCTGGTATGACAGTGTTATCCATTCACAGTATGGCGGTATTGGTCAGGTCTGGCAGTGTTATCCAGTCACAGTATGGCGGTATTGGTCAGGTCTGGTATGACAGTGTTATCCAGCACAGTATGGCGGTATTGGTCAGGTCTGGTGTAGCAGTGTTACCCAGTCACATTTTGGTATACCTGTTGTGCCCTGTATATACATGTACTGTATAGATGGAGAAGGGGGTCCTGTATACATGTACTGTATAGATGGAGTAGGGGGTCCTGTATACATATACTGTATAGATGGAGTAGGGGGCCCTGTATACATGTACTGTATAGATGGAGTAGGGGGTCCTGTATACATGTACTGTATAGATGGAGTAAGGGGTCTACCAGTTATTACTGTGGATGTTGTGAGGCAGCTTCCCTAGCAACCATTGCTCCCTGTGAAAATGAAAGCAGTAATCCTATTGGTTGCTAAGGCTCCAACTGCCGTGTCTGCTGCAGCTAATTATATCACCTGTGTTTGCAGTGAGGAGATTTTCCCATTCATTTCTATGGGGCGCCGCTCTTTCCCCTCCCCCTCCTCTCCTGTACATCTGGCGGGGACGGGACCTTCGCAATAACCTTCCCGGGCACCCAATGTATCTGTGTGCCAAATTTGGGGTCAAACGGTTCAGGCGTTTGGAAGTCTTTAGAGGACAGACAGACAGACAGAAGGACAGACAGACAGACAGACAGACTTTGATTTTTATGATATAGATGATTATCAGGCAGCTCTGGGCTCAATCAACATTTTTTAAAGTACTTCCATTTTTCCCATACAAAATTTGGTCCCTAAGTACCCTAATGGAGGCGCCGTTGTCTCCACTCCCTGCTGTCTGTACCTCTGAATTAGGAGGCGAAGCTTCCTGATCTATCTCCAGTGTGACACCCAGTGTAATGTGATTCTATGGTGCTGTCTCCTAATGCACAGGTACTCTCAGCAGTAAGGTTGATCGAGCCTCAGGAAATCCTAGGTTCGATCGAACTTGAACATTCACAAACCTGCCACATTAGATTGCTGAAGCCTTCCTGGTCCGTGGGGAAGAAGGAGAGTACCCAGCTATTACAAAGGCTGAATCCCAGAATTCAGCCTATTACCTAGGTACCCGCGCAGTCTCCTCCTTCCTCACGGACCAGGAAGGCATCAGCAATCTAAAGCGGAAGGTTTGTGAATGTTCGAACTCGATCGAACCTAGGATTTCCTGAGGTTCCATCAACTCCACTCAGCAGCGGAGATAACAGCAGCAATACCTCCAGTAAGGTATTCCATCACCAAACTCAAAATAGAAATAATTTTGAAAAATTACTCTTGTATCATGATCACTGTATATACAGATACAGGTGCTTTATAGATTGGCGTAGGGAACCTTGGCTCTCCAGCTGTTGTAAAACCACAACTCCCATCATACATGGACAGTTAAAGCTAAAACTTTGGCTGTCAAGACATGATGGGAGTTGTAGTTCTGCAACAGCTGGAGAGCGAAGGTTCTCTACCCCTGCAGATAGTAGGTGAGGTTTATATAAATGTGATATATATTTGGAGAGGGCAGTTATTAAGGGGTTAAGTATAGAAAAATGTACAACCAGACCAGACCCCTAAATAGACACTGGACACTTGTCAGTGTCCTGACAAGTGATGAATAGAAAAGAACTTGCCCAGGGGCATTACTAATGGTAAAGAGGGTGGGGAGGAGGGACGGAGGGGCGTTACAATCCTAGGGCATGGATACTCTAGGCCATGCCTATTTGACACAGGGCTGCAAGTTTAAAAGTTGTTTTTAGGGCAATGACTGGATCACCTGCCGAACAGAGGTTAGGGCAGATTCAGGTACAAGCAGTTAGGAGTGGGTAGATTGTGGGTATAGATTCACTTTAAGTCATCTTATTTTAAAGAGCTAAAAGTTACAAGAATCATTTTGAATTTCTTTTAACTAATTTTCACATTACCTTACTGTATATCACCATAAAAGTCATTCCCATATACAGCACCTATCAGGATGCTGCATGCTGGGTTATACTAAAATACTAGATCTCTGAAGTGTTCTTGACCTGAGGATGTTTCTAGGAATGGTTAAATAATGTATATATTTTTGACTTGTGCATGCCACTGAGTAGCCAGCTCATGAGAACACCATCTCACATAGTATTACCGTCTGCCTAGTATAATGTCTCTGTGATGTTATGTGTCCCCAATGCCCCACAAATCACATACTGTTGATTCACATCATGTTTGTGGTTTGCTATTCTATATTGATTTTTTTTATAACATATGCTACCTTTCGATGTATTGTGCCATTGTATTTCTGCCCTCCTAAGTTTGTACAGCTGTTGCACTTTCTTATTTAATTTCAAGTGATAAGTCCCTCTAAATGTCTCATCCAGCATGAATTAGAAAATGTGCAGTGCATCTTACCAATATAATTGAACTTTTGCACTTTGTATTTTTCTTGCTGCATACTTTAATGCTTTTAAGATACAGTGATACCTCTGTTCTCAACCGCAATCTATTCTGGCAGGCTGGTTGAGAGCCAAGCAGTTTAATAACTGACCAGTTTTTTCGTATATGTAGTAATGTAAATGTGCTTAATTGGTTCCAGCATCCGCCAATAACTAATTACTATATGTAAATAATGTACAGTTTATTCACTCCAGTAAAGTACTATGCATGTAAAATAAAAAAGTATATGTAGGGACCCTCACACCTCATTCTTTAGACTATGTTCACACAACGTATATTTTCGTTCAATGAATAGCGGCCGTAGAAAACCATGTCAGTGCACAGTGTGGAGTGAGAGGCTCCGGCCGCTCGCTCCATAGTGTGCTGTGGGGAGTTCTGATGCTGGCGCGCACGGATGCACCTGCATCAGAACTTTGTGGCACAAAACATCATCCGGCCGGTACTGCAAAACAGGTCAGTAGGGGTCACGGAACTGCCAGTCTCTTACTTTGTATGAACATAGCCTTATACAGGGGCTGGCTGGCAAATTTTAGCCTGGGGGGCAAGCACTCGGCACTGGCCCTTGAGTAGCAGGCTAACAGCCCATCCTTCAAGGACCACTCTGGCCCTTACCTGGTATTACCCTCCCCAAATAAGTGCGGGAAAGGAAGATACCACATGCGCCACAGAATTATAGTATTGGGGGCAGTGTTCCCAGCCACGAACAGCCCTTGTGATTGTCTCACCTCCGGACAAAATGTCTCAAGCACCTGAGTACTTCTTTAAACCTAGTGCTCTCACATGCTGTTATCAGAGGATGTACTACAACTCCCAGCGTATCCTGAGGGCTGCAGACTGTAAGTAAATTCTGGGAGTTGTAGTGTTTGCAGCTGTTGTACTTGGAGGATTCTTGGTGTATTGTATACTGGAGGCTTTGTGGGAGGTCAGTATTCATAGTTCTGTGGGGGCTGAGTGTGTGGATGTGACCCCAGAACACAACTAATAGGGGATAGAATAAATATAACGTTACTGACCAAATCCAATACACCAGTATATAAGAAATATATATTATCACTGTGACCCAACCATTGCCTCCCCATACTAACTAATCCAGTATACCCAGACCAATAATACCAGTATAAAAGAAACATATATCACAACCCTTTGACCACCGCTATTACTAAATAACATCCACTGTACAAATACCAGCATCATCCCCATAGAAGGTTTTATTTATTAAAATGTGTCTGCTGGTTGTGATCTCATGTGTAATCAAAAATACATAATGAGCTGCTAGATAGCCATTTCCTTCTGGATATCTATCTATCTATCTATCTATCTATCTATCTTAATACAATCACACCATGCCCACTACTCTCACCATGACTGGATAATACCACTATACTGTCACCAAATAACAGCCACTATATAAAGACCAATATTCTCCCAGACCAGTGACAATAGAACACAGGTGTCAAACTCCGTCCCTCCAGCTGTTACAAAACTGCAAATCCCATCATGCCTGGAGAGCTAAAGCATGACGGGAATTCTAGTTTTGCAACACCTGGATGGCCGGAGTTTGACACCCCTGATAAGTTACATTCAGTGACTCACAGTAGGCGTCTTCTCTGCGTGAAGAGACGTCCACTTTTCCTTTTCTTCTCCATCTGGCTCCGGCCATTATGAAGGCGTCTCTAGCCATGGCTCATCTCCACGGGATCTGTCAGACAGACATTTTATGCTTCTTGCTCCAGCAACATCCTCATCTATACATCCCCCCATATAGAATAGCCCCCCTCCCCCCCGCTGCACATCTCTCCATATAGAAAAGCCCCCCTGCTGTACATCCCCATATAGAATAGCCCCCCCCCGCTGTACATTCCTCCATATAAAATAGTTCCCCATTGTACATCTCTCCATATAGAATAGCCCCCCGTGCATCCCACCATATAGAATAGCCCCCCCTGTGCATCCTCCAATATTAAATAGCCCCCTGCATCCCCCCGTTATAGAATAGCCCCCCTGTGCATCCTCCCATATAGAATAGCCCCATCTGTGCATCCACCCTTATAGAATAGCCCCCCGTGCATCCCCCCTGTGCATCCTCCCATATAGAATAGCCCCCATGCATCCCCCCTTATAGAATAGCTCCCCCTGTGCATCCCCCATATAGAATAGCCCCCTGTGCATCCTCCCATATAGAATAGCCCCCATGCATCCCCCCTTATAGAATAGCTCCCCCTGTGCATCCCCCCTTATAGAATAGCTCCCCCTGTGCATCCCCCATATAGAATAGCCCCCCTGTGCATCCTCCCATATAGAATAACCTCCCCTGTGCATCCCCCCATATAGAATAGCCCCCATGCATGCCCCCTTATAGAATAGCTCCCCCTGTGCATCCCCCCATATAGAATAGCCTCCGTGCATCCCCCATATGGAATAGCCCCCCGTGCATCCTCCCATATAGAATAGCCCCCCTGTGCATCCTCCAATATAGAATAGCCCCCATGCATCCCCCTTATAGAATAGCCCACCTTTGCATTCCCCCCATATAGAATAGCCACCCTGTGCACCCCCCCTTATAGAATAACCCCCCTGTGCATCCCCCCTATAGAATAGCCACACTTCTGTACATCCCCCCCCATATAGAATAGCCCCATTGCTGTACATGTACACCCCCCCATAAAGAATAGCCCCCCCGTGCATCCCCTATATAGAATAGCCCCCCCGTGCATCCTACCATATAGAATAGCCCCCCGTGCATCCCACCATATAGAATAGCCCCATCTGTGCATCCACCCTTAAAGAATAGCCCCCCCCGTGCATCCTCCCATATAGAATAGCCCCCATGCATCCCCCCTTATAGAATAACTCCCCCTGTGCATCCCCCATATAGATTAGCCCCTTTGTGCATCCTCCTATATAGAATAGCCTCCCCTGTGCATCCCCACATGTAGAATAGCCCCCATGCATGCCCCCTTAAAGAATAGCTCCCCCTGTGCATCCCCCCATATAGAATAGCCTCCCGTGCATCCCCCCATATGGAATAGCCCCCCGTGCATCCTCCCATACAGAATAGCCCCCCTGTGCATCCCCCCATAAAGAATTGCCTCCCCTGTGCATCCCCCCATATAGAGAAGCCCCCCGTGCATCCCCCCATATAGAATAGCCCTGTGCATACCCACATATAGAATAGTCCCCCCTGCATCCCCCAAATAGAATAGTTCCCCCTGTGAATCCCCCATACAGAATAGCCCCCCCCTGCATCCTCCCATATAGAATAGTCCCCTGCTGTGCATCCTCCCATATAGAATAGTCCCCCCTGCATCCCCCCATATAGAATAGCCCCCCTGTGCATCCCCCCATATAGAATAGTCCCCTTCTGTGCATCCCACCATATAGAAAAGCCCCCCCCCCCCCGGGCATTCCCCCATATAGAATAGCCCCCCTGTGAATCCCCCATATAGAAAAGCCCCCCTGTGCATCCCCCATACAGAATAGCCCCCCTGCATCCCCCATATAAAATATCCCCCCTGTGCATCCCCCCATATAAAATAGCCCCCCGTGCATCCCCCCCATATAGAATAGCCCCCCCTGTGCATCCTCCAATACAGAATAGCCCCCCTGTGCATCCCCCGATATAGAATAGCCCCCCTGTGCATCCCCCTATAGAATAGCCCCCATGCATCCCCCTATATAGAATAACCCCCCCTGTGCATCCCCCCATATAGAATAGCCCCCATGCATCCTCCCATATAGAATAACCCCAGACAGCCATCCCCCCCCCCCTCGTCGCTGTGTGGCCACATGTGAAGGGGTTTAAAAAAACCTCACCTCTCTTCGAGACGGATCTTTAGTTTGCCACTTCTTCTCTCTGTTGCTGCAGCATGGTGGCTCTCCCCTCTTTCCTCTCAGGTCCTCAGCGGCGCGCCAGGGAAGTGACCTCAGCCGCTGGGGACCTGATATATGTTCCTGCAGACATGCCTGCACATGGCACGTCTGAAGCCGCGGCTCCTGGAGGGCATCAGGGGGCCCGGAAGAGACCGAGGGAATAGCGCGGCGGCCGGCCACACTATTCTCTCAGTCTCAACCACTGCAGCAAGTCGGCCGCGGAAAGACCGACCTGGGGGGCACATGCCCTCCTGCCCCCCGGCCCAGCCCGTCCCTGGCCTTATACTGCATTTGCATGCCCTCACATCTCATTCTTTATAGTGTATGTGCATGGTGGAAGCTGCCCAGTACAGATAATACAGTAGAGGGGTGGACTGGAGGGGATGGCTCAAGCAGCCAAACAGTGATACCAACAGCAACTGCACTGTGCGATCTGTGGTGTGTTGCAGAGTGGTTTTATATGAGACTTCAAGACTGGGTATCAAAAAAGTGTTGGAGAACCGAGCAAGTGTTTCAGTTCTGGAGCAAACTTTCATTGAAAATACTGTTTGAGAACCGAATTTTTGGAGTTCACAGAAGTTTGAGAACCGTGGTCCCACTGTACTTTATTTCATACTATAAAATTTTCTATAATGTTAAAAGGTAGGTGTATTACCTCTCAGTAGTTTAGAAGCTTGGGAAAGCTTTTTTTACTGTCTGCATCATAGAATAAAAGCATTTTTTCTATGTTCTGGAAGGACATACGGATATGTCTGTCCCCATGGTGAGTCTGCTATAATGCCTAAAAGTACTAACAGTACTTACATCTTTTTTTTTTTTTTTTTTTAAGAATGTAAGCCTATATATATACTTTTCTGAATATCCGCAAACCATTTGTGCCATTCTCCGAGCAGTGCTTAATAGAAACAAATGGGCACAGCCCTCAGCTTAGTGCTGCTTGTTCATTCCAGTATTTGGTGGGGGTTTCAGCAACTGAAGCCGACCAATCAAAAGTATGGCAAATGTTATTTATATAAAAGGGCCGCCCACCAGCTCAGGGCAAAATGCAGAAGGATGAGCAGTGCAATGGGGCACTAAACAGACTGCTGGGCTGAGAAATTTAAATTTAAATCAAAACCAAAATCACACGTAAGGAAAGCATTAACTACATATTTGCTGGGGCCCTTTCCAGCAGAAATATGCAATAATTAGATTTTTTTAGAATAAGAGGTGATTATAAAGCTTTTTTTTGCTAAGGGCCACAACACTTTTTAATTGTTGAAAGCTCTAATGCAGCATTTATCCATCTAACTATCAGAAATCCTAGTTTGGTTAAAGCGACTCCGTACCCACAATCTGACCGCCCCAAACCACTTGTACCTTCAGATAGCTGCTTTTAATCCAAGATCTGTCCTGGGGTCCGTTCGGCAGGGGATGCAGTTATTGTCATAAAAACAACTTTTAATCCTACAGCGCTGTGTCTAACGGCCGGGGCTTACATTTGTATATGCATTAGGCTGGCACACCCTCTCTGTCCTTCCTCCCCACCATCCTCATTATTAAGAATGATCCAGGAACATTTACTGCTGTTTGAGCTTTGCACAGGTGTATTAACGATCCAGCCCATGTGCCAGGCTGCCACAGGTGAGGAATAGGAAGCAATCTACCTGGAGTATTCCTAATGATGAGGAGGGTGGGGGGGAAGGACAGAGAGGCTGATCATTGCTGACGTTTGTCTTTCAACATGCTGAAAGACAAACAACTGTGATAGCAGTGATCTGCTGCCGTAGCTCTGTGGAATAGGAGCGGCGGCAGCAGACTACCGTTACCCTCTATGGGCTGCCCAGACGATCTAGCGATCACCTGGGCAGCACCCCCCTCAGCTCCCCGCGGCCCCCGCTGTACTCACCCTCTTGCTGAGTGGCGGGAGCAAGCAGGGAATGAGGAGCAAACAAGCGTTGACATCGCTCATTTGCTCCTCCAGTTGCCCCGTGTATTAGGGGCTTAAGCTGAGACTGTTCTGTCTCTACTGAGGAGGAGGCCCCCTTAAAAAAAGAAATCTGTACAGTATTACAGCAACAGGTGACACCATTAGATAAATAGTATAGTATATACTATAAGACAACAGCAGTTTCCTGTAGAATTATATCTATAAAGGTCACAGAGTTTCACATTCATCTCAAAGGACCAGGTCTGGTTTATTGTCATCTATGTCCATTGGGCTTGCTGTAAAGCATGTCACTAAATGCTGTTAAAACAGCTTAGGCAAGATGGCTGCCCCAATAACAATGTACAGAAAATAAAGAAATGTACAATAATACGAGAGGGCAGAGACGGTACGAGACAGTGGGCCCTGAAGCTTTAATCCACCAATGTCCCTGCCTACTTGCCACGGACAGCCCTAAGCAACCGCGGACAACCACGGAGTCAGTCCCTACACTGGCATACAAACACTACACACTACACGGACATACAAACACAATAGATCACAGTCAGCTGGCCAAGTGAAAACCAAACAGGCGACACAGTACCAAAATCGGGGAGAGAGCGGAGAGTCGGAGGTCAAGCAGGAGGTCAGGAAATGGGCAGAGCAATAGCAAAGGAACTAGGACAAGGAACGCTGGGAAAGGAGCACGGGAGCTAGAACTAGTATACACTAATAGCCAGCAATGAGGTGGTGGCTATGACCACATTATATACTGGATTAGGAGCCCGGACCAAAGGCTGATTGGTCCGGCTTCCAGACTCCAGCCACACTGCAGCTGCGGCACTGCAGGCTGAGTGGCAGAGCAATCTGTCACTCAGCCTGATTAGAATGCCGCTCATCTGCATAGGCAGCCGGCTGCAAGTGACGTGAGCAGGGCATGGCAACCAGGGACGTTGTTGGGTCTCCATGACGTCACTGTGCCCCCGCAGGAGGGACGCGATACGCTCTCGTCCAGGCTGCAGGAGCCGAGCAGGAGGAGGATGCCGCAGGATCACGGCTAGGTAAGTTACTGGCAAATACATAAAGAAATTACAATAAAAAATAGAAACAGATTAGAAAAAAAAGAACATATTTCAGTATCTGTCTCTAATCATTAAAGCCCCATCCACAAATCACGGTCCTGATAGACAAAAAACAGACCCATTAATTTCAACATATTCATCCACACATCGGTTTTGAAAATGGATCCATTTATGGCCACCGATCCATTCCCCATAAAAGTAGGACATTTGTATGGAACAGAGACTTCAAGTGAAGTCAGTAAGTCAGTTTTAAATGCATGACATACAAATACTCCATCCATGTGCCTTCTGTTTTAACTGAAGCAATGCCTGGTAACTCCTAGGTAGGCTCCTCCAAGTGGCCATTTGTTACCTTTCTGTTTGTGTTAGTGGATCCGCAAAAACAGTTGCAAAACGGATGTTTCACTTCTTTTTTCTTTTTTTTTTACAGCTTACCCAGCATAACATGTTATGATGCCAAAATACCTGTTTATTATATATTACTGTTAGGGGGAAGAAGTAAGTATTGACATCTGTTGGAATGTGACTGTTTCACAGTTGCATAGTGTCATGCAGTCACACCTTGTACAACCTGATGACATACATTTAGGTGTAACATGGAGACTGTTAGCTGCTGGGAAAGATTTTGTAGCCAAATGTGTTATTTATCAGGTGTTCAATGTTTATTACATGCACAAGTCTGTAGAAAAATACCAACATAATACATAGGGACAGACTCTCTGTGGACTGTGTACAATTGTAGCTTCCTGTATCACACTGCAAAATGTTTTCTGTGCAACTGAATTTGTCAAAGGGATTGTTATATCATAAATAATATGAAATGCATGCATGGTTCTAAATATCTGGATCCATATTCATGTTTGCCATGTCTTCCATTTGCATGAAATTACCAAGTGATTGATGATGATTGTGATGTTATGCTGCAAGGTATCAGCAATTACTATAAGTTTATAAGACAAAGATAAAATAAGGCATTTCCTTTTTATGAAGGGGATATGCTTTATGCCCTTGTTATTCTCCGTAAGCCTAACATGAATTTTCCAAACAAACAACAGCTTTAAATCACAATAGAATGAAAATAAATAGGATTAATCAAAATGTTCCTTTGCTGCTGATCTGTCAGAAATGGTAAATTCGAGGAAAGGCAAAATTTATTGTTGTGGTAAGCTGGTTTATATTTGTTGTGATTATTTCAAATAAACAATTTCCATTTGTTACTTTTTATGTTTGAAACGTGCGCCCTTCTGTTTGCTCTCTCAGCAGAATGTAATTGGTGAATACATGTTCTGACAAAACATGCTGGAACAGTTCACAAATACTGGTATATTTACTTATTTTTTATTTTTTAAAATAAACCACATATTTTAAATTCACATAACAAGTGTAACAGGTACCTGTCACAAATAAATATCTAAAATTCACAACACTGACAACACTTAATATGAACACGACAATAAATAAGGGAAAATTATTAGATGTTTGATGAAGTATACATAGTTTATATTTTGGACCTGCCACACTCTGTTCATCTTGGAGCATTTATGCCCAGTGTCCCATATTCCACTGCAGTCTGATGCATTGGCTCATTTGCACCTCCAGACCCAAGTGTTTCATGGGCAGACCTTCTGGGCTACTTCTTGTTGTAGTAGGGTCTATACTTTGCTATTTCCTAAAACCAAAGAAATATTTTTCCTCAAGGGGGGCTATAATTTGTTTCCCTTCTGGGAGAGCAACAAATGGAAGATGTAGTTAATGCTTGTGTTGGGAACATTAAGTATCTTATCATGCCCTGATAATGCCCCAATTTACTTCTGGTAGTTTGTAAATACTAGGTCTGCAGGATGTGTATCTAACATTTTCTCTCCAAATTTGAACATATCCATCACCCTATGAAACACAGGCCAGCATGTCTGGGGTGTTTCCCATGATTAATAGTTATTTATAGCACCTGGAATCTACATCACAACATCCCACTTGCATTTTGTTTTTTCCTCTATATCTTCTAAGAATTTAAACTCTCTTATTTTTCTATGTATGAGAGCTTGATTTTTCTGGGAACATTTGAATTATGTAATGACACTGTCATGACTGTACTATTAGTACTATGGCGCAGTCCTTGACCTGTGGTATATGGCCAAGACTGCGCTCTTTGTCACAAATTGTGTATGTTTCATCTGCAAAAGTAAATACTGCTTTATCCCTTTTACCTTAGTAATTGATTATCTACCACACCCATCTCTTCCCTGCATCAATCTCTCTGGTAAGTAAACAGTTAACCTTTGTTTTGCTTTTGATTGACAATCTGCTTTTTTTTTTTTACCTATCCTTTTCTTTGTCAGTCTGGGTTCTGGGTCTGTGGTCCAATTACATGCTGGACCAGACCCCCTAAACTATATATATTTCCTTACTTCTTTGGTCTTTTAATTCTTTAATACCTATTAGTCTTTCTTTGTAAAGCATGCTAAGCATCCTCTTTTTGTATTGTTCTTTTTCTTGCTATTCCTGGTTACCTAACTTTGGCTTATTGTACCTTGAACTTGATACTTGGATTGTGATTTTGTTCCATGTTGCTTGTTTGACTAACCTCATGAAATAAATTGCATATCATTGTATAGATTGACAAATTTTTACCCCTATAACTTTTTTTTCTGTCTACAAAGCAGTGGGGAAGGGACTCGTTTTTTGAACTACAGTATGATGTGTAGTTTTTATTTGAACCATTAGTACATTTCTTATGATGTGATGTGACCATAAATCTGAAATTCTCATTTTACATGAATGGTTTAGGCCATTTACCAAGCGGAATCAAGCATGGTGTCTTTTGGTAATTTGTCTATGCATTGGATTATGCACAATCTCAGCTCTCCTACTGTAATGACAAGTCAAACAGTGCCAGTTGTTTGTGTGACACTCTGGCACGCCTCACCACTCCTTCCTTCTCCCTCTTCTTTATGAATAATCAATGCTGCCCAGCCTTTAGCTCACTCCACAGTCAGCCAGTGTCTCTGATTGCAGATCAGTCTTCTGTAGGCATTTTAAGGCTAGATTCCCACTTAAAGTATCCTCAGCGGATTTCTTGCTGAGAATTTGCAACGAAATCTGCTCAAGATACTTGCCCATTCACTTCAATAGGCTGACATACTTGCAGCGGGTATGGCAAGCTTCTGGTATCTCCTGGCAGTCAGCCAATCAGTGCGATGCGGCAGGTCAGCGAGGGTTAATCATAATCCCGCTGCGAGTTAAACAGCCCATTGAAGTAAAGGGCAAGTAAATTTCTCTTGGTAGCTTCATGCTGAACTGCAATTTTCAGGTCACCCATTGGGAGATGATGTGTGATTTCCTGCAATTTCTGGTACCATCTTACTGTACAAAATACTGTGTTGGTCAGTCGCAATAATTACAGCATAAAAAACATCATCCCCCTGCTTCACGTCATGGAGACTACATTGAGGAACATAATTGCCAAATGGGAGCAGTCCTATGGTCTACCATGTGAAACTGAGCCCGGAGAAGGACGAAATGGTGGTGGAGAAGGATGAGGAGGAGTTATATGGGCAGGGGTTCCAAACACAGAGTGGCATCTCTGGCCCAGGTCACACCAAACAGCCAGGAGTGGTACCAAATCTCAATCCACAAAAAAGTCAGGTCACAACAGCCAAAGGTCAGGGGAGGCAATTGGGTTCAAAAGCCAGGGTCAGAAGAGCTAAAAGATTAAGTAGGAAACCAGTCAGCCCCACACCCAAGTTTCCCTCCAGAAACAGCTGAACAGGTAGAGCAGTGCTACGGTATAGCATGTGTCCGGAGAGGGACAAAATGGTGTTGGAAGAGGAAGAGGAGTTATGCGGGCAGGGGTTCCAAACACCAACGAGTGGTCACACCAATTTGGTCACACCAAATTGCCAGGAGATATATCAAATTACAATCCACAAAAAATCAGGTTACAATAGCCAAAGGTTAGGGTAGCCAGATAAAAAGGATAGTAAGGGTACAAAAGCCAGGGTCAGAAGAGTCAAAAGTTAAGGGAACAAACCAGTCAGTCAAACCCCACCAGCTGCAGTTGAAATTACACCCTTACCCCTAAATATTTTTGGCAATTTTTTACCCGGTCCGGTTCTAGCCAAAGAAGGTCAATATCTGGCCACAATTTCTCTCCAGCAGCAGATGACATTAAAGGTCCAGTCATACTTGCCCCTAAATATTTTGACATTTTTTTTGTCGTTCCTAGCCAGCAGTGTGGAATCTGAGAGGGTGTTAAGTGCGGCAGGGGCCATTCGAAACCCACAAGAACCAGGCTGTCTTGCCCCATTGCAGAGAGGCTGACCTTTATCAAATTTAACCAAGCTTACCCAATGCCTGATGTTAGTGCCCTTGGTGTAGACCAATTTACCCCTTTCACATTATGATATTTTTTTCACGTTTCACCGTTTAGTAAAGATTTACAGTACATGAACCAACTATCCAGTAATCCAACTAAGCAAGAACTCCACTGAGCAAGGACACTGGGTTAACTTCATCCACAGACTGGGTTCACTGGACACAGGCTTCACTTCTCTCACACACCGGGATACCAGTGGGTTACCTTCACCTACAGATTAGGTTCACTGAACGCTGGCTTCTCTTCTCCCACACACATAGATACCAATGGGTTAATGTCACCCACAGTAGCCACAGACTGGTTTTACTGGAAAATGGCTTTACGTCTCCCACACACTGGGATACCAATGGGTTAACTTCACCCACAGCATTAACAGACTGGGTTCACTGGATACTGCCATCACTTCTGCTACACACTGTGAGACCAATGAGTTAACTTCACCCACAGCACCCAAAGACTTGGTTCACTAGACACTGGCCTTACTTCTCCAACAGCGCCCACACACTTTGATAACTTTACCAACAGCACCCATAGACACCCACCCACAATGAACTCTCCTATCCCTATACAGTATATCTCTTTCTCTCCCTTCTCCCTGCCTTTCACCAAATACCTGCTGCAATTTCTCTCTCCTCTACACAAACAACCAACTGCCCACCTCCAGGAACACTATATACAGCAAGGGGAGGGGACATCACAGTGGAACATGGAAGTGATTGGATGGTTTCAAGGGATTATGGATAATCCCTTGCACCCAATGCATGACAGTACTGTAACATGTGTGTCTGCCATTTGTTTAAGAATCACACAGAATTTAGAGCATGATTCGCCGTGAATACAGCTTTGCTATATTCTCTTTGCTCCTCTCAAGTTATTATGTTGGGATTTTTTTTATTTTCTTAAAAACATTTTATTAATTTTTTAATTATGTTTTTTTTAGTCACTCTCGGGCACTCCCATAAGAAAAAATTTTTATTGCCTGTACACACATCAAAATGCTACTGTACTGCATCGATGTGTAAGCTCTCCATTCTATTTCAGATGGGCGAAGAGTTTAAAGAATAGGTAAGCTTTGATCACTTGGAAGTAAGTTTAGAGAGCGGAGACAAATTATTTAAGTAGTCTAATTATTGTTACAATAATAATAATAATAATAATAATAATAACAACAGCCTCCATACCTATCCACATGAAATTAGTAAAATATGTTATACTGAAAAAACCATATACATAAAACCAGTAAGTTATTAAAAAATTTCTAATATAACAATCATAGTCAAGAAGGAGTTAGGTTTCAGATCTTTTTATGATGTATACAGATCTTATGCTTTAAATGTAATTGATAAGAGCAAGCAAAGGGAAGAGAAATATTTACAGTGTAATTAGTATGATAAATGTAATGGAAGCAAGAAATGATGCTCAGTGATATACTTGTCACATATAGTACCATGAAAATGAGTAAGTAGCTTTCAAATGCAAATACCCTTAATATATTTCTGCTTGATTTGACTGCTGACTGAGACTTGTGATGTGAAGTTCTATCCTGCAAGACTTTATATTTTGCACTACATGTGTTGCTCTGGCAAAGTCTTCTGTAATGTCAGCCAAAGGGTGAAAGGTATTAATAAAGACCTGTCAGAGCAACCTAAGAACTGATGAGAGCTGTGTTGTATCTCTGCAAATACTAACTATTGACATGTTTTTGCTATACAGACACCTTTATCACCTTTACTATTTATGTTGTTTTAAACTAAACTTAACTGTGTTATATACCTCACAGAGAAGACAGCACAGTGTCTCCATGGTTAGCACTGCAAGCTTTCAGCACTTAAATCCTGAGTAAGGCCTTGTTCACACAATGTAAGTTCCGTACTAATCACAGCCGTTTTTGCAATGGCGGTGATCGGTACCTAACTTACGTTGTACTGCAGGCCAAGGGAATCCCGGACGGAGTGTATACTCAGGGTATACACTCTGACCGGGATCCCTAGCGACATGTCAGTTTTCTTTGACCGCTATTCATTGCGCAGAAAACCCTGTCAGTGCACACTATGCACACTATGCAGCCGCACGATCTATTGTGTGCAGTGGGGAGTTCTGATGTGGGCGCGAATGGATGTGCCCGCATCAGAAGTCTGTCGCGCTAAAGATCATTCGTCCGGTACTGCAGTACCGGCCAATATGATCTTTCCTGAGACCGGCCGGGTCACGGAATGGCCGGTCTCATACTAAGTGTGCACATAGCCTAAGGTTGCATTCACATGTTCCGTATTCCACACAAAACACGGATGTGGAATGTCTGTAATGGATTCCCCTCCCCCTCTCGGGCAGCATCTGTGATAAGATGCTGGGAGCGGGGGAATTGTATGCATATGCGCCGGGATGCTGTGCGGAGGAGAGTCCGTTACAGGCATTCCATGTCTGTGTTTAGTGCGGAACACGAAACGTGTGAATGTAGCTTTAGCATCCAACCATGGACAACAGCTGCCTAGAGTTTGTATGTGTTTTAGTGGTTACTAATTGGCTTGCTATAAAGAAGGCTCTCATCTGTGTTCCTAATGGTGTTTTTACACAGAGAGATTTATCTGACAGATATTTTAATCTGTCGGCAAAAGCTGGATCAAGTCCTGGGAAACTACGGTTCAGTTCAGACGAACTTGAATTTTAAACCAAAAGTTATCGAACCTGTCGAACAGAACTTCTGAAAAGTTCTTTCATCTCTAATTGAAACCTAACCTGATCACATTTCTTCCTAGATGTAAAAGAGCCTAGTTATGTGTGACCACCTGGTAGCATAATTTCAACTAAAGTTATCATATTTTCTAGTGACTAATAGATTATAAAGTGCTAGGTAACATGTCAGACTTGTCTACAGAAAGTAATTATGATAAGTTGTCACATAAATGAAACATTTGCTTATTCTTCACATTATGGATACACTGACCCCAATTTTCAGTAAAATTAAACATAATATACAATAATGCTATAGATTGCCCTTAAAATTTCTAAAAAAAAAAAAAAATCTTCCTACAAAATATTGACTAAGGCAATGTAGGCATTGTATGAAAGCAAAACTTAAATGTTATGCTTTAAGCCGAAAGGAAAAGCCAGCTGGTGCCTCAGTATGCACAGATTGCAATGAACAATTTTACAGAACCAAGGAAAACATCCTCAACCTGTGCTTTGAAATTGACTTTTCTAAGCCAGCAATGAAAGGCCATGATCTTGTGCCAGTAGATAAATGCCCAGCTGTATGACATAGACATTAGGCAGACATGATACTTCACTTAAGAACAAAAGACAGACAGAAACTTTCAACTTAAAGAACATGATCAAGAGGCAGAAATAACCTATATAGGCTTTATTCACATTCTTCATTTTTTTGCCTGTTAATCGTTTTTAGCATATTTTTTAGTACCTGTAGTACTAGTAATGGCAGAACTATTTTTATAAAAACAAAAACACACTTTATCTTGTATTGACAATGGGGGGGGGGGGATAGTGCTGTTTCAATTATGCAAAGTGCAGGAATGAGGCCTCTGAACCCTCGCATTCCATAAAATAAATAAAGGGTACTTCTCGTTATAACCTTCAAAATCTCAATTAACAGGGGAAGTGATAGAAAGCATGTTTGCAATTTCCTTTTTTTTTTTTTTTTTTGTTATCATGCTGTAAAACAAAGCTAAACTTGCTTAAAATCTGATTCCAGTCTCCTGAAGGCAGATTTTTAGTCTTAGGGCCCTATTCCACAGTAACAATAATCGACCGGATCGGCCCCATTTGGCCCGATTTGGTGAAATAGAGAGAACGATCAGCCGATGATCGTGTCATCGGCTGATCGTACATTTAGGGCCAGACCTGAAATCATCATTCCCCCACCGTGCATCGCCACTGTTGAATAGTGGTCGGGCGACCGACGATTTGACAGCAGCAGCAGCAGTAATACATTATCTGTCCAGGCTTCTCCCCACTGTCTTCATCCCCGGGTCCCGTGCTCTCTATCTTCTGAATGGCCGGTCAGCTGATGAAGCGCTCAGCCAATCACAGGCCGGGACTGCCGCGGCCTGTGATTGGCTGAGTGTGGCCTTTCAGCTGACCGGCCATTCAGAAGATAGAGAGCGCGGGACCCTGGGATAAAGACAGCGCGAAGAAGACGACCTGCAGGTAATGTATGATGCTGCAAGGGCTTCAGGGTCATCGGTAATGATGTCCTTGCAGCCCTCGCTCAACGATCATCGGGCCGTGGAATAAGCCCAGTAATTGAGCGGCGATCTAGCAGATCGTCGCTCGTTTACATCGTTGATCAGGCCCTCCTCGGCCCGTGGAATAGGACCCTTATTCTAGTTGAAAAATTAGACCCAACGCAGGAAGTCCTGGCCAGTACAGAGTCACAGCTCAATCGGTCCATCAATCACATGACTGCCTTCTCTCTGTGAGAGCGCACAGATGACCTACTGTTGATCTTCTGTTGATTTAGATTTTTAAAGTTTTAACAACAGTGAAACCTCCTGTCTTTATACAATGCTGTGATTACTCTGTATGCAGACCAGATGTGTCTCTATCAAAGGTACCATTTTGAAAAAGATGTGGGTTAGCTTGCTAGTCACAGAGTAGCCAGTACTGAATCCGATTCAGAGACCCCAAGAGGCAAAATCTTCTCTATAATGTGTGTTGGTCTTCTCTCATGTACGGCAGACTTGAGTTGAAGTGGATTAAGCTCAGAGCCCTGGAAGAGGTACATTTATCTCTTTCTACGGCCTGACCTTCTCTTGACCCTATGAAAAAAGGTCAGCCAAGTATGTTTAATTGTAATGACAGGATTTCACAGAGCAAGACTTATTAAAAATACAATGAGAAGCCCTTTTTAAGGGCCATTCCAGATAACCTCTCGCTTCTAGTCTCTTGCAAACTTTCCGAAACTGAGATTGGAAATTAGGATCCCAATATGCACTTTTATTCTAATAAGCTTCCCAGTGGAAATTTTTTAATAATGTGAACTATATAATGTTATATGCAATAGCTTTACTCTATAAAGATATATGCATTACCTGCTTCCATACAGAGTTTTCATACAGCTTTATATGCAGGGCTGTTAGGAAGAGTTTTAAAAGAGAACTTCAAATTTGATTTGTTCTCAAGCATTTATTTGGTATAGTCTGGAATGGAGACATCATTTTTTCAAGGTACCAGAAAATGCCAGATGAATGTAATCAGCGTACCAGAAAATATATCTCATAAGTGGGTTATTGATGCCAAAAGTTATTGCTTTTCTGCACAACATACAGTACACATGTGCCCTACAGATTTGGGCTCACAACACATGATTTTTCAGCCATCATTGCCGACTACCATCCAAAAGACATCCGATATTTGCCAATGATGAGCAATTATACAGTGGTCATTATACAGTGGGGAAAAAAGTATTTAGTCAGTCACCAATAGTGCAAGTTCTCCCACTTAAACAGATGAGAGGCGTCTGTAATTTACATCATAGGTAGACCTCAACTATGAGAGACAAAATGAGAAAACAAATCCTGAAAATCACATTGTCTGATTTTGTAAGAAAATACTAAAAGGGCGGACTAGATGGACCCAGTGGTCTTTTTCTGCCGACAATCTTCTATATTTCTATGTTTCTATGAATTTATTTGCAAATTATGGTGGAAAATAAGTATTTGGTCACCTACAAACAATCAAACAAGATTTCTGGCTCTCACAGACCTTCTTCTTTAAGAGTCTCCTCTTCCCTCCACTCATTACCTGTAGTACTGGCACCTGTTTAAACTTGTTATCAGTATAAAAAGACACCTGTGCACACCCTCAAACAGTGAGACTCCAAACTCCACTAAGGTGAAGACCAAAGAGCTGTCAAAGGACACCAGAAACAAAATTGTAGCCCTGCACCAGGCTGGGAAAACTGAATCTGCAATAGGCAACCAGCTTGGAGTGAAGAAATCAACTATGGGCGCAATAATCAGAAAATGGAAGACATACAAGACTACTGATAATCTCCCTCGATCTGGGGCTCCACACAAAATCTCACCCCCTGGGGTCAAAATGATCACAAGAACGGTGAGCAAAAATCCCAGAACCACGCGGGGGGACCTAGTGAATGAACTGCAGAGAGCTGGGACCAATGTCACAATGTAACTACCATCAGTAACACACTACGCCGCCAGGAACTCAGATCCTGCAGTGCCAGATGTGTCCCACTGCTTAAGCCAGTACATGTCCGGGCCCATCTGATGTTTGCTAGACGGCATTTGGATGATCCAGAAGAGTATTGGGAGAATGTCCTATGGTCTGATGAAACCAAAGTGGAACTGTTTGGTAGAAACACAACTTGTCGTGTTTGGAGGAAAAAGAATACTGAGTTGCATCCATCAAACACCATACCTACTGTAAAGCATGGGGGTGGAAACATCATGCTTTGGGGCTGTCTGCAAAGGGGCCAGGGCGACTGATCCGGGTACATGAAAGAATGAATGGGGCCATGTATCGTGAGATTTTGAGTGCAAACCTCCTTCCATCAACAATGGCATTGAAGATAAAACGTGGCTGAGTCTTTCAACATGACAATGATCCAAAGCACACCGCCAGGGCAACGAAGGAGTGGCTTCGTAAGAAGCATTTCAAGGTCCTGGAGTGGCCTAGCCAGTCTCCAGATCTCAACCCTATAGAAAACCTTTGGAGGGAGTTGAAAGTCCGTGTTGCAAAGCGACAGCCTCAAAACATCACTGCTCTAGAGGAAATCTGCATGGAGGAAGGGGCCAACATACCAACAACAGTGTGTGCCAACCTTGTGAAAACTTACAGAAAACGTTTGACCTCTGTCATTGCCAACAAAGGATATATAACAAAGTATTGAGATGAAATTTTGTTACCGACCAAATACTTATTTTCCACAATAATTTGCAAATAAATTCTTACAAAATCAGACAATGTGATTTTCTGGATTTGTTTTCTCATTTTGTCTCCCATAGTTGAGGTCTACATATGGTGTCAATTACAGGCTTCTCTCCTCTTTTTAAGTCGTGGAACTTGCACTATTGGTGACTGACTAAATACTTTTTTTCCCCACTGTAGATGTCCGTCATTAGCAAAAATCACATAGTGTGAACAAAGCCTTGCAGAAAAAAATGGTGATCAAACAGGAAATAATTGTGCATTAAAATATATTTTGTAAAATTGAAGATGTAGTCACACAATTTCTTTGAACATGTATTAGATCTTTATAGATAATGTGCAAGAGCAAATAATACCAGATTGTGTGGCATACAGCAATATAATGAGGTAACAACACACATGATTAGGGACTCTCCCACTTACCAGGAAACCAGTACAAATCTGAATAAAAGCATTAAATGTGCATAACTTCTCAGGGCCACTTCTAAGACAGTGGTGACAACACGGGCTATAGCTGGGCAGTTGGCAGGTACAAAAAGTGAGCCTGCTGTCATCCACCCTGTAGTCCAGCTCCTGCAACTATAGACCACACTGTCACTGCTGCCCAGGTCCTCTCCTAAGTCTTCAAAGCAACGGTAACAGGGTCCCCTTCATCACAGCCTCCATCATTCTGTATTTATGGAAGCTCTGTATAGGAATAATTATGTTCCATATGCAGGGCTTCTCTCAGTGTGCATGTTCTGGGCAGGGCTGACTTTTGTAAACCCTGTAGAAGCCAGGCCGATTCAGTAATGTCATAGTGTCACATGACCAACCCACAAAATATAAAAACAAGTAAATGAAAATAGAGTCAAAAGAAATCCGGGGAAGGGGGAATCATTTCGGGCAGAGAAGAGTTACATAGTTAATACAGTTGAAAAAAGACGCATTCCCCTCAAGTTCAACCAAGGAGGGGGTGGATACAGGGAAGGGGGATATACAAGGAGGGGATGGATACAGGGAACATAGGGGGAACAGGGATGGATATGGGGAACATAATAAAGTATGCTTACCTGATCTTGTGTGAAGCTGAATGCCACCAACTTTATGGGGAGCTCACAGAGTGAGAATTTATACACCCAAATAGTAAGCTCCCTCTAGAGTTTGTTAAAGGTAGAAGCTACGGCAATGTTACTGCAAACAGGAAGCATGCTATCACCAAGGGTTTTATACTGTAGGAGTCAAATGCCCTGTTTGTTTGTTTGTTTGATAGGAACACCACTGAGAGGCAGACTGTACTTTAAATGTTCCCTATCACTTTAGCTAGCTAGATAGCTAGATTTTATATTATGTATAGGCTTTAAGCAAATTGCTATGCAACTAATAACACTTCAAAATGTATAATTATATAGTAGTTTCTGTTTATTGCAGATAACTCTTACGGGGATAAAATACAGTGATTCATTCTGACCATATGCCAGTTATATCTAACCAGACTGAATAAAGAAGAAATGCTGAGAAAATAATACCACAATTTTTTGTCTATGTATACAAATGCTTGCTTGCATTGAGACACAGGGGCAGACATCCCATATGTTAAACCTGTGGAGCTGCATATGGGCCCAGCAAGAAAAACCCTCTTTAAGGGTGGGTTAACACGTCACACAGCAAGTTCGCTGCAAAATCCGCCATGATTCCCGTACTGTGACTTTGAATAGGATCCCATACTCACAGCAGAACTTTCATCCCGGGAATCGCAGTGGATTTCGCTGTGAACTCACTTCGTGAAATCGGCTACGATTCTGTTATGTGTGAATCCACCCTATAGCTACATTAAAGTGCACCTGTCTTTATAAAAAGAGATAGGAGAACGAGCAGAAAGATCACCGCGCTGCAGTGTGTTGGCTCCCAGCTCTGTGTGGAAAAAACAGACGGGCTCCATAGATTTACACTATGAGCCAGACTCATCACTTCTGGCTCATTCTCCCAATCGGTACAGGTCTGGATACTCAAACCTGGACCAATCAAAACTTTTGGCATGTCTCTGTGATATGTCAAAGTTATTTATACTGACAGGTATACTTTAAAAGCTTGATAAAATACCCATCACTGTCCAACTGATGACACATAGAAGGGACTATGCTAAGTTCTTTCCGTAGCTCATAGTTACCAGTTACTTTTTTATTTTTTATTGCCAAATTTTGAAATCTGTAACCTTTTTTTTTTTCTTTTTCTTTTTTTTTAAATCGATGTAGATTTTTGGCAGGTGCGTTGTACTTTTTAATGGTACCATTTTGGGTATTAATAACCTTTTTTTTTTATAGAAAAAAAATACTAGTTCTGCCTTTCTTACTTGAAATTTTGTGTTGTGCACTGGGCAGCATAAATAAAATGTTTAATTGTGGGACAGAGATGCCCACCAAACATTTACACTGTACATTTTGATATCTATATGTTTTATTCCTTTTGTTCCTTAGTCCTTCTGTGTAAAAATAAAAAGAGGGTTTGATTTTGTGTTGCCATATTATGAGAACCATAACTTTTTAATTTTAACCCCAAGGTAGTAGACATTCTTACTATTACCATTTGAGGTCATTACAACTTTAAAATCACTTTTTATTATAATTTTCTTATAATTGACAAATAATTAACATATTAATTACATTTTGTGGTTATTATTAGAGATGGGCGAACCGGTTCGGCCGGTATGGGATCTGGTTCGGATTTTTCCAAAAGTCCGAGTCCGGTCGGATTCAGATTTTTGGAAGTCCACTCCGAATTTATTTTATTTCACCTCCACTGGCCTCCAATGTCTACTGCCGCTCCTTCACTGCATTTGTGACCTTTTTCCTGCATAGACCCTGTAATGGTGAATTTCCTGCATAGACCCGTAAATGGTGAATATTGAAGTCTAAAAAAAAATTGACTTTGAGATATTGAAAAGATAATGATGTTACTGACATGTAGAGCCCTAAATTTAACCAAATACTTTACCCCCGTATCATATAGATGCTTTAAACTATGAAATCCGAAGAAATCCGAAAGTCGGTCAAACAGAACTTTTCAAAAAAATCCGGAAGTCCGGTCGGACCGAACTTTTGAAAAGTTTGCTCATCTCTAGCTATTATGATTGTATCAAAAGCAAATTTACACATTTGTTATGTTTTACTACTGCACATTTTAAACATATTTTTATATGGTGCCATATTATGAGAGTCATAATCTTTTAACTTTTTCATCAACATAGCTGTGTAAGGGCCTATTTTATGGAAGCAAGCTTTAATTTTCATTGGTATCATGTTAGAGTACATGCATCTAGATATTTCATATTTTTGGGTGGGCTAAACAAAGATAGCAATTGTGTCTTTTACTTACTTTTTTTTTTTTTTTTTTACACTTTTAGTGTAGGGGACTTTGTAGCTACTGTGCTGACTGGGAATGGGGGCCCTGCCAATCAAACATTGATTACCTATCCTAATGCTAAGTTTACACGGAGCGATTATCGGGCGAATTTTCGCGATAACGATCGAATTCGAACGATAATCGTACGTGTAAACGCGTCGAACGATCGAAAAATCGTTCATTTTGATCTTTTAACATGTTCATAAATCGTTGTTCGTAGTTCGCAAAAAATTCGCCGATCATTCCGTGTAAACAGTCGTCGCGCGATAGTCCGGCTACCCGCAGCCCGGCCCCCCGCTCATCCGCAGCCCCCTGCGCCGGCTCGATCGCCACCCCCGCCGCCGCCACTGCCCTGATCACCACCCCCCCGATCGCCACCTCCGCTGCCGCTCCGATCGCTACCCCCACCACTCTGATCGCCACCCCCACCCGCCGCCGCTCCGATCGCCCCCCCGCTCTGATCGCCGCCGCCGCTCCGATCGCCCCCACCGCCGCAGCCAAGAGCATACGTTACCTGCTCCACGCAGCAGGTCTTCCGACATCCCGCGCATTGATTGGCTGAAGAGTTGAGCCGGGAATTTCAAACGGCTCCTCTTCAGCCAATCAGTGCTCCTCTTCAGCACTGATTGGCTGAAGGGGAGCCGTTTGAAATTCCCGGCTCCCCTCTTCAGCAAATCAATGCAAGGCAGCACTGATTGGCTGAAGGGGAGCCGTTTGAAATTCCCGGCTCCCCTCTTCAGCCAACCAATGCACGGCAGCACTGTTCATAAATGGTATGAACAGGTAACGTATGCTCTTGACCGCGGCAGTGTGGGCGATCGGAGCTGCGGCGGCGATCGGAGCGGGGGGGGGGCGATCGGAGCGGCGGCCGGGGGGCGATCGGAGCGGCGGGGGTGGCGATCAAAGCGGCGATCAGAGCGCTGGAGGTGGCGATCGGAGCGGCGGTGGGGGTTGCGATCGGAGCGGCGGGGGTAGCGATTGGGGCGGCGGGTGGGGCTGCGGGCGTGCGATCGCAAAACGATTTTTCTGTGCGATATATCGTACCGTCTAAACGCTGATCGTTATAAAAAAAATTGTTACTTCGAAATCGTTAATCGTGTGATCGGGCCAATTATCGCTCCATGTAAACTTAGCATTAGGGTGCGTTTACACAGAAAGATTTATCTGACAGATTTTGGAAGTCAAAGCCAGGAATGGATTTGAAAAGAGGATAGATCCCAGTCTTTCCTTTATGATCTGATCCCTGTTTATAGTCTGTTCCTGGTTTTGGCTTCAAAGATCTGTCAGATAAATCTAAGTGTAAGTGTAAATCTAAGTGTAAACGCATCATCAGGGTCCATTTACACAGAAAGATTATCTGACAGATTATCTGCCAAAGATTTGAAGCCAAAGCCAGAAACAGACTATAAACAGAGATCAGGTCATAAAGTAAAGCCTGAGATTTCTCCTCTTTTTAAATCCATTCCTGGCTTTGGCTTCAAATCTTTGGCAGATAATCTGTCAGATAATCTTTCTATGTAAATGGACCCTAAGGAAAGGTTATTAAAGGCAACAAGATCTAAACCTCCACTCCTCAAATATCATACTATGACAGGCGCAACTCTTCCATACAATATGAATTGATTTATTAAAATAATAAAAACTAGTATACAAGCAAAAGCATCAGCACAACACGTTTCCAGGCGTATTCTGCCTCTTCATCAGGTGCACAATCAAAAATAGAGAAAATTGATGTCAGCTCCCCTCCAGCAATTGAAAGGATATCAGTCAGTAATAGAGGGTGCACAGGTCCGGCGTTGGACTCACACCTGTTCAGCAGAAGAGGGGAAGAAGGATGATGGTCTCAGCACTCCGGAGATAAAATTTCCAAACTTTATTTCATATCAAAAAATGTATACAAACAGAGCTCATGTAGAGGCTGCCTGTAGATGAACTCTGTTTTTATACATTTTTTTGATATGAAATAAATTTTGGAAATTTTATCTCCAGTGTGCTGGGACCATCATCCTTCTTCCCCTCTTGCTCAAGTGCTTAACTGATATCAGTACACAGCCACATTTAAATATATAGACCGGAAATGACATCAAAGACAGATATTGCGTAACTTATAGGCAAAGGATATAACAATAACAAACAAACAACACACTCACAACAATATGCAGAAAAAGAGATTACAACATATAACTTACAAAGCACAAATAAATCAGAATTAGTAATATTAAAATAGAACATAAAGAAGACAAATAAACAATAAACCTCCTATTTAATGATGTTGATGCATTCGTTCAAGCCAATAGGGATCAAGGAAGATAAACAAAAGGTCCAATAAGTTTCCCTATTGCTCAGGGACATATATGTATTTTAAACACAGCTGGAATCTGCTCCAGCAATGATAGTGTCAAACTAGAAAGGTTAATAAGATGTTTCAATAGGAAATGCTAGGGCAAGCTGTATTTAACAAAACCATTCTTTATGTTCGTCTGATGCTTGCTCATCCAGCAACGCAGAGTCTGAACTGTCTGTCCAACCTATTGAAGTTGGCACCGGCAGCTCAGCACGTAAATCATGTAGTCAGAGGAATAATCATATGCATCCTTAATTCTAAAAGATTCATTGGTAATAAATGAATGAAAAGTATCAGTTGGTTTTTCTGGGATCCATGTGCAACACATACACCGCGGTGCACCACAGCAACATGCCCCCACTAGAGGAGGAGCAGGAAACTGCATTCTCTACACTGCGTAAGCAACTGGGCTCTAAATACCCACAAAGGTTTTATTTATGTCCTTTTAATACTACTTATTCTGATTCATATGTGTTTTGGAAGTTATATGTTGTAATTTCTTTCTCTGAATATTTTTGTTTGTCGTTTGTTATTGTTATATCCTGTGCCTTTAAGTGATGCAATATCTGTCTTTGATGTAATTTCCGGTCAATACATTTAAATGTTGTTGTGTACTGATACAAGTTAAGCCCCGGATGAAGAGGCCAGATTGGCCTGGAAACACATTGTGCTGATGCCTTTACTGTATACTTTTTATTGTTTTAATAAATCAATTTATATTGTATGGAGTCGTTGCATGTGTCAAAACCTGATATTTCAGGAGGGGAGGTTCAAATCTTTACTTACCCCAGCGTGGGTGTACAGTGATGACTGCATACCGGAGTCTACTACCATGTGTGCCTCGATCTTGCCCAACCACATCACGTGAGAGAGGTTGCTGGTTATTACTTCATTAGGTTTGCCATTTGATACAAGTAGGTCCTGCACCATGGAGCACTTTTTTTGTGTTGTCGTTTAAAGGCAACAACAGACAATTCATAGCAATATGTTTCACAAATGTATTTGCAAACTTAATACAATTAACAATTAGGCTATGTTCACACAGCGTAAGAGACCGGCCGTTCCTTGACCCCGGCCGGGTCACGGAACGGCCGGTCTCTGCCCGGATCATCCCGGACGCTACTTAAGTACGGAACGGATGATGTTTCCGGCCGCAGGGTTCTGATGCGGGCGCATCAGCATCTCCCAAAGCACACAATGACGCAAGCAGCCACTTCATTGTGTGAACTGACAGGGTTTCCTACGGCCGCAATTCACATGTCAGTTATTTGCGGCACTGCACGGGATCCCAGCCAGAGCGTATACGCTCATAATCTTTTTCCTCATATTTTATTTCAGACTCATCTTATCTTTGAATTTTCAAATCTTAAATGGAAAAAGTAATTTGGAACCTTCTATGACACATTTACTGATTCTGTCTATGAGTTGTTTTGTTTTTTTATTTGTACCCAGAAAAGAAATTGATATTTTTTCTATATGCTCTCTTAGAGGTTTTGCTGGAGGCTACTTTATAAGGATCTGTTGCAGTGGAGCAACACACTTAAAGTCCAAAATCAGGTAAAATAAATAAATAAATGTGCAGCAGATGCATACAGTATTGCTTACCTGTCAGTCCCAAACATCCATTTGTTTTAAAAGTCTGTATTTTCTGATTGTATTTCCTGATTGAGCAGTTGCTCAGTACTATAATCCCCAGAATGCATTACTTTTATTCAGCTATTCAACATAGTCCTCCCACCCTGCCTATTCCACTTGCAGGGCACTTCTGCAAGTTCTCTGCTTAAGGCTATGTTCACACTACGTATATTTGAGGCTGTATATTTGAGGCTGTATAGCAACCAAAACAAGGAGTGGATTGAAAACACAGAAAGGCTCTGTTCAGATAATGTTGTAATTGAGTGGATGGCCGTCATTCAATGGCAAATATGTGCTGTTATTTTAAAACAACGGCTGTTGTATTGAAATAATGGAAGTTATTTACCGTTATATGGCGGCCATCCACTCAATTACAACATTATGTGAACAGAGCCTTTCTGTGTTTTCAATCCACTCCTGGTTTTGGTTGCTATGAGGCCCTGACATGAGGACCAAATACCTCTCTTTTTGTAGTATAGTGGCATGTCACTTCTTTCGGCGGATAGCGGAATACGCTGGCCCATAGAATGGAGTTTATCCGTGAGAATTCCGTAGTGTGAACCCACCCTGAGACAGGATCCGGCCAAGCTTCTTGTGACATCAGGACAGAGGAAGGAGCTGGAGACAATATATATTTTGTAGTTTTTCTTCTTTCCATTTCCTGCCAGTGGGAACGAATGCAGAAGCATGCTAAAGCCAGTACTATTAGTGATGACACAATATTAATAAGTTATAGTTTTATTTAAATACAATTTTATTATACTAAATAACACTGTAACTTTATACGCCTAATCTGGAAAAAATGTCTTTCTCTGAGAGAAGAAGAAACCCTTTGCTAGACAATGAATGATTGAGAAGCTCCCTAATGATTTTCCAAACTAGTTACTGCAGCAACAATACTGCATACTATATTGATCATTTTTATATGTAATAATTTTTATACTTGTAATAATGGACCTGTGGCAGTGGCAGATAAAAGACTTAATAATTGTAACAACCACATGATGCAATATGGCAGCTCAAATGCACCCAGGATAAGTGACATGCTAACTTGTTACTTGTGTTTTTCATCCAGATTTTTTGCTTAAAGCATAACATAGCATATGCTTAAAGCATATCATTTAAATGGCCAAAATATTAAATTACTCAGATAAAAAGCCCACATGTTACCCTTTAAAAAAAACTAAACTGTATTGATATCTTGTGTGCTTGCTAAGTTGAGCTGAAAGTGAGTGTGGCCTATCCCTCTCTGTACCTCATCTCCCTTGCTGGGTCTGTCCATCCACTGACTGTTGACCAGCACCTTGGCAGATGGTATCACACACAGTGGGATTAGATAAAGTGCCTCAGCAGATAGTATAACACTCAGAGGGGTTAGATACAGTGCCAGGCAGATGGCATCACACACAGCGGGATTTGATACAGTGCCTCAGCGTAAAGTATCACACACAGTTTGATTAGATACAGTGCCTCAGCAAATGGTAAAACACTCAGTGGGAATAGAAACAGTGCTGCATAGGGGGGCAGGACAAACAAGAATTGAAAAGTAATGCAGAGGCAGACACAGGGCTGAGGGGACATTCAGCTAAATGTATATAAAAAAGTTCAATTTAGCTTATTAATGTACTGTATATTCAGGGGCGGACACAGACTGCAAAGGGCCCCAGTGCAAAAAATGTGTTTGGGCCCCCATAACTCATTTGTTTCTCCACCTTTCTGCCTTGAAGGCGCACACATATGTATGCCCAGGTATCTGGTACATGTGTCCTGGTTTCTCGGGAGGGCCCTACAGCATAGCACAGATGCCAGGTCCCACTAAAGGACTGTACTACAGTCTGTGCAGGCCCCAGTGTGGGACTGGGGTACCTGTGGCCAACCAACAGAACTGATCATGGTGGGCACCCAAATAAAAAACCCGTCAGAAGCGACATGTTGACCTGGTCCCATCCTGCACTGATGTATCTGTGACCACAACTCCCGGAATAACAATAACTACAACTCTCAGAATGCCTTATGCCTTGTGAAGCTCTCAGAGAATGCTGGGAGTTGTAGTTTCCCTTTAAAGGACAACACCGGCGGGACCCCCCCCCCAAAAAAAAAAAAACACAGACACACACAGACACCATACTCACCATCCCTCCGGTGACGATCGCCACTCCATTCGCCCGCCGTCCGCCTCACCGTCACCTGCGTCCGCCGTCCAGCGATGTCTCTTGCTTCCGGGTCCATGAGAGAGAAAAGGCTGCCAGTGCGCTTGCGCACCGGCAGCCTTTTCATTATACACTGGATGCTGTGTGGAGGATGAGATTATATAGAGTGTGGAAGTGACCCCAGAACAGCACTAATAGAGGATGTCAAATGGGCCCTTAATCACTGTTGGGGCACAGGTAAGATACATGTACTGTATGTGGCTGCACAGGGGGGATACATGTACTGTATGTGGCTGCTTAGGGGTGAACTAAAAGAGAAAAACAACCATGCTGCAAGGGGGAGGGGGGCATAGATATTGGCTAAAAGGCATAAACTTACAATAAAACTTACAGCACCAGAGAGAGCGGGGGGCTCTGTGCTTTCTCTTACACAGTCCCCCCTCTATCAATTTTTTTAGCAGCCTGACAGACACACTGATAATAATCATTCACTGTCAGAGCTGCTGCTGTTGCTCCTCTTCACAGTACTGTCCCTGGCAGCCATAACCCTGCAGAATCCCTCCAGCCCCTGTCATCACATGCTCTCTCTCCTCTCCTCCTCACACAAGGTATGCTGGACATTGGAGTACAGGAAGGGGGGGGGGGTCTGTGATCACATGCTCTCTCTCCTCTCCTCCTCACACAAGGTATTCTGGACAGTGGAGTACAGGAAGGGGGGGTCTGTCATCACATGCTCTCTCTCCTCTCTTCCTCACACAAGGTATTCTGGACAGTGGAGTACAGGAAGGGAGGGGGGTCTGTCATCACATGCTCTCTCTCATCCTAATACAAGGTTTGCCAGACAGTGGAGTACAGGAGGGGGTGTCATCAGCAGCAGCGTGAAGGAGGAGAGGAGAACCAGCCCCACAGGAGCCTGGGACCCGCATTTCCCAGGTGCTGATGTCGCCTGGGGGGCCCACCACAGACATGTGCCATGCTGAGCTGACACTTTAGAGTCTGAGCCTAGTGGGCCCCTCTATTGGCCTGAGCCCCTGTGCAGCTGAACAGGCTGCACAAGTGATATATCTGCCACTAATTGTGCACCTTGCTGGAACTTGCAGCTCGTCAGCAACTTCTTCCCCTGCAGCCTGTAAAGAGGCTGTTAGTCATGGCTCTGTATTGCAAGCGCTTCCGATGTGCACTCGCAGTACAGGGCTGTGACTAACAATTTCCCAACAGGCTGAAGAAGAAGTGCCCTGAAAAGTTTGAGGAAGCAGGGAACATGGGGGGCCTTCTCGGGACAGCGGGACATCACCCCAAAATCAGAACTCTCCTGTCGGATCTAGGACGGTTGGGAGGTATGGTATGTTGAATAAAACCATAATATACAGTACCTTTAAAAACTGCGGAAATAAAGAAGATCTGGAGGTTCTCAGGATTCAATGAAATATAGAAAGTATAGAATATACACTGTATCGAAAAATAGCCCTTCACAGAGAACTACAGAGAATTCACTAAGAAATAATTCTATAGGATTTAATTTCCCCTAAATGTATTTTCCACCCCACCAATGTACTCTTCTTACAGTATTTATTATTTGTGCTTAATATTCTTTTTATGTACTCCCATAAGATTATAAATGTAAATCGAAATATAATCCTACACATAAACCCATTCTCTCCATAGGGTTTTTTTCACTGCATGTTTATGGTATCCCTTTCTACTCATAGAGCTCAATCACCCAACAGAAGCTTAAAAAAAAGTGTCAAAATGGCTAGAGATGAGCGAATCACTTGGAAATTTGTTTCACAGAGTTGTGAATATTCGTACAAATTTGCGAATCTTCACGAATTGCATACAAACGAATTTCATAAAAATAGTGTAGAGCGAACATGTTCGTAAATGTTCGTGTGTTTGTACGTACATGCTGCTAATTGTCCGTGTTCGCCGTTTTATAATCGGAATGGGTATAAAAACCGCTTTCGAACACTTGAACCTTTATCTTGTTATGTACGTAACTGCGTAATATGCGCAACTGTGCAATGTTAGCAACTGCGGAATTTTTGCAACTGCGTAACATTCACAACTGCGTAATGTACGCAATTGCGTAAGTATAAGCTAATATGTGTGGTCGCTATTGTGGCCGCCATGTTTAGCGAATATGCAAAGCGAATCGGGCAAATTCACGAATCGCAAATCACTGCAAAAACGGAATTTGTCAGATTTGCTTTGCTCATCTCTAATTATTCCCATTGTTCAGGTGTTTTTTTTCATTGATGAAATAACACATCTTTGTGCTATTCTGTAGAGCAGGATCCAGTAAAATGTATACCATGTGGGATGCAATTTTTGTAACTTGGCAGTCTATTTATGATGGATGCCACAAAGTGACATACATCATAGTTATACAGGGAAGGTATCTATCAGGGAGTTCCCAACAGGCGCCACAAAACATGTTGTGAAAGAGCCTAATAGAGAGATATATTTCTATTCATTTCTTTGTAGTACTAGTTTTCTCTCTTTGTATATACAGACTTCTGCAACTATATAAGGAAAGTGTATGATGTACAGTTTTCTACACAGATGTCAATGAGCAGTAAGAAGGCCAGCTAGGGAACCTGTGTATACACCACTGTGTGCTGTAGAAAGCTGAAACAGGAAGAAGCAAAACAATGAACAGCAGGGATGTTACCACTGAAATGAAGGTAAGATATAGAATATGATAAAAGAAACAGACATTTTTAAAAACATATTCCTATGGGGAAAAAAAGCATATTTTCAAACCTTCTGTGGAAATACAGACTATTTCTAGTAGAATAAGGGCCCTATTCCACCAAACGATTATCGTTTGCATATCATTAACGATTAACGATCTCAAACGACCACTATTGCGAAAGACCTGAAAACGTTCACTCATTTCCATTGAACGATAATCGTTACTTATGATCGTAATTGCGATCGTTTTTTCTTCGCTATTTATTCGCTATTGCATTCGTATCTATTGCGAACGACCGAACGATGTCTTATTCAACGCGAACGATTTGCGAACGAGCAACGATAAAAATAGGTCCAGGTCTTTTAAAGCGATCAACGATTTCTCGTTCGGTCGTTAATCGTTAACTGCATTTCAACCGAACGATTATCGTTTAGATTCGAACGATTTAACGATAATCTGAACGATAATCGTCCAGTGGAATAGGGCCCTAACCCTGCTAAGGAATCACACTCCTGGCCGATGCTAATTTGTTTATCTTAACGAAACCAGGCCATACAGTATGCACCTATACTGATGCAGTAATACATAATTTAATTTGCAGTAATATATAATAAAATTTGAGCTCCTCCTTTTCATAGTTATGTGGCAGATAATCAAAATAATCACTGTTACCTATCATTTATTTGTGAGATTTGTGATATTTCCTGACTCTCCACTGACTTATTGTACACATAAGCATCACAAAAGGCAATACATAGCTGCCATGTCCAGCTGTAAAATAGAATAATATGGTATTATATTATAGAAATGATATGTCACAGGATTTTCTTTCTAGCTGCTGTGATTCACACATAGGGGAACAATGTGAAAGATGTCATCTTGAACACATGATGATGTGAACGTGCACCCAACATCTATCCTATTGCCAAAAGAAAATGCAATGAACCTAAAGACATCTATACACAACATGATTTCATGTTTGAGAAAATATTTTGATAGAGTGCACAAGACTTAGATATTATGTCAAACAACTGAAAGGACTTAGTACCAATCTGTCAAAATATTGATTCTCAGGTTGTCAGCTACTATCTCAGCAACATTTAGCAGTCTTTACAACTATAAATCGAAGATGGAAATGACAATTTTGCAATTGCATTTAATAATGAAGGTTCGTTAATTTTCTTTTCCATTTGTAATAAATTATGGTATTATTGCCTTTAATCCTACATATAAGTAGAGTGAATAGTGCCACAGAAGTATTAAAATGATATACACTTGATAAATTCTTAGGTTATTACTATATTATATAAATAACAATACATTCTAAGTTCAGGGAAAGAATATTACATGCATTTAACATTAAGGGGCTTAGTCACTTCATAGTAAAATTGTTAAGTGTACAGTATTAGTAAATGTATGCACTCAGGGCACAACTTTCCTACCCGTTCCACCTTTCCAGCCACATGCAAAGCCACCCAGCTCCTTTCCCTGAACCACCCCTAGCCAATGCAATCACTTACAATAAAGAATGCACAATATACACATACAAATACACATGACACACCAGGACTTGCCCACTCACTTCCCTGCATGGCTCCAGGCTATACCCTCTCACTGCATTTGAGGGCCCGCCTGGTGAACGCACAATGATTATGATGATGTAATTGTGTGGTCTGTGGGTCCATATGCCTCTCATCTCAGGGATCTGTGAAGTGTAGCCTCTAGTAAGTGCATTGGGGGGGTGTAAGACTCCCTGCTGTGTGGCCTGTGGCCCAGTTCTTACAAGAGAAAATTACGGTACATTGATAGACAGAGGAAGGAATTGCTCATCACTCCTTTGTCACAGTCAGTGTGTTTTACAGTCAGTTCAGAGCACTCGGCCATCTTATGGACAGAATCACCATTCAGCATACAGATCAGCACAGCATAGGGGAATGTTTTTAAAACACATGGGGGGGATTTACGCCCAATGGGCGGGCTGGTGGAGCTTGCGGGGGCGTGATGAGGTGGGAAGGAGGCGTGGCCTCCTCCAGCGCCTCATTTGTCATGATTTACGCCTGCTTGCAGATTTGGTACGCTGGGCGCAGATCTGGGCGCCCGGCTGGACGGATTCACTATGTCCCTATGAATCCTGCTGCGAAGAAGGGGGCGGGGCTTAATATAAGACCGGCGTACTTGTACACCGTTCTTCATAAATCCCCCCTTTAGTTTAATAACTGTGTCTTAAACAAAGCTGCTAAACAAAAAGCAAAAACATAAAGCCAGACAAGTTAAACATGGAAATATAACATCATTTTTATTCAAAAGTAAAAACACTGGTTACTGAAAGAGGAGCCACTAAGGATAATTTTTAAAAAAGTACCCGTGATAAAGAGTACACACAGTTAAAAGACGTAGACAGGCAGGAATGCTATGATAGCATAATGGGCAACAATGTAGAAGCCAGAGGCCAAATACATGGTGTGCCGACAAGAAGCAGGGTGGGGGGACAGTATCTGACCCCCCCCCCCCCCCCAAAAAAAAAAAAAAAAAGGAATGAAAATTATTAAATTTCTTTAACCCAAGTGCCTTTTAACTGTTTAACTGTAATTGTATCCTTAGGACATAGTTGCAATGAAATGTTGCTACATAGCAAGAGCAATTAGATGTTTTGCTGGGAGCATCTTTTGCTCCTTCCTTGCTCCTGTAGTTGCCAGGAGATGGTCTCCACTATAACTCTACAGAGATTGCCTCCTGCAACAAGACAGATATTGCAGTCGGAAAGCAAAGAGCCCAGCCAAGTATTCTATCTAACAATTGGTGGGGGTCTGAACATGCCAACAGAGCAAAGCCTAGGGCAGTTTCTTAAAGTCATAGGAATACTTTATACTTCATACTCCACTTTTGCTGTGGAGTCTTATGGTTTCTTGTTATCTTCACGTTAACATACAGAATGATTTTTAAGAAAATGTTCTATAAAGTGTATAAACTTCTCATGTTTGGGCCTGCAGAGATCTGCCATTCCTAAATCATCAACATACAATATATAAATTTTCAAATAAAACTGTAAACCATTAGCGTCTGTTATTTTTCAGCAATTTTTACATCAGACCATTGGGTTCGGAGGATCTAGTGCGGGAAAAGCCATTATATATATTTATTGGAAATGTACAGCTTTTATAAAGATTGCTACCGTAAGTGCATTTTAGCAGCTGAGTCCTGTCACGCTTTTAGAAAACTTTACAAATTATACAGAGGTATGAGAAAACAGTGGGTTAGAGGATTATAGAGTACCTGCAGTTCCTTTTTGTTAGGAATCAGAGGCAGAAATGATTTTCCAGCATCTTCCTAAAACACTTCATAAGAATATTATAGTTCATTTCATTAGCACTGTTTTGTGAAAGTTTTGTCTGCCTGTTGCTGCCACTATGGGATGATCTTTATATGCTTTTTACACCTCTTATTGACCTGAACTGAAGCAGTGTAAAGATTGGCCCTTTAGTAAGCGGTACCAAACACCACACTAAAATTAGCCAAATAAAATGTAATTATACAGTTGTTTCAATGGGCCAGAATGCCCTGTCCAAACTACATGACTGGTTACAAACTATATTAATCTGGAATACAGCATTCATATCTTTTACCCAGAAAAGAGTGAACAATAGATGGTAATATAGCAGAAACATTGGAGAATAGCCATGAATAGTGTCAAAGACATGGAGCCTATCGTTCCCTAGGCCCTGGCACTGCTAAACCTCCTGTGATGTATGCACCACCCTAATTATAAAAAAGGTCAGGCATATAGAACAGTAAGGCGTAGCAGTGCCAGTTTAGAGGTAACAATAAGCCCTGCCTCCTTGACACCATTTAGAAACTGAATAAAGTGCTTTTTTTTAAAGATATTAAAAATGCAACAAAAGGCAACAAAAATATGTTCTGAATGCTTTTGTTTATATCTATGCAGCGGTGTCACCAACTCTGAAGGCAGTCAGGGGATGGCAGTGTCACTTTAAGGTTCATATATTATTAGCACATATTTCAGTATATGCACTGTTAGTCTCCTTAGGCCTTGTTCACACTGCGTATGAGACCGGCCGCTCCGTGACTCTCAGCCCGGATCATCACGGCCAGTACTTAAGTACTGGCCAGATGAACTTTTCTCCGTGGAGCTCATATAAAATGTCATGCATTGCCCAGTAACTACAAACCCAGATAATGTCAAAGCGCTAACATAACAAAGTTCAACCTTTTTGGATCATAGAGGTGGTACCCTGGATCATTATTTTTAGTTCACGTGAGAATCTGCCCTTTTTCAGTGGTTGTGTTTTGCATTGCATTTATGATGTGAATGTATAATTATTTGTTGGTAGTTTTATCTATGATTGTGTTGAGGAAGACACACAGCTACGAAACAGCTCTGTATGTAAGAAATCTCTCCCAAGTGATGTATACACAGTTTAGACTGCTCACTACAACTTTATCACGGCTTCCATGCTTCATCTGTTTAAGCCCTGCCCACTTACCCTGGGGAAAAGACAATTACAGATTTAGCTTGCAGAAAGCTGCAAAAAAATACCATATATAAGATAAATGATGGCTAGATACAGTGCTAATCCTCATGTACATATTAATACATACTGGGGTCAGGTTTCAAATATAGTGGTACCTTGGTTTAAGAGTAACTTGGATTGAGAGCGCTTTGCAAAAAGAGTTCACAGTTTGGTTTAAGAGCATTGCTTTGGTTTAAGAGCTCCCTGTACTGGGTGGGAGCGCAAATGGAGGAGGGTCATGGTCTGCATAGTGTGGTCTGCAGCCCTGTATTTTGACCCAGGAAGTCTCCCTCACCTTCCATATCATAGCAGATCCACTTCAGGCTGAGGCTTGTATCAGGGGACAGAACTAAGGAGGTAATCTCTTCAAAGCTGTAATCCCTCTCTCCACAGATAAGAGTGCTGTATTTATGTTCCCACATATGCCCTGCTCATTCCTTCATGCTCCCTGCAGTGTCTGTCAGCCCTTCTGTTTTCCATCTTCTCTATTCCTGCTACAATGTGCATGCACTTATACTCGGCTATACACACTGCTGCTATAATGTGCCTGCACTTATACTCAGCTATACACACTTCTGTATAGAAAAGTTTCTGTCACTGTCCTCCTGCACAACTCTGTAAGTCTCACTTCCTGATTGGTCCATGCTAAACTCATCCCTTCCCCACTGCTGTCATGTGACCACACAAACCTCTGACAGCGGCCCTGCTTCTCTATTCAGCCTGTTGTACTACACTACTGCATTATGGGGATCTGAAGCTCTATCCTGTTTCTACAAACTGCTGCAGTTATTTCAGTTTTATGCCCTGCTGCTGTTATTTCAGGTTTATGTCCTTACTATACATTATACTCCACATGCTAATTGCTATACTGTTGTAACGGTCTAGTGGTCTAGTCTGGGTTGGAGCCCAATAGCAATAACAACACTGGATGTAGACAAAAGTACAAGAGACTAACCTTGGTTAGTTGGAGGTCGCTACACAGGTTGCAGTGAAGTGGTGGAGACAAGCGTGGTCAGCAGTCAGCCAGAAGTCCATACACAGGTAGCAGCAATGTGTTTGGAGGTTTATACAAAGCGTAGTCAGATACTTAGCCAGAGTCCGGTGCACAGAGAGCAGCAATATAGTTGGAGGATAAGGCAGAATCGGAGTCAGATAACTAGCCAGAGTTCGGTACACAGGTAAGTAACAACAGCAGAGCAGAGTAAGGAGTAGCTTGATTAAGGGCAAAAGCACAATAATCTCACAAGGAGGAAGTGGAAAGGCTGGGTTTATATAGGAAGTCCAGGGGTGGAGCCAATTAAGGATTCAAGACTGGGAACTAAAGAAACATGATCTTGACCAATATATTCAGAACTGGAGCTGTCCAGCAAGGTTCAGTGGCTCAGTGAGTAGAGCTGCAGCCTGGAGTGCAGGAGTCACTAGGTTCAAATCCTGACAACTGTACAGTAACTTATAATATGACATATTCAGCTGTTTCTAAATGTTTGTTTTTATTCATTCTACATGTTATTCAGAATAATAAATCATTATGGGGTGTGGAACCAATTGTCTGCATTTCAATGATTTCTTATGGGAAATTTTGCTCTGGTTTAAGAGTGGATTTGGATTACAAACACAGTCCCGGAACGAATTATGCTCATAATCCAAGGCACCACTGTATGTTATCTTTGGCAATTCCATAGAATTTTACAGAAGTGTCTCTGCTCAGCTGTCACACTTTTGAAACAGGGGCACTTAGTACCCTGTTATTATGGTCGAAGAGTGCCCCGGGGTGAGACCCCATAAATCTTGTATCACCCATCCTTTGAATAAGTGAAAATTTATTATCTTGGGATAATAATCCCTTTAGGACTACTGTGTTGGACCAATACCTGATTGTGTGCAGAAGATGAAAATAAGAAAGGAATATTGCTTTGTGCGATGATTGTGTCAAGTTCCAGCCCATTACAAATCCAGCATGCAATTCTATGCATCAGTTTAAATGATCATTTAAATAAATCACTAAAATGGTGCACTACATTGAAAATTTATATAAAAGTGGTCCAACCTAATTGACCAATCTAAGTAATAGCATACAGAATAAAAATGCTAAGAAGCTAAGGAATACAATATGCATATGTGATCAAATTCAGAATTCCTCCTCTCAGCAGATTTGAGAAAAGAAATTATTTCCCTTAATAAAAGAACAAAGCCAGCAAGTGATATGTAATATATAAACCTTGCTCCATTTTCATGGGACATTTCAAAGTGTGCCCTTCAAGGATATATTGCCGACGAGTATCTTGTAGCATTTATTGCACCACTTGCCTGTTTCAGTATTTCTGGTGATTGAGATTTATTGCCTTCCTGTTGCTTTGTGTGTAATTTATCACATCTCTTAACCAGGTAAAATAGAACCAACAAGAGTACATCTGAAGGCTGCAATATTTCAGTTATTGAAAGAATCAATGCAGGTCAAATGTGCTCAGGTTGTTAGCAAATTTCCTTCCAAGCTTATTACTTCTGGAATATCTAGTCATACAAGGATTTCTTTTTACAGTAGGTATGATTTATGACGAAATTGCTTTAATGCCTTTAGACTATGAATAATCATACTTGCCAGTTTCAGAGAAAGGAAACAGATGAAGTGACTAAAAAAGTAACAGAGATTTGTCATTTTACAGTACTGTTGAATATCTATAAAATGGTGATTTGTATATAATCTTGTACTTTATTATTATGAGTTTGGTCTTACACCTACAAAATGTGTCAATGCTTAATCTCTATGTCATTTTATATACACCAATATGGATGACTGCAATTTCTGTGCAGTACTGTAGAATAGGTGGGAGCTATATAAATATTATGATGATGATGATGATGATTATTATTATTAATACTATTATTATTCAATATTATTGTTATTATTGAATAGAGAAGAGAAAAACATTACCAGCACTCACCAAATTGCTGTATAGGAGTTCGTCCTTTATTCCATTTTCATTGAAAGCAGGGAGGGAGTAATAGGTGGTGTGGACAGTGCAAGTACTGTTGCCAGATGCATAATACAGCGTATACACAATAAGGTTTTTTATTAAGGACTTTTGTCATTTCTTTTATAGAGGTAAAAACCAAGAGTACTTTATAAAAAAACACTTATAGTCTATATGTACAGGGAAAGGAGTGCCACGTTTAATTAATCATGTCCGATCTAAGCAAGGAGGCAACACTAAAGCCTTGAAATTCCTCAGACTCGAGCATGTCACACCTGTATCACATGGATCAGTCAGACACCAAATTTTACTCAGAAAAGAGTCTCTTTGGATATCCAGACTTAACGTAAGAGAGCCGCGTCAGTCTGAACGAGTGGAACGACTTGAGTGTCTTTGTATAATTGCCTTTCAGCTGATGCTTTGTGCCTGATTGATTTTAGATCACATGCACTTCTCTTTTTTTATTTATTTGCATCTCCCCCTTTCTATGACACTGTTCCTGAGCCAGTTGATGGGCTAAGTAGCCTGAAACGATCATCCTGCACTCTCCCTCACTCTCTCCCTGATTTAATAAAAAAATGGGCGGTGCGGATTGTCTGTCCCTCCATTCTACATTTCATTGTTATTGTACTGTACAAATCTACATTGGTCGGGTCGTACTGTTGCTGTGTGTAATATGGAGAGGAGAGATGCTACTTCAGCTCATATCAGTCACCATTGCATTTATTGCTCAGCTTACAACAGAATCCTAACTTACATAAGCCCCATCCTGCTGAACCCCCCCCCCCCCACACCTGCAGGTTGCTGACCCCTGTGACCTGGAATTTCTTAATGTAAATAAACATAAATCTAAAAAGCAGCAACAGGGGATGCCCATGAAGACAGAGGTGAAAGAAAATTGGAGAAAACAACTAAGGGAAAAAGGACAGATTATAAATGATTTTCTATTCCAATAAGAAAAAATGGTTGGACAACCTCTTCAAATTTGCATCAACAACATGGGTATTGTCCCTTGAACAATATGAGCACCCTATATGATACCTGCTGTTGTTATTCCTTTTGCATTTAGTAAATAAATACAGTCATCACCTCAGAGTCTGTTCATTTATTTTCATAGTTTGTAATTCTTCATGTTTGTTTCTTCCCCACTTATAAAGTGTTGCACAACATGTTGTCACAATATTGAGATTTTTATTGTATTTTGTGTTTGCGAAGAGCCTTTGTATCAATTCTGTGCAAACGCTATGGAATGTTATTTATAGCTACAAATTATCACATATTTAATTTACTAATTAACTCTGAATGTGTTCTAAACAAAATATTTTACTGTAATTCTGTTTCCCCACACCTTTTTGATGTGATTTTCTGTGTTTTTATATGTTAATAAGAATAATTTATTAAGATCTTTGATCTTTTTTTTGAAACAGTGAAAGACTTATTTTATTTCAGGATCAAAAACGATGCTCAGTAGGAAATGTCAAATTTCCTACAATTGCTGTTAGGTAAATTCAGATATTCACATTGTCTTTTTAATTATCCGGAGTTATTGAAGGCATTTTTATATTTCCCTTCGCTCCCAATAAAAAAGAATCCCAATGACACTACGGTATATATTTCAATGATTTGCTCCTTTGGAAAACAAAGCAACAAGGTTAGACATGAAGAGTAGAATAACCTTGAAAGAGTTTTGTGAAAGCCATACAATAATATTGATTTGATTTCTTGATAAGTTTATAAATAGATGTGTTGTGAAAGCACTTAAAAGCCATTGTCTCCTTAGAATGATTTAGAATATAACAGCTTTCAGGAAATAACTGGGAGTTTTTAAAATGCATGAACACACTTTATTGCAATTTTATATTAATAGGAATATAACATTCTGGTAAAACCAAGATCAGGGGACATGATTGACCTCTCTGCATGAAAGGACCAGGCTTCTGAGTTTTGTCTCATTACACCAGGAGTTGGGAATATTCCAGTGGAGAACAATGGGTCAGATTTAAAACACCAATGACTTTGTAAGTGCGATGAATATATGAGAATGTTTCAGTTTGGATATTATGTTGTTTTTCTGAGAATTGTTCAATTCTGTATAGGATTAGTGCATGAACTAGGCACTGAGAATTCTTTAACCACTGATATTCCTTTTTATTATGGCTATCAGGGGGCCTTGCTGTAGAGGTTGTGTTTTACAGTACTATGGAATTTAGCTGCATGAGGAGTTGGGGCCTGGCCCCCAGACAAAGCTACATTTAAAGGGAATCTGTCACTAGGTTGTGGAAATTATAAAATAGAGACAAAAATGCTAAACAGAACAATGTATCACTAACATTGTTCCCTTCAACTGTTCTCCTGATATGCAGGACAATGGGCTTTATGCCTTGTCGCTCACTCTGTCCACCCATCATTGACTGACAGCTGTTTGTCTATGCGCAGGCCCCTGAAATTCAATTTATTACACACTGTGCCACTGAAATTCATTATATTTTACACTGGGTTGGAGATTAGCAAACTTTTCAAAAGATAAGTTCAGCAGGTTCGCCAAACTTTGCCAAAAAGTTTGGATTGCTTAAGGTTCGTCCAAACCTTAAACAAACCAAACCTTAAACTTTGGATTAGGTAATGACCCAAGCCTTTCCTGAGAGGTTTTATCCAATATTTATATACAATTGAGGAATAGGAATTCCTCACAGAATGTACCTAACTTTCCTCAATGGCAAAAGGGTAGTTCAAGGGTACAAACACGGATCTGCAGTGAAATTCTCGCAGCGAATTTGCAGTAAAATCCGCTGTGGATCCCTTCCTGTTGGTTTCTATGAAAGGACATACCCTCATATCCTTGTTAACCAACCGCCGGCCAGAGCATACATTACCTGCTCCCCGCTCCGGCTTGCTTTGGGGGCTCCCAGCTGGACGTCCCGCTCAGCCACTCAGTGTACTGCCTCGTCGCACCCACTGATTGGGTGAGTGGGACATCTAGCTTGGAACCCCCAAACAAGCCGGAGCGGGGAGCAGGTTATGTATGCTCTGGCCAGCAGGGGGTTAACGGGGCTGTCAGTTACATACTCACATCCCGCTGCGAGTATGTCCTCTTATAGAAACAAACAGGAAGGGATCTGCAGCAGATTTCGCTGCAAATTTGCTGCAAGAAATCCACTGCGGATCTGGTATGTGTGTTTGTTCCCTAAAACATAACCTTTCTTAGCTTGAATGGTAAAAGTTAGACATGTTTATATATATATATATATATATATATATATATATATATATATATAAAGTGCAGCTAGAACCCTTAAATTAACACACACTGTAATGAACTGATATATTATTAGGAGCAAGCACTGCAGAACAGTATTATATTGCAGGGCAGTGTTACATCACACATGACCTTGTGTTAGGGCCCTTTTCCACCGGACAATTATCGTTCGCATAATCGTTAACGATTAACGATCTCAAACGACCGCTATTGCGAAAGACCTGAAAACGTTCATTCACTTCCATGGAACTATAATCGTTACTTATGATCGTATTTGCGATCGTTTCTTGTTCGCTATTTCTTCGCTATTGCGTTTGTATCTACTGTGAACGACCGAACGATTTGCGAACGTTTTGTGAACAAGCAACGATAAAAATAGGTCCAGGTCTTATAAAGCGATCAACGATTTCTCGTTTGGTCGTTAATCATTAACTGCATTTCAACCAAAAGATTATTGTTTAGATTCAAACGATTTAACGATAATCTGAACGATAATCGTCCGGTGGAATAGGGCCCTTAGACTGTATTACTGGAGTAGGAGTAGTGTAATGCTTGCTCTTTTATTGGGTATTAATGAAGGAATCGATTAAGCAACACAGATAAAGAGATATGAGGGTATTTAGACAGTTGACAGTGATGTCCCTCCTCAGTTAATTTACATGGCCTGCATTAAAGGTGCTTGAACTTAATGAGCACTAGGAGTTAGCCACAACCTCTATCAGCAACCTCCATATGGTTAAGTTGTTAGTAAGCAGCGATTAACTCTATATCCTCGATTATAGAAGGATTCTGCTTAGTAATAATCAGGCTACATTTATGCACATATTTGTATCAGTAGCATCGCTACAAATATTATGTACCTAGCAAAATGTGTTATGTGCAGCAGAATTTCTTGCAACTTGCTCTGACAATATAAAGCTGACAGCTAAGCGATTCTGATCATAAAAGGAATCTGCTTTGCTACCATCAGACTTTACTGACAATCATTTTGTATCAGTGGCATTGCTACAATAAAGTGGTACTACTAGGTTCAAGCAAGTTCTATGCAGTTGGGTTTCCCCGTAATTGTCATGTCCTGCACAGCACTGATATTTTTTAGCAAACAGAGGCTGTACTCCATGGGCATAACTAGAAATGGCTGGGCCCCATAGCAAACTTTGCTTGCACTTTTGTGGCATAACCCTAGAAATAAGCATCAAAACCAGCACCAGAAAAGCATAGTGAACACCAATAGAAAGCTGTGTCTCTTTTCCTGTGTTTTTGTCCCTAGAGAGCTGCGTCTCTGCCCCTGTGTTCCTCCCCTTCACAATAGTAAAAGAAGAGTAGAGGAAAGTATGGCAACTGGTTGGCAGCTCGGTGTTGGTGCTCCTGAGAAATCTGCTTACCCAGAATACAGCCGTTCATGAGTGCTTTTGGCCTGAGAAGGATATGATGTCATGGCAAGGGATGCACTTGTCACCATCGCCCAGCTACAGGGAGGCTATCCACACAATCCACCACCATCATATCACACTGGACACTGGAGTAAATTACTGAAGTCTAGTAGTCTCAGTGAGACCATCAAGCTTGTCTGAGTACCCTTAGTGGCCAAAGTTCATTTACAAATCTGCAAAAAAGAGCCCATGGAGCCTCATTTAAGAGTCTCGAAACACAGGACTAGCCAGATATCCTTCCAGGAAGGACCCAGCCAAGAGGTGGCTCCTGTAGGGAAACAACCATATTAGGTGGTCCAATAAGAGGAAAAACCAAGGCAAGGTATCCATCCACAGACAGTTGTTTTAGGGTGTTGCCCCTCATCAGTGTGGAGCAGGATTCTGGCTAGGTGGGATCAATGCCTAGTAGAGCCATAAGAGAACAGATCACTGATCTCAAGGAGACCAGCCAAAGATAACGTTGCTGCTTTGCCAACCACTGGGGATAGTCCACAGCTAAAGGAATTCCTGAGAATTCTTTGTATAAGGTAGTCACCCAGATGTAGACATGGACCCCCTTAATGTCCCTCTTAGGGTTAAGCAGGCCATAGTTGCTGTTGTAGATACAGGGCCAGGCCCTGATGTAAACTATCTCTGGAACAGCAGTCTTTTCTTGTCTGTAGCAGACTAACAACAAAGACCCAGAACTAACCACTACCCCCTACTTAAGGGCTAAGGGTCCTATTACACAGGCCGATGAAGACCGGATCAATATTGTAATCTTCTAGATCGCCGTTTGTTTAATGGGCCTATTACATAGCCCCATAATCGTTTAGCAAGGGCCGCACAGACATCGTTAGCAATGTCTGTTCGGTCCTTCCCCAAACAGTTAATTCTTTATCTGTCTGTGTTCCCAGTCTTCTCCTTTGCTCTGTATGCATCCCAGCTTTGTGCACTGCAGCTTCAGAGCGGCCTGTCTGAGCTGACAGGCCCCTCAGCCAATGACTGGCCTCTGCCAGGATGCATACAGAGTGCATCTCTCTCTCTCTCTCTCTCTCTCTCTCTCTCTCTGTCTCTCTCTCTCTCTCTTATTTATTTTGAGAAATATTCCCTGTTTAAGTTACAATATCCGGATTTCGGTTGATCTCTACAAAAGATTTATTAGGTTTACCTGATTCTTTAAAGCGTTTCGCATCTCTAACAAAAGGCATTATGCTGGGCCTTTCTGAGGAGGAAAGCACCATATACTTATCCTGTGAATCTCTTATAGACACAAAAGCATCTTGGGATGGAAAAGACATCTATTTGTTCTTTTTATTGAGTATTTCATGTCTCAATTCACGCTCTTTCTTAGAAAATTGATTTTTCTTGTATATAATCTCTTTATGGAAGGCCAGGTAAGAAAGCTTTTTAAACATCCCATGTACAAGTAATAGATGTAGAGCTTTTAACCTCCCAAGACAGTCCAATCTCATGTATTATTTGATCCTTATTCTTTGTGATAGATAACCAATGAGGGTTAATTTTAAATGATTGCTTCTAAGGGTACTTGAGGTAAATTCCATTATCTTCAAATAAAGAGGAGTCATTAAACATATATTTTTACATGTCATAAGTCATTGATTGCAGTGGGCCTTACCGCTAAGACCCCTCCTATTAGGTCATACACAGTAGCTGGAGAGAGAGCAGGAGAGAGGCTACATTGTTGGAATTAGCAGCTGGAGAGTGGATGACACTCCCCCCCCCCCACACACACACACACACACACACTCTTTCCCCTACTATTTCTCCTAAACAAAGTGAGTCTCAGCAGTGAGACCTTTTTTAATGACAGCTACTCTTAAAGGGAATGTGTAATCCAAAAATAGGATGAAGATTGTCTTCTTGAAGGATTCAATCTGTGGCTATTAGAAACAGAACATAGGTATGGTGTGCCCTGGATGACAAGACAGTGGATCGATCTTGTGATATACCAAATACCTATATTGTTATGCTAAAAACTACATAGCTGTTTATAAGCCAGCCAATTGGTAGGTGATAATAGGTTGAATTCCAGCAGGCCTGCAAATGGGTAAACACCATTCCCAGTGAAGGAGTCCTTGGATGGACAGTAAGTGGACAGTAAGAAAACACTTTTTCAGGATACTTAATAAAAGCAGTGTATCTTACAAATCTTACTGACCATAAAACCAACTTGAGTGAAACCTGTAAAACCACAGGAGTGAGAGGTAAATGTGGAAAGAAATTCAGATCTAGTCCTTTTTTCCCAGTAAGCAAGCAACGTCAGGACAATGTCTACTGATTACATCAAATACTGTAGATCTTTCAGCTTTGCCTTTCAGTCATCTGATCTAACTAACTACTGATGAAAGACATGGGGGGGGGGGGTTCTCAAGGCCTCACCCGACGTAAGTCTGTAAAAGGTTGCAGATTGTTGCTTAAACCACTTAGCAAAAACTTGTTTAGCCACCTACCTACTGTATGTCCTGCTCACCTGATGTTGGATGTGGCAAGGCCTAGGGGGGATGTAGCCTCCCTCTGCACCTGATTTATCATAGCAAAAATCTACACACGCTCCATAGCTGGTGTAGATTTCTGACTTCACAGCAGTCTGACTAACCGGATTTACTGTCAGGCTTGTGCTGGACACAGCACCAGCGCATTTCTCAGATACGCACTGAGACTCTCTGGGAGTCCCCCAGCCTGCACAATTGGTCTCTTATAAAGTCTCCCACTGCATTAAACTGGAGCCAGGCTGGAGCTGCAAGTTGGTGCTCCTTGTCTAGTCCTTGATATCTAAGACGATTATCAGATTACAATGAAGGTTATGCCGTAGAAGCTGAGAATAGGAGGAATGGAGACATGCTGCTAACACATTATGCAGCTGGTGCTGCAAATTGATCCAAATTAAATACAATATTGTAACATGCCTAAAAAGCCACCTTCAACAGGCTGCTGAGTGTCACAAAATCATGGTTTTTTCTAAGCTGATCATCTTGCACCACACATCTCAGAATATGCTAAGCCATGATGAAAGGTTAGGTACACGAATGTATGCAGTATAAAGTAAAACATGTTACAAATATGTTTTTTAATCTTTTTGGGGAAACATAATAAAAATATGATAAAAGAAATATCAGAAGTAAATAAAAATTTATAAATAGAAATATGAGAGATTTTTGTCAGTGAAATATTTGCCAGTGACATTGCCTTTAATTTAATGAACATATGACCTTTATAACCTTAACCCCTTAAGGACAGAGCCAATTTCGATTTTTGCGTTTTAGTTTTTTCCTCCTTGTGCATCAAAGGCCATAGCACTTGCATTTTTCCACCTAGAAACCCACATGAGCCCTTATTTTTTGCGTCACTAATTGTACTTTGCAATGACAGGCTGAATTTTTGCATAAAGTACACTGCGAAACCAGAAAAAAATTAAAAGTGTGGTGAAATTGAAAAAAAAAAGCATTTTGTTTATTTGAGGGAAATGTGTTTTTACGCCATTCGCCCTGAGGTAAAACTGACTTGTTATGCACGTTCCTCAAGTCGTTACGATTAAAACGATATATAACATGTATAACTTATATTGTATCGGATGGCCTGTAAAAAATTTAAACCATTGTCAACAAATATACGTCACTTAAAACCGCTCCATTCCCAGGCTTATAGCACTTTTATCCTTTGATCTATGGGGCTGTTTCAGGTGTCATTTTTTGCGCCATGATGTGTTCTTTCTATCGGTACCTTGATTGCGCATATACGACTTTTTGATCGCTTTTTATTACAATTTTTCTGGATTTGATGCGACCAAAAATTCGCAATTTTGCACTTTGGGATTTTTTTGCGCTTACGCCGTTTACCGTGCGAGATCAGGAATGTGATTAATTAAGAGTTCGGGCGATTACGCACGTGGCGATAGCAAACATGTTTATTTATTTATTTACTTTTATTTATAACCTGGGAAAAGGGGGGTGATTCAGACTTTTATTAGGGGAGGGGGCTTTTTATTGACAACAACACTTTATATTTTTTTTTTACACATATACTAAAAGCCCCCCTAGGGGACTTCTAGTATATACACTCTGATCTCTCATTGAGATCTCTGCAGCATAGATATGCTGCAGAGATCCATGAGATTGGCACTCGTTTGCATTCGGCTGCTGCAGCCGGAAACAAACGAGTGCCGAGTCGGGGACGGCGCCATCTTGGAGCGGTCCCCGGCCGGCTTCAGAAACGGAGATCGCTCCTCCGGGATAACATCCCAGAGGAGCGATCTCCGCCACTAGATACCAGGGAGACGCTGGATCCGGTAATCGGAGGCAGCTGTCATGTTTGACAGCTGCATCTGATTACTGTATTAGCGGGCACGGCGATCGGACCGTGCTCGCTAATACCTATGGTCCCGGGCTACACGCGGCACCCGGGACCTTACCGGCAATAGGGCGTACCTATACGCCCTTTGTCGTTAAGGGGTTAAGGCTATTTTCAAACACAGTAAAATAAAGGCAAAATGTAACAGTAAATAGTTATAAAACATAGAATGTATAATGCCCATAATAGAATGTATATGCCCATAGTGGAACCAGACAGGGACACATTTGCTATTTTTGCTATGAGTATACCACCTGCTTTTTTTCCTGATGGAGTCTGGACTGGATACCAGATAGAAAAGTCAAAAATAGAGCTGAATATTGTATCAATACATACAGAAACGTGGTCGACATTTTTGTGCACGCTAAAAAAGCAACATTGTTTTGATACTTTTTATTATAATGGAAGTCAATGAAAAAGGATCAAAGCGTGTACACAGAAATGCATCCGGTTTTCTGAAAAAGAAAAATGGACTGCAAAGACTAAGGGCCAGTTTACACGAAGTAAAATGACTGTATGACACGTAGGCTGGCAGGATTAGGCAGCGAAGAGTTCCGAGGCAGAATTCGGCCAGCCTCCGTGTCATAACAGGCTGTCTATGGGAGGGCTTGCGCGGCTCCTCTCTTCGTGCCTCTCTGCTCAAAAGAATTAACATGTCAATTCTTTTGCGCAGATAGAGGAGGCGCGAGCCCCCCCATAGATGGCCTGTATGGCACAGAGGCTGGCGTGATTCCACGGCGGAGAGTTCCGCTGTGGAATTTCGACAGTTTCACTCCGTGTGAACCCAGCCTAACATAGTAAACTAAGACTCTCAAATAAAACCTATGCTGTGGTGATGGCGGCTAAATATGGGCACAAATAGACAGTTCAGTTTACTACTATCTATAGGTATACCATGGTATACATCAGAGTACCTTTTTAATGGTTTTTCAATATATACACATGATCCATTGCAGTTTTCCGATGGGTACACAGCCTAATGATTGGTACATGGTCCAAAAAAGGACAAGTGGTGACAGGGTCATGGACACCCAAAGCTCATTGATGCATGTATGGAACAAATCCTACCCCTTTTTTTTCCACAAAAGAGCTAAAGGCAGTAGGTTTGTGAAACATGTCAAAGAGTTCAAAGATCACTGACCCTAGCAGTTGATATGCATTTAGGTGTGCAACCTTCATCTGGGGGTTGGGAGATGAAGGGTGTATACCAAAACATAATTGTCTTCATTACCTTTGTAATTATTTAATGCTATGCTAATCAAGGTGTATATTTAGTAAAAATGTGAAATATGTTTTTTTTGTATTGGTTTTTGAGTATGCACTGGTACAGAGTAACCCCTTTACCAGTACCATAATAAGAATCAACCTTGCTTAAAGGGGGTTTCAATGCAAAACATAGTCATGAGTTATCCACAATATAGCTCATCAGTCACTGATTAGTGGGGTGTCAACACCTGACACCGCTGCTAATTAGCTGTTCAGCACAGTGAGCAGAGCCAGAGGAATTTGGTTGTGTAGCAGTGGCGATGCATAACTGCAGCTTAGCTCCCATTAAAGTGAGTGGCAGATTCTTGCCACTACACATTAAACAGAAACAATTGCTTCCAGCACTGTTTACTGTGTAACACAGGTGCTGAACAGCTGATTAGTGGGGGTGCTGGGTGTTGGCACCATGCCAATCAGTGACTGATCAGCTATTCCTGGGGGAAACCCCTTTAAGGAGTAGCAACTATAGTAAACAGATCACAGAGGAAAAATGCATTTAGGAGAGTAGCTAGTCAGTAAACTTATATTGGTTGTGCTAAACATGGCACAAGACTAAACGATAGAAGTGACTGCAGGGGGTGATGTAAACATCATAAACAAGTTATATGCATCCTTGCAGCCACCACTCCTGATGCCCCACTGGTTGCCTTTGTCTTCTGGTTTCTGTGGTGTCTTGATGTGACTGCCCACCCAGCCAATCGGTGACGGGGGAATGGGGCACTGCTGCATTCACTGGTTGATATCATTTAGCAGGGATGTGAATACCCCTTTAAGTACTCTGGTACCTGAATGTCTATGGAATATTTGCACATTACTGATTCTGTTGGAGGAAGCACAATTTAGTACATAACATTTCTCCCTTGTTAAAGGCTGACTGAGACATCAAAAGTATCCAAGGTTATTAATGTAAAACCATGATGCCCTCATTAATTAATCCTCTTGACATGGGCAAAAATATCACATTTGTAAAGAATTTAAAAGAATTGCACAATTCTGCAAGATCATTATTTGGCTGTCTGAGATGGTTACAGAAGAAACAGCATATCATATTACACAATAATCTTTGAAGTCACTGATTAATGTTCCCAATTAACTCAAATTAAAAGGGAATTTTCTAGGAGAACCTAAAGAAGCCCACTCTTTTATTCAATAGTAATGTAATAGGAAAATGTCTACAAAATACATGAAAAATATTTAATATTGCCAAGGTGTTAAGAAAGTTTTCTGGATTTCCAGCAAAATTCATAGCAAAACCTTTGTATTATATTTAAACTGATGTGTTCCACAGTGTAATAAACTTTATCTGCTATGTAAGTGCAAAATAAGTTTTCAAAGTTTTCTAATTTATCATGCAGAGTTTTCTATTTGGAATGACCAAAAAAAGGGGTTAATTCCACTCGGAATGGTCGCTCATCTTTATGAGTGTTAGTTATCTAAATGGAGGATTATCTGTGTGTAAAAAAGACTTACTAGTAGGAGAAAGTGTTTTATATACTGCATCAGTGAATTCTAAGTGATTTACCAACCACAGGCATCTCCAAATCTTTAAAGGGGTTATCCAGTGCTACAAAAACATGGCCACTTTTTTCCAGAGACAGCATCACTCTCGTCTCTAATTCAGGTGTGGTTTGCAATTAAGCTCAATTTACTGCAATGGAACTGAGTTACAAAATCTGCACTCAAACTGCAGACAAGAATGTGCTGTCTCTGGAAGAAAGTTGCCATGTATTGTAGCTTTGGTTTCCTGTGCGCCGGGAGATGCCAGGAGCCCCCAAAACAGGCTAGAGTGGGGACATGGTACAGTATCTTTCCGGGCTGCAAGGGGTTAAGGGCTCTGACTTTGACATACTCTCAGCGTGATGACAATCCTGCTGCGAGTATGTCATCCCATTGAAGTGAATAGGAATGTTTCCACAGCCGATTTAGTTGAGAACTCGCATCCGATACGGCCTAAATAGGATAAAGGGTGCGGATTCCAAATCTGTAATTTGTAGCTTTCTGCTCCTTTGTATTTCACCGTTGTAAGCTTGCAAATCAGGCATGTTGATGCATAGAGAGGACTACTTAGGTTAAGAATATGATGGAGAGGACTAATTAGACTCCTTTATTTGTGGGCTTATAGCAAAGGAACGCAAGAACATAGAAAGATAAACATGCAGGTAAAGATAGGCCATACTAACGTGCTGATATGTCCTTATTGCGCAAGAGGCGGCAGGGATGAAGATAAATCTCTGTGCTGTTTCCATGTACTTAGTTGTTTACTCCTCACCCAGTAAGACCATTAGGAGCAGTGCCCCATCACCCCCAGCAACGATCTGGAGGCACATTGGGCAGATAGCCTACAGAATTCATGCTTTATCTCCCTCTCTCTATATATATACTCTGTACCCGTGTTGAAAAGTCAGGATATTCAAATTTTTTTAAATGTATTTCTAACCAAAATGAATGTTAAATTTACAGGCTTTACTTTCCTTTCGAATTCTAAACAAAGCAGAGTTTTTCTGACATCATAACATTTTTCTACAGTGTGCCTTTTTAATTTGCATTAAACTTTTCTTAACAATCCATGTGAATGAGAACAATGTATGAGTTGTCCTATTAGTTTTAAGTGGGTAAAGCTGTAAATAATGATAATGACAGATTACTAGTTAATACATACAGATGTGCACAGATAAGGGCACCAGGTGCGAGAATTAATTCTTTTCTTCCTTTCCCACAGCTCACTAAAGGGAGAAATTATTGCTTGAACATGTGACTGCAATTATTTTCTGAGCCATATAAACAGTAATATTTAGGCACTATTCTTTGTGTGGTATTGTATTATGCATATTCATGTTATTTTTTTAACAGATTGCTTTATGTGGGATTGCGCTACATTGCCGTTGGATATTCTTTCCTGAGAGTTCCCAGGTGGCCAGGTTTTTATAAGTAGACAATTATTGGGGTGTACCGTAGAATGTATTTCATAATTAAGGTAGATTTTTCTATACAGATACATACAGTATAAACTGATCTACTAGCATGATAAATGCAAAGAACAATAGCCAATACCTATTAATATGCCTATTGCTGATTGTAGACTTGTCATTGACCTGACACTAATAAGCAGTTAGACTATATTGTAATTTGAACGTATAAATAAAAATGATAGACATGAATTTATGAAATAATTATGTTTAAAGTAGGTGATTTCTTTTCGTTTTAGTTAATAATTATTTTTTTTTTATTCATTGTTAATGGCATTGTAAAACGTGTGCTAGCAACATGTAATAGAGCAAGAGGAGCTGTGCAGGTTGATATCTTGTTCTGCTAGAAAAGAATTCAGTATAAATTGCTATTCATCCATTTAAACTCCTGCTCATTCTAGGTTTAGGAGTGAATCAGTCCTACCATACCTACTAAACCATTTAAATTAGTAATTTAAATGGATAAAATACAAGTTATACTTCAACTTTACTTGCAAAGCCTTATAGCAATCTACTCTGATACTCCTGCTTTACTACAAGCTGTCTACAGCATAAAGGCTATTCCTGCAATTTTTTTACATTTCTTTCATAAAGTTATATAACTTTGCAATATAACTTTATTAAAAATAATGTTTTTTTTTTCAATGTAAAATTTTTTCATGTTCACATTGACTGGCAGCAGTAAGGGATGACACAGCCTCTGTGTTGCCACCAGTAGCTGTGTCAGGAACTGCAGACATTAAAGCTGAAGAAGATGTCTTCACTGCAAGGTGATTGACAGTTATCCCTGCTTGCTATGCTTTGCTGTGCAGCATCTGCAGTCTGTGGGAATTTTTGTCCATGCGTCTAGATAAGCACTTATGAGGTCAGGTACTGATGCTGGACGTGCCTGGCCTGGCTTGCAATCTCTTTTGTAGTTAATTCTAAAGGTGATCTATGGATCGATGTAAAGCTTACCAAACCCAACACAACACAACCAGGCTGGACCTTGCTTTGTGCACAGGAACACAGTTATGCTGGAGCAGAAAAGGCTGAAACTCAAACTGTTTTTATAAAGATGGAAGCAAACAATTGTCCATAATTGACCATGTCTTGGTACAATGATGATTTCACTTCACTAAGGGGCCAAGGCAAACACATGAGAAGCATTTATATGCCATTATTCTTAAAGGTGGGATAATACATTTAGGCAAGTGATGTTGTCCTGGAATTCTCCAAACCCAGACTGAAATACATAAATTGTCATTCCACAGAATATATTTCTACTGCTCCTGATTCCAATCCTTGCTATCCTTCAAGACTGCTGGATCAAGTGATTCTTTTTTTATGGAATTCATCTGAATTCATGTGGGGATTGATCTATGAAGTTCAGGTGTGGAGGGACTCCCAAGTACAAGGTGTCGTGCTTCCTTGCTGTGGCGGTAGGGTGGTGACTAAGGGAGTTTCAGGGGACCCGTTTAAAGATGAGGAGCCCTCTTCTTTTATCTGTTATTAAAAGTTGGGTTACTGCTTGTGGTTACCACTGAGGCAGCATTTATGGGGAGGTTCTATAGGGGACAAAATTTGTACTCTTTTGTTGAGCCATCTATGACCTCCCATACGGATGGGATATGGTATACATGTGATATGTTTACATTTCAAGTATAATATATGTATTATAAAGATTTTTATGTTCTTATGTAATAAACAGGTTGTAGTTGTCATTCCTTTCCAGCATGTAGTGTGTTTATTGGGAAAAGCAGAGGGAGTTGGGATAGTATTCATATCTCCTGTCCCCTGTAATCTTCGATACCCTGTTCATGTTGATCCTTCTATCATGAGGCCAGGTTGCAGTACCAGCCAGATGAACTTTATTTGTGCTGAATTGGGAGGCGGGCGCCATAGCCATAGCACACAATGGAGAGAGCAGCCGGAGCCGCACTCTCCATTGTGTGAACTGACATACCTGTGCGACCGCTATTCAGTAAAAAGAAGCCACACAAATCTGACATGTCAGTTTTCCGTGCAGCCGATTGGAATCCCAACTAGAGTATACTATGTAGGAGATTTATGAAAGGGTGTAAATATACCCAAATGCCCACAGCATTTACCATTTCATTTTACCAGAGCTGAAAGCTGAGCTGTAATTGGTTGCATTAATTGGTTGTATACACTCCAGTCGGGATTCCACTGACCTTTATGGCAATCTATCTTTTGTATTAATCATGGCTGTTGTTGCAATTAATACAATTAATACAAAAGATATGTTGTGTGAACATGGCCTAAAAAAGGAAGAGTGGGGATTTAATCTAAAAGGCCTCTAAAATATATTGTCTAAATGTAAGGCTTTATATCTTCATCTGAATTTTAGCTATGTTCACTTGTTTGTTTGTTTGTTTGTTTGTTTGTTATTAGACGTATTTTTGGGTGGCTGCCATTTTGAAGAGAAAATACAGCCTTTTTTATTATGGCAATATATAGTTGCACCTTTTTGTGTCTACAATTATCTATAATACGGCCATATATTCACCTCAAAATGTCCGCAGTCCAAAAAACACTGGCCAAAAAACATTGATAGAGAATGCAAAAGTAATCAATTTTACAAGTGCTTTGCATTACTTTTGGATTTGGGGCACTTTTTCCCCTAAAAAGTTGACAGTTTGTTGCCTAGGTTCCCAACTACCGATCAGTGGCCTGGCTGTGATGCAGAAAGGGGACAGGATCTTCGGAAGCTGGTCTGTTTTTACTCCCTCTCCAGGGGCATTTGACAATCCTTACAGACATGCGTTACCTTAGTGGGAGACACAGTGATGCAGAGCTGATCCTTGCACCACCTGTACAAACCAGGAAGTGAGAGGGGACTAATTGGTGCCAATTTGGATCTGGTAGAGATCAGAATATCCCTTAAAGAGTACTTTTAGTATAATGTATAGTATATGTAACGGTTTGTTTCCTGCAAAGCTAAGGATAATATTGATATTGATTTGCTCACCAAGGTGTGGCGCATCTGTGCGCATTTCCGCAAGTCAACAACAGATGCTGCCACCCTTAGGGCAGTGCAAAGGCGCTTGCAACTGCCGGATCACAGACTGCTGTGCAACGTGCCCACGAGGAGGAATTCCACCTTACATATGGTAGCCATGGTTTACCATCAACGCAGAGCCATTGTGGAATGCCAGATGTCAACCTCAGTAAGAAGCGGTAGTCAGGTCAGTCAGCTACCTCAAATCTACAATGAGGAGTGGATGTGGATGTCTTCTATCTGTAAGGTACTGGGCCCCTTTGAGGTGTCAACACAGATGGTCAGCGGTGATGCCTAGTGATGAGCGAATAGTGAGATATTCGAATATTTGATATTCGTACGAATATCACGCGAATATTCAATCCCGTTAAAGTCTATGGGAACAAGTATTCGATTACTGAAAAACATCTATTTAACCATTTGGAGGGTGAAACCAGAAGCTGGGGGATTTGAACGCTTATCGAATATTTGTTGAAAATTTGCGGGATATTCTTACGAATATCGAATATTCGAATATCTCACTATTCGGTCGAATATCTATTCGATCGAACAGTATTCGCTAATCACTAGTGATGCCCCCACCATCAGCCTCACAATCCCGCTCATGTGTTTGCTTCAAACCTCCCTGCTCAGCCTGAAGTCTGAGACTTTGCCTTCGTCACAGGAGACGGGTGAAGAACATCCGCCACTAGATAGCCAGACCACCCTGACATCAGTTTCTCAACACGGAGTAGTGGATGAGGAGGATGAAGAAGAGGAGGAAGAGGAGCAGACTGCTGCCGCGACGTAAGAGGGTACCCATGCTCAATCCTTAGTTGTTGAGTGTGTATGGCCTGAAGAGGAGGGATTGGTGGAGGAGGAGGAGGAAATTGAGCCTATTGAGGAGAAGGAGTTCTTGCGTGTTGGGACCCTGGTGCACATGGCTGACTTTATGTTAGGCTGTCTTTCCCATGACCCTCAGGTTAAACATTTTTTTTACAACACCGATTACTGTGTGTTAACCCTCCTGGACCCTCGGTACAAACAGAACTTTTCCACTCTCATTCCTGCCGAAGAACGCAGTATGAGAATGAATCAATATCAACAGGCCCAGGTGCTGAAGCTGAAAATGTACTTCTCATCTGACACCACTAGCGCCAGAGGACGTAGTTCTGTGGTCCAAAGAGTGGGGGAGAGGAGGGGTGGAGCAGGCAGCTTGTCAAGGAGCAGGGGAAGTTTGACAGTTTCATAGCACCCCAGCAATACTATTTCAACTGTCCCCAGTCTAGACAGAGTAGGGGGGGCCTTCAGAAAGATGGTGAGGGAGTACCTTGCTGACTATACCAATGGCTTTCCCGATCACTCTGCTACATACATCTACTGGGTTGCAAAACTGGATACGTGGCCCGAACTGGCGCTTTATGCCTTGGAGGTGATGGGCTGCCCTGCGTGTTGTCAGAGCGGGTCTTTAGTGCAGCTAGTGCCATCATCACTGATAAGGGCACCCGCCTGTCAACTGACAGCGCTGACAGACTGACGTTTATAAAAATGAAAAAAGCCTGGATTTCACTTGAATTCCACTGGCCACCCGGAGAAAGCAGCTCAACATGAAGATTCTTGGTTTCTTCTCTCCTCCTCCTCCTCCTCCTTCAATTTTCAGCCAACAGCCAAGTCTTCTACCACCTTGCTGTGTCTGGCCTAAATTTTGGGAGGCTCACTTGCTTCCTCACTCACTTTTAATGGTTCTCTGTGTCCTCACTGCAATGCTCTGACGTCAGTACATCTGCGGAGGAGCGGGACTGGTTGCCAGGGGCCCGCCGATCGCGACCTCAGCAACCAGCCAACTGTGTTATCTTCTTTTTTTTCTGTAGCCACGGCCAGGGCCTCACCACCCCGCTTGATCGACATCACGTGTACCCTTGATGGTGACTGAAAGCTGGCCTAGCAAGTTAGCTGTCAGCACCTAGGTTCGCGTCCACTATAAATCTCAGCCCCTGGCCTCACTCCAACTTTTTGGGAAGCTCACTTGCTTCCTCACTCACTTTTAATGGTTCTTTGTGTGCTCACAGCCATGCCGTGTCTGGCCTAATTTTTGGGAGGCTCACTTGCTTCCTCACTAACTTTTAATGGTTCTCTGTGTCCTCACTGCCATGCTGTGTCTGCCCTAATTTTTGGGAGGCTCACTTGCTTCCTTACTCACTTTTAATGGTTCTCTGTGTGCTCACTGCCATGCTGTGTCTGGCCTAATTTTTGGAAGGCTCTGTTGCTACCTCACTCACTTTTAATGGTTCTCTGTGTCCTCACTGCCGTGCTCTGATGTCACTACATCTGCCGAGGAGCGGGACTGGTTGCCGGGGGCCCGCTGATCGCGTTCACAGCAACCAGCTGTGTTATCTTTTTTTTGTGTAGCCGCAGCCAGGGCCTCACCATCCCCGGTCAATTTGCATCAGGTGTACCCTTGATGGTGACTGACAGCTGGCCTAGCCAGTTAGCTGTCAGAAGCTAGGTTCGTGTCCGCTATAAATCCCAGCCTCTGGCCTCACTCCAATTTTTTGGGAGGCTCACTTGCTTCCTCACTCACTTTTAATGGTTCTCTGTATGCTCACTGCCATGCTGTGTCTGGCCTAATTTTTGTGAGGCTCACTTGCTTCCTCACTCACTTTTAGGCTGCGTTCACACTACGTATATTTCAGATAGTATATGTATATTTCAGTCAGTATATTTCAGTCAGTATTGCAACCAAAACCAGGAGTGGATTAAAAACACAGAAAGGATTTGTTCACACAATGTTGAAATTGAGTGGATGGCTACCATTTAATGTCAAATATTTGCTGTTATTTTCGAACAACGGCTGTTATATTGAAATAATGGCAGTTATTTACTGTTATATGGCAGCCATCCACTCAATTTCAACATTATGTGAACAGATCCTTTCTGTGTTTTTAATCCACTCCTGGTTTTGGTTGCAATACTGACTGAAATATACTGACTGAAATATACATAGTGTGAACGCAGCCTTAATGGTTCTCTGTGTGCTCACTGCCATGCTGTGTCTGGCCTAATGTTTGGGAGGCTCACTTGCTTCCTCACTCACTTTTAATGGTTCTCTGTGTGCTCACTGTCATGCTGTGTCTGGCTTAATTTTAGGCAGGCTCACTTGCTTCCTCACTCACTTTAATGGTTCTCTGTGTGCTCACTGCCATGCTGTGTCTGGCCTAATTTTAGGGAGGCTCACGAGCTACCGCTTCTACCTTGGTCACTCTGTCCTCACCGCCATGCTGTGTCTGGCTAAATTTTGGGGTGGTTCATATGCTACCTCTGTTTAAATGGTTCCCTGTGTTCTCACCTCAATGCTGTGTCCGGCAAAATTTTAGGGTGGTTCATATGCTACCTCTGTTTTAATGGTTCCCTGTGTCCTCACCGCCATGCTGTGTCAGGCTAAGTTTTTGGGTGGTTCATCATATGCTACCTCTCTTTTAATGGTTCCCTGTGTCCTCACCGCCATGCTGTGTCAGGCTAAGTTTTGGGGTGGTTCATATGCTACCTGTGTTTTAATGGTTCCCTGTGTTCCCACTGCCATGTTGTGTCAGGATGAGTTTTTGGGTGGTTCATATGCCTACCTCTGTTTTAACCAGGCTGTTGCCCAGAGTTTGGCATAATGGTGCGATTAGGCAGCCTCAGAGGCATGCATACATGCTGCCCCTGCTGTTTCCTGTCTATTTCCGTTGTGTTTTCATCAGTTTCTGAGGTTGACAGGTTTTCACACGACCTTCCCTCTACTGAACTTGGGTCCACTGCAAAAATGCTCGAGTTTCCCATTGACTTCAATGGGGTTCGTTACTCGAAACGAGCACTCAAGTATCGGGAGATATTTGTCTCGAGTAACGAGCACCTGAGCATTTAATACTCGCTCATCACTACGTAAGATATATAAATTTAGATGTATCATTTAGATGGAATTATATAGTACTTCAACTTTGATTAACTGACTCCAAAAGGCTGCAGTCAGGCTCCAGGTGGGAATTTGGATGGGTAGAATAGTGATGAATGTGAAAGTACACTAAACTGGTGCATTGTTAGAAACAAGGCCAAGTTGGGGTATTAAAATCTATTGGTGACATGCCAAGACATACTGCAGACATAGAAAGGACAGAAGTTATGTTAGGGGTAATTGTGCTGCAGTGAGTGACATACCAAGAAATACAGAAGACATAGAAAGCAGAGCAACTATGCTGGGGGGAGAAACAAACACCTTTGATAATCCCTACTGTAGATAAAGCTAAGCCTTTTTTTGTGGCTTTGTGATGCATTTATACAGCAGTAATGGGTTTGCTAAAACATTTACTAGAAACAGCAGCACCCCCTGTGTGTGTTTCTGTGGCTCTCTGCTGTTATTTCCACCTCCTCCTCGACAAACTTATGCATAAAGCCCCCTTGACTCCAGAGCGCTATACAAGCAATAGGGGTAACAAACAGGAACATTACAAGATCAAAACATTACATGAAGGTAAATGGTAGACTGGTACATAGGGAAAGAGGACCCTGCCCGTGAGGGCTTACAATCTATAAGGGGAGAGAGCAAGAAGGTAAAGTGCAGTCAGTAAAAGTGTGACGCAGAATTGTTATAGGTTGTAGCCTAGTTTAAAGAGATGGGTTTTCTGGCTACTTTTGAAGGTCTTGATGGTGGATGAGAGCCAGATGTGTCGAGGTAGTAAGTTCCAGAGGGGGGGCTCTGGCAAAATCTTGCGAAGTGAGTGATTAGTGCGAGAGGCAGGTCAACTACAGGGGAGAGAAGCCTAAAATATCATCTTTACTTGTACTATTGACTTATGGGAGAAAGAAAACACCAGTCAAATGAACACATAAGTCTACAGCAAAACTAGTTCCCATTACATCAATTTATTACATTATTGTAAATACTAAAGTAATAAAGTACAAGAATGCAACATTGCTGACAGAGCTTAATAAGCATATATTTGTTGATCCATATTTGATATACAGATATGCGTGCATATATTATATGTGTTGGTGACCTCACATATTTATTTGATATGTGGTATTTTAAACCTGTAATTATTTCACCATGTAAGAAAACTGCAAAGGCAAAGTTGCCTACTAACAAGACCACATGCTAGTCATCAATATGTTACCTCTTGTTAACAGTTGGCAAGTATATTAGAAACTAAATTTAAAATGGTCCAGAATCCAATCCTGGAAGACATTTAAAAAGCTTTTCCAATACCTTTAATGTATTTTACAATGTGTTTTAAAATAGAGTCATTATTCAATGAAACACAGAATGCTAAATACAGAATAGAGAACAACCCCATTAATCAACAAAGTAATCACATTGATTTAGTTCCAGTGCTATGGGATGAAGGGAAAGAAATCATAAATAAGAACAAAAACATAAACTGTGCAGACAGTACACAGCCTATACAAATCTTTAAATAATTGGTTTATTTCTGCAGTGTCCCTCTCTTTTCCAATTTTATTGTTTCATGTAACATCTATGCCTACACAGACTTCAGCGCCATCATCCGTCTATAGAATATGGCAGAGGATGTGCTGTTGACTTGAAATTTGTACATATATTGTATTTTGTCTTGCACTCATCTGAACACTGCTCTTTTTCACTCCTTACTGTGTTAATCGAATTCCACCACACGTGTCTGTTTCTCCTGCTGACTTTGTTTTGGGCTGCAGACAGTTAGGCTAGTTGTGATTCTTCCTTACCAGTCTCTGATCTGTGCAGTCTGAATGTCAGAAGACTGGTCCAATCACACCCTGGACCAGGACACTGACATCACATAAGAATATCTGTGGCCCATTACTTAGTATTTGCTATAAGCCCAATTTGGATTTGTCTTGTGTTTACCTGTATTGCTATTTTTGGTAATTCTGACCTGGCTTACCCTTCTCTGACTTCCCATTTCTCTGCTGGCTTGGAACTGTATTTGGCCACTTGGTTTTATGACCCATTTCTATAGACTATTGTTTAGTGTTTGCCTTGTTTTGTCTGTGTGTGCACGTTGGCGGAGAAAGGCACCGTCGACCAGCTGTTGCCGACTGCCTAGGGTCAGGCTGGCAAGTAGGCTAGAGCCATCTTGGGGGCCCAAGCACTAGGGCTCATTGTTGTGTCTTCTATGTCTAATCACCCTGGTCATATGGCCCTAACATTTATTTTCTCATCCATTCCAAGGGCATTTCAACATGGATATGAGTTGTGTGGAACCATTATACAGCACCCATAGTCTATGAAGTATATGAAGCCATACTAAACCGCTCTACATTTTTATTACCCACAGAAGAACATGGATAGCCTGGGGGGGTGAATTTGGTGTCAGTAGATCATACAGAGCCATGAAAGATGTGCTTCAAATCTTGGTCAGGTATAATGAATGGGGGAAGGGCAGGTGTCCAAATTATGGAATCCCAAAAGTAGCATTACTGTATATAATCTCTATTACAACTGTGTGTTCATGCAGGCAGGCTGGTATAAAATACTTGGAAGTATAAAGGAGAAGTTAAAAGGTGTAAATATGGAAAGTCAAATGTCATAGTTGATAGGCACAATGGATTAAATCAAATTAATTATCAATGTAAGAAAAATACAACTGAACAAATTACTTTGTGAACAGATTAATGGTGGTTAGGTGGTTAGGTGGCTAGGTATAGTGGCAAAAGAATGACATATGAGTCCCTAAAGGCTGTTTGTAAGATTGTTAATAAGAAATATGGTGCCTCTTTAAAAATGGAAGTTTGGAAAAGTTACATTCTGCCTCCAGAAGAAAATGCCACAAGAAGAGAATAAGGGGTGAATGCTAGCTCTGAAATAAAAATACAATAAGGGGTGGATTAAATTTAACATAAGCCATGGGCTGTTCACCAAGCCTGCCCCCCCCCCCCCCCCACCCCACTGCAACTATAGCAGCACTAGCGGAGTGTTCATAGTACATAATAGATACCGTCATGATGCCCGGATTTGTGCAAAATCAAGGTAAAAAAAACAGTGATTTATTGCAAATCATGGCAGAACTGTAGCCAGGAGAAAATACACCATTTGAAGTATACATCTGTTTGGGTGGCCATGGGCCCTCCAGGAGCTCAGGGCCCTGGGCTACTGCCCAAAACGGACCTATTATAATCCAACACTGGGAATAAATGGGTTAAAGTGAGGATGGATAAATTAAAATGGCTGGATGCCTTTTGTTCTTCCGTTATTGGTGAACAGAATAGGAAAAGGATTTTTGTTTGTTGTTGGTTGTTTGTTTGTTTGTCTTGTTGGTGGAAAGGGCTTATTCAATTTAGAGAGTATGAAATAGGGAGACTTGGTTCTCCAAAGAAAATAAAGATTATTAAGCCTGGGCAAGGTAATAGTACAAGCAAGAAGGTAGAGTTCTTTAATCCAAGGTCAATGTATGAGAATATATGGATTATGGTTCCTCTCTTCCCTCGTTTCCTCTTTTGTTTTGTTTTTTTGTTTTTGTTTTTTTGTTGTTGTTTCAGGGGCTGTCTTTCTCCCACCTCCCCCCGCTTTGCCTTTTCTGGGGAGACGACCCCATCTTTGTTATAAATCCCCCTCTGCTGGCAAGGTAGAAGAAGGGGGGAAATATCAAGAAGTTGGTTGTTGTATGGGATGTGGTTTTAGTTTACTAGTTACAAATCCTATGGAGCCCCCTTAAGTTGAGTGTTAAAAGTATCAACAGAAAGGTCAGTTATTGGGAGGAGCGGTAGGAGTTAGTGTAGGATATTAAATATATAAAGAAAGATGGGCTACAAATATAGTGGATGGTCTGAAGAACACATCAGGTAAACGTTATAGGGGTTGACTGAAGGCTTTTGCTCCCTTGTGCTCACTTCCTTACAGTGGTGGGTCTAAGTCTCGATCATTATGGCAATACTGTGCAGCTATTTGACATGATTTAGTCCCAAAATCTAAAGCACATCTTTTAAAAAAATAAGTCCTGACACAACTCTAACACAAGGCCAGAGAACAACACAGAAGGAATCCAGGACATCATAGTCAAATTAATGGTTAACCCCTTAAGGACGGAGCCCAAAATGGCCTTAAGGACCGGACCAAATTTCAGGAATATGACCAGTGTCACTTTATCTATTAATAACTTCAGGGTGCTTTTACCTATCCGGTTGATTCTGAGATTGTTTTCTTGTGACATGTTATACTTAATTTTTTTGGTAAAGTTGAGTCGATACTTGTAGCTTATCTTTATGAAAAACCCCAAAATAACGTGAAAAATTTAAAAAAAATTGCATTTTTCTAACTTTGAAATGTTGTGCTTGTAAGGAAAATGGTTATGTCACATAAATTAGATATGAAATAGCATTAGCAACATGTCTACTTTATGTTGGCAGCATTTATTAAACTTGCGTTCAATTGTTTAAGACAATAGAAAGCTTCAAAGTTTAGCAGCGTTTTTCGAAAATTTCGCAAGAATTGAAAAATCTGATTTTTCAAGGGACCAGTTCACATTTGAAGGGGATTTGAGGGGGCTGTATATCATGAAGCCCCACAAAGCACCCATTTCAGAAACTGCACCCCCCAATCTGTTCAAAATCAATTCCAGAAAGTTTTTTAACCCTTTAGGTGAGTCACAGAAATAAAAGCTAAGTGTGTGAGAAAATTGAAAATTTCAATTTTCTTTGCAGAAATTATATTGTAATCAGATATCTCTCATAATAGAAAACCTATTTCCAGAGAAATGCACCACAATTTGTATTGCCCCATGTCTGCAGTTTATAGAAATATACGATATGTGGCCCTATTGTGCTCTTTGACACAACCACAAGCCTCAGATACAAAGGAGCGCCTAGTGAATTTTGAAGCCTCATTACAATTGGCCAATTTTCAAAGTACCACTTCTGGTTGGCAGAGGCTCTGGGGTGCCAAAACCTAACAAACACCCCTAAAGGGACACCATTTAGGAAACTAGTCCCCTGGGGGAACGAAACAAGGGGTATAGTGAGCACATTGACCCCACTAGTGACAGACACAATGTGCCGTGAAATTGAAAAATGAAATTTTTTTTACACTAAAACTTGGTCTAGCCTTAAATTTTTCAGGCTGACAAGGGGTTAAAAGGGAAAAAAAAACATAAAACTTGTAGAGAAATTTCCCCCAAGTACAAAAATACCCTGCATGGGGACATAATGTATCATGCGGGCGCAGGACACGCCTTAAAAAAGTAGGAGCACCATTTGGCTTTTGGAAGCTGGATTTGGCCAAAATGGAGGACGAAGGCCATGTTGGGTTCGCAGAGCCCCCGTGCTGCCAAAACAGTGGAAACCCCCCACAAGTGACCCCATTATGGAAACTGCACCCCTCAAGGAATTTAAAAAGAAGTATAGTGAGCACATGGACCCCACTGGTGACAGACACAAATGTGGAACAATGTGGCGTGAAAATGAAAAATTAATTTTTTTACACTAAAACGTTGGTGTAACTTTGAATTTTTCATGTTCACAAGGGGTTAAAAGAAAAAATAAACCACTAATCATGTAGAGCAATTTCCCCCGATTACAGGGGTACCCCACATGTGGACACAAAGTGCAAAGTCGGCGCACGGAAAGCCTCCAAAGGGAAAGAGCGCAATTTGGATTTTGGAAGCTGGATTTGGCCAGAATGGAGGACGGAGGCCATGTCGGGTTCGCAGAGCCCCCGTGCTGCCAAATCATTGTAAACCCCCCACAAGTGACCCAATTATGGAAACTACACCCCTCAAGGAATGTAACAAGGGGTATAGTGGGCATATGGAACCCACTGGTGACAGGCACAATGTGCCGTGAAAATGAAAAATTTAATTTTTTACACTAAAATGTTGGTGTAACTTTGAATTTTTCATGTTCACAAGGGGTTAAAAGAAAAAATAAACCACTAATCATGTAGAGCAATTTCCCCCGATTACAGGGGTACCCCACATGTGGACACAAAGTGCAAAGCCGGCGCACGGGAATCCTCCAAAGGGAAGGAGCGCAATTTGGATTTTGGAAGCTGGATTTGGCCAGAATGGAGGACGAAGGGCTCTCAGAGCCCCCGTGCTGCCAAAACAGAGGAAACCCCCCACAAGTGACCCCAACGAACTCAGGAATCTGTGGCTCGTACGGGGTGGGGTCACTTGAGGGGGCTTTTGGGGCTTCCTGGGGCGGCGCATTGGGGGCTTATCATCACTAAATGATGATGATGATGATGAGGAAGAAGAGGAAGGAAGAAATAACTAGGGATCTTCCTCTTCTCCCTCATTGTTTGTCTCAGTATCGGAGGCAATCCAGGCGAATGCCTCCTCAGCCGAGAACAACCTGTGGCTATTTTTATGTTTTTTTCTTTAGGGTGCCTTCACACACACCGGATCCGCTGCGGATCCAGTGTCAGTGCATCCCTATGAGAATACATACTCACAGCGGCAATGACATTCTGCTGTGTGTATGTAAGTTAAACCTCTGCTGGCCGGAGCATACATCACCTCCTCCCCGCTCCGGCTTCAGGGATCCCCACGTCTGCTTATCCCGCGCAGCCAATCAGTGTGCTGTCCCGCCACAGCCACTGATTGGCTGAGCGGGATGTCCAGCTGAGAACCCCCGAAGCAAGCCGGAGTGGGGAACAGGTGATGTATGCTCCGGCCAGCGGGGGGTTAACTTACATACATGCAGCGGGATGTCATTCCCGCTGCATGTAAGTATTGTCATAGGGATAAATTGACAATGGATCCGCAGCGGATTTCCCTGCAAATCCATTGTGTGAAATCCGCAGCGGATACGGTGTGTGTGAAGGCATCCTTAGAGGGGGTGTGTAAGTGTTATGCTTTTACACGTGTAAGTGTTAGTGTGTGTTTTATGTACTGTTTTTACATTTTATTTGTGTGTTGAGGGTGGCAGCGGAGAGGGTAAGGGGAGAGGGTGGCAGGATGGAGGGGAGAGGGTGACAGGAGAGGGGCGGCAGGACAGAGGAGAGAGGGTGGCAGAAGAGAAGAGAAGGTAAGAGGAGAGGGTGGCAGCGGAGAGGGTAAGAGGAGAGGGTGGTAGAAGAGAAGGTAAGAGGAGAGGGTGGCAGCGGAGAGGGTAAGAGGAGAGGGTGGCAGCGGAGAGGGTAAGAGGAGAGGGTGGCAGCGGAGAGGGTAAGAGGAGAAGGTGGCAGGATGTAGGGGAGAGGGTAAGAGGAGAGAGGAGAGGGTGGCAGAGGATGGGAAGAGGGTGGCAGAGGAGGGGAGAGGGTAAGACGAGAGAAGAGGGGGTGGCAGGACGGAGGGGTAGGGTAAGAGGAGGGAGGAGAGGGTGGCAGGATGGAGGGAAGAGGGTAAGAGGAGGGAGAAGAGGGTGGCAGGACACAGTGGGTAGCAGGATGCAGGGGGTGGGGTGGCAGGACGCTGGAGGTGGGGTGGCAAGACACGGGGTGGCAGGATGCAGAGGCTGGCGGGACACGGGGTGGGGTGACAGGATACTGGCTGGCAGGACGCTGGGGGTGGGGTAACAGGACGCAGAGGCTGGCGGGACGCAGGGGTGGGTAGTAGGACGCAGAGGGTGGGGTGGCAGGACGCTGGGGGTGGGGTGGCAAGGCGCAGAGGCTGGCGGGACGCAGGGGTGGGTAGTAGGACGCAGGGGGTGGTGTGGCAGGACGCAGGGGGTGGTGTGGCAGGACGCAGGGGGTGGTGTGGCAGGACGCAGGGGGGATGGCAGGGTGCAGGGGGGATGGCAGGACTGAGGGGGGATGGTGGCAGGACGCAGGGGGGGTGGCAGGATTGAGGGGGGATGGTGGCAGGGCGCAGGGGGGATGGTGGCAGGACGCAGAGGCTGGCATGACGCAGGGGGTGGTGTGGCAGGACGCAGGGGGTGGTGTGGCAGGACACAGGGGGTGGTGTGGCAGGACGCAGGGGGTATGGCAGGGCGCAGGGGGGATGGTGGCAGGACGCAGGGGGGGTGGCAGGACGCGGGGGGGTGGCAGGACGCGGGGGGGGGGTGGCAGGGCGCGGGGGGGTGGCAGGGCGCAGGGGGGGTGGCAGGATTGAGGGGGGATGGTGGCAGGACGCAGGGGGGGTGGCAGGGCGCAGGGGGGATGGTGGCAGGACGCAGGGGGGATGGTGGCAGGACGCAGGGGGGGTGGCAGGATTGAGGGGGGATGGTGGCAGGACGCAGGGGGGGTGGCAGGGCGCAGGGGGGATGGTGGCAGGACGCAGGGGGGGTGGCAGGGCGCAGGGGGGATGGTGGCAGGACTCAGGGGGGATGGCAGGGCTGGACGCAGGGGGGGTTAGCAGGGTGCAGGGAGGGTGGCAGGACGCGGGGGGGCTGGCAGGACTAAAGGGGGGGTGGTGGCAGCGGTGCAGAAGTAGGGAGGAGGAGATCGCCCATAGGAGCGGCGGAGGAGGAGAGAGGAGGACACAGCCGGTACCGGCCGGCACCGGAAGGCGGCAGAGGGAGAGGAGGACGCAGCCTGCACCGGCCGGCACCCGAGGGTGAGGGGGAGGAGGCGATCCGCCACCAGGGAGGAGGAGGAGGAGGCAGAACAGGGAGATCAGCTAACTAGCTGATCTCCCTGCAACGGAGGTAGTTGGGGGTGGGGGGGTAGACACAGGAGGAGGAGGAGGAGGCACCATGGGGGAGGAGGCACCCGGCGCCCGGCACCCTCCAGGACGGCGCCGGGCACAGGACTCACAACCCCCATCATCACCTTTGCTGCTGCTGATTCTCAGCAAGCAGAGAAGGTGATGATGGGGGTAGTAGTGTGGATCGCCCGTGATTGGCCGGCTGGCGGCAGCTGGCCAATCATGGGCAATCGGGGGGCCGGATCCACGGACAGGTGATGTCCAGGCACTGCTGTGATTGGTGCTGTCTCTGACAGCACCAATTACAGCTATGTGCCGGGATCCGGTCCCGGAAACAGAGCAAATCGCTGTAATTGGCCGATGAGAAGTAATCGGCCAATTACAGCGATCGCCGTCACGGGGGGCAGGGAAACTGCCCCCTACATGACACATGGAGATGGCTGCTGATAGAATCAGCAGCCATCTTTACCGGAGCGCCGCGCGATTTCGCCCGGCGCCCGTTTAAAGGGCCGGCGTACCGGTACATCATGGGTCCTTAAGTGACAGTGATCCATGACGTACCGGCACATCATGGGTCCTTAAGAGGTTAAAGCATAGTAAAAATAAGAAGTCTGTTATTTTTTAAAAAGCCCCAGAACTTTAAAAATGCAAATTACACCCCTATATAATTTGTTTGAGGGTTTTAATTTCTCAAAGTAGGGTGACTTTTGGTGGGTTTCAATTGTACTGGTACCACAGAGGACATTGCATATGCCAAAAGTTCCCAAAAAGAGTTCCAGCAAAATCTACATTAAATATGCAAAATGGTTACTCTCCCCCTGTGAGCCCTGCTGCAAGTTCAAACAGTATATGCTAAAAAATGAATTTGCAAAAAAAACTTTAAATTTCAATCACAATTTGCTTTAATTTCTGTTAGCCATCTAAAGGCTTAAAGAAGCAGTTCACAAAAAATTATTATTGCCCCCCCCCCCCCGGTAGGTGCTGGCACGTATACTCACCGCAGCTGACCGGCGTCCCGCTGCGCGGCTTAGTTCTGGTCCCGCAGCGCCATTCGAATTTGGCGCATGCTCACTTCAGCCTCTGCTGTGACTCCTCTTCTCTGCCCTGTGATTGAACACCGGAAGTCACACGCTTCCATAGAGAATGCATTGAGTTTCGGTGTAAAATCACAGGAGACAGAAGAGGAGTCACAGCAGAGGCGGACGTGAGTGTGCGCCAGATTCAAACGGCTCCGCTGGACTGGAACAAAGCTGCGCCACCACCAATCAGCTGCGGTGAGTATATGTGCCAGCGCCTACTGGGGGGGGGGGCAATAATAATTTTTTGTGAACTGCATCTTTTAAAAAACTTGTCAATCCTTTTGTGAATGGCTTGAGCAGTGCAGTTTCTAAAATGGGGTGATTTGTCAAATCCAATTTAGAAATCATCTGGTCCTAGAAAAAAAATCTATTTTGGAATTGATCATCAAAATTTGATAATTTGCTGGTAAGCTTCTACGACGTTTAAGGGCCAAAATAAAGTAGACACATTGTTATTGTAAATTATTAACTCATCTATGCGGCATGATTATCAATCTTACAGAGAATTTTAAATTATCATTTTTACACATTTTCACAAAATTTTGAAGTTATTCACAAATAACAATCAAAATTGAACGCTAACATACAATACTGTATGTTGTTAAAAAAAACGTTGATATTTTTAAGCCATTAATCATTACAAGGGGTTTTACCATCATTCAATTAGAACAGTGAGTTCCAGTGCAAATACCTGACTGCTGCTCCATGTAGGCATTTACAGTATGTGTATGTACAGTGTATAAACATATATTAGTTGAACATTGGTTACATATTGAAAGACATTTAACTTGCATTTTATTATCAAACCCCAGAGATTTGAAGGCACTTAGCATATTGCATTTTATGGCTCCTTTTAGGCTCTGATGCATAGATCTGAGCAGGATAATATGCAAGAAGGTAGATTTGTTAGACATCACACTCCTGGCTGATAAGCAGGAGGGTCACATTTTATGCAGGTAACTTCAAAGATCTCTCTTGTTTTCCCTGGTAGGGTTTATTGTTTATAGGACACATATCTGAATAATAGACCAGCCATGGAACCTTCCCTCCAAAATGAAAGTAAGAAACATCTGCATAATTACTGACATGAAAGTCTTTTTTACCAATCACATTGAGTAGTCAAGAAATCTAAAATAAATTATCTTGTTCTAAGCCAATCAAGTGTTCTTCACATGTTAACCATTTAATGTAAAAACTGTAAAACAATTGGAGGGAAGACTGTGGAATGATGGGCCAAGATGGATGAATAAGGAACAACATGTAGACGGTATAAATAACTATAACATCTTGCTGATCTGGGACTGAAATCTGAATAAAGGCTTCCTCACTAAAAAAAAATAAAAAAATAACTGAGGTTTGACTGCATTTTTACCTGGCTGTGGTGCTATATATTTGTTAAACACAAAACGCTCCATCCAAAAGGGAGCATCAGTTGCAGGGGGTCCCATCACTCATACACTTATCCTCTTACTGTAGATAGAAGATACGTCTTCATGCTGGCACAACCCCTTGAAGACCCTAAGACTAGTGTAATGAATATAAAATGAAATACAAATGTCTGATATTCAATGAAAAAAAATGAGATAAAGAAGTTACACATTTTAATTTAAGATAAAGAAGTTACACATTTGGCAGATAAATGTTCCAGGTAGCATCCTATAAGACTCTAGATGAGATAATAACCACGTGTGAAAGACAGACAGCCTAGGGGTCCTTTTCAAAAGATGACACATTTTTCTTTTTAAAGATGTTTGTTAACTGCAGGTGCGAATTGAAGGGGAGAAGCAAAACTGTGTGCATGATTTAGCAATACATTAAAAACTCTTACAAGATCTGACTATTTAAAGTCTGAGCTACATTAGTTGCAAAAAGGAAAAATAAATGTGAATAAAACACTAAAGGTGACATTTATTAAGTCCAGCATTTCTTGTGCCAGGCATAAAAATGTCCATGGCGACCAGAGGGGCAATGTCTCCACTCGTAAGCGTAGGTTTCAATGTAATTTTTAAAGGATAAAAATCTTAAATGCGGCACACACAGAGGCCACGCACCCCCTGCGTGCGTCCGCATTTCCCTTGGTAAATCCCCCCCCGGCACAAGTGGTACAAAGAGGCCCAATGCAAATAAAATTTGCACACAAGCATTTGCACAAAAATATATGCACATTGGGCTCCTTTATGCCACAAAATGGCGTCTACTCAATGTAATGTCCCCTTCAAAGTGTATACAGGGTTAGTTTTGTAACTTGTCAAAGTCAAAATGTAAATGAATGTTAATACATACATAAATAAACACAATAAATAACAGTAGGAGTAACAAAACAGTAGGAGTGCCAAAGTGTGGCAGCTGCAAGATCCTGGTGTAGTTCATGCCAACTAATGGCTAATCAAATCTTAGACAGTTTAGAATTTAGATTTATCAAACAGACTGTGCCTCTATAATACATTTGCTTTATTCTTAGGCTGTGCACAGACAGTATTTGAGACTTTATACCTCATTTTGGTCAGTACTTTACCAAAACCACAACTGAGCTTGTGCAACACTGTGATTTTTCTCCACCAGAAAACTGTCCCATACCGTTTAATATTATCCTCTATAGTGTGCCCAAAAGAGTGAGTGCTGCTAGTCATGTATGTCAAACTGACATGTATTTGAAATCATTAGGAGCTTGACTTTACCATCCTGGAAATGGCTCTGAGATAACTATGGCACAGTAATGCACAAGGATGAAGTTCTTGCCTGTGTACACATACTGTACTGTAGCCTTGAGGTTAATATTGAAACTATTTAGAGTTCTTAGATATGAATGCTGTTGAAGAATGCTTAAAATAAAAAGTAAATGCCTATAATACATAGAAGTCCCCTCTTTTTATAATATAAAATTGTAAAAATAAGAAATTGCTTGAGATAGTAAGAAAGAAAGTATACTATTTTGCAGATTTATATCACCAGTGTAATGCTATATATTTTAGATTTCTTGAAATGTGTGAATAATGTACTTGGCAAAGACAAATATAGAAGCACTCCTGAAACTTGAAGAATATTAATATTTCCTATAACCATGGTACTAAAATCTTTCCTTGGAGAGAACCAACTATTCTGCAGCTGAAGAATAACCAATGCATTGTTACATAAGTAAAAAAAAAATCTATTTGCATATAAATAGAATGTTGTTTTCAAATCTTGGACTGCCTCAAAAGCCCATAGGAGCAACAGCTACAGTCTGCATTAAACTGAATTCCTTATTAGCCAAGCCCTTAACATATACAATAGATCCCTTAAGCAAAAATGCAGCAATACATAAAACTGAACAGATCAGCAATCATGCAAACTTGAAGGTAATATTACAATTTTTAACACTGAAATATATAGTTAGTAATATTTAAGTGTATATTAGAGCAGCAAAGGAGACATGACATTTGATTTAAAGGGGTATTTCACGCAAAATCATTTTGCATTAACTAATAGCCCACCCATACTGTAGCTTTATAGCTTTCTGTTTTCTAGGTGGACTCTCCTCTCAATGCATAAAATAATTTTAACTGAGACCTCTCTGTCTTACTCCTTCTTCCTGACCCCCACCTTCCGTATCATTGAACATTTGTCCTCCCTATTAGAGATGAGCAAAGCAGCCAGAAATTGGTTTCACAAGCTTCTCAAATTTTCAGTCAAACTCGATAGGATTTGCGAATCGAATCTTGCGAATCGAATCTTTCCAAAACTATAGTAGCTACAATACTGGGGCTATTACAGAAGGGGCAAAATTCTTAAAGCCTGTTAAAGTGTCAAAAATCTGAAAATTAAAAATAAATGTCAATCAGCCAGTCAATCATCCAATTTCCTCCATTTCTCTTCAAATTCCGGGGCCTCTTAAGACTGTATTGTTGTCTTTATCCCTTCCTCCAAAGATATGTCTCTCACACACAACTGCATCAGGGTGTGAGGCTAAATCTAGCCATAATAAGGCTATTTTTATTGAATGATTGTATTGTCCATCTTGGTGTGGGTCTGTGGTGTCAGGCTAAGTTTTTGGGTGTTTCATATGCTACCTGTGTTTGAATGGTTCCCTGTGTCCTCACCGCCATGCTGTGTCAGGCTAAATTTTGGGGTGGTTCATATGCTACCACTGTTTATAATGGTTCTCTGTGTCCTTACCGCCTGGCTGTCTCAGGCTAAATTTTGGGGTGGTTTATATGCTACCTCTGTTTTTAATGGTTCTCTGTGTCCTCACCGCCATGCTCTGTCAGACAAAGTTTTTGGGTGGTTCCTCATATGCTACCTCTGTTTTAATAGTTTCCTGTGTTCTCACTGCCATGCTGTGTCAGGCTGAGTTTTGGGGTGGTTTATATGCCTACCTCTGTTTTAACCAGGCGGTTGCCCAGAATTTGGCATAATGGTGCAATTAGGCAGCCTCAGAGGCATCCATACATGCTTCCCCTGCTGTTTCCTGTCCATTTCTGTTGTGTTTCCATCATTTTCTGCGGTTGACAGGTTTTCACACGACCTTCCCTCTACCGAACTTGGATCCACTGCAAAAATGCTCGAGTTTCCCATTGACTTCAATGGGGTTAGTTACTCGATGCGAGCATTCGAATATCGGGAGATATTTTTCTCGAGTAACGAGCACCCGAGTATTTTAGTACTGGCTCATCACTAATTATGACATAAAAAATGCTAATTACTCCACAGTTAAGGGGGAAGAGCTTAAAAAACCTTAGAAAGCTGTTGGACTTAGGCTAATTTAAAGTAAGCATGGCCCCAACAAGTTAGAAGTCAATTGAAACTATGGAAAAGATAAAATTCCATCAAGATGGAAACACTAGGAACCCACTTCAGTAATTTGCAACATGTATAAAAAAAAATTAAAAAAAAAGTTTTGTTTTGTTTTTTCTTGTTTTTTTGTGGCACAACCACAACAAAAGCTACAACAAATTTGTCATGTTTTTTTTTTAAGTGATTATTGTTCGCCATTCACCATAAAGTCGCTGCCCTGAGCACAGATAACCTTATAATATGGGCTTCAACGTGAAGACAACTCTTTCCTATTTCCACAGTCCAGAAGTTTTCCTGATTCATCCTAGGAAAAAAATATAGATATTCTTTTTTCAATGTACATTCAGTCATCTAATATATTAAATTTCCTTTTCCACAGAATTAGAAAAGTATAACTTTTTCCTCACAGATTAAAATAAGTACTTGTAATTTTGACATAGTGAATTGTCTTCTGTCTTCAAAAATGTATTTAATGGTAGATTATTTATAGTCTGCAATTATATTACACCTACATCTGTCACTCAACATTAACTAAACTGCACTATGATGATCGTTGTTACCGCTGCATTAAATCAAATACTCTGCAAGCTATTTAACTATAACCAAAATCAGAGAGCTGTTTATACTGTATTTAACGCTTCATTTGTCTTACAAGATCTAAGGCAGAATGGGGAAATCTTTTTAGATACAATTTTAAATGATTTACCGAACACATTAATTCAGTATGTCAGTAAGCTACCCAAGTCTTCTTATGTGCAGTTATAGCTAAAGCATCCCAAGATGTTAGTGCTCAGTACAAATAATACAGAAACACCCATATTCAGAGTGTTACAATTTAAATCCTGCGAAGTCTTTTTTTTAAGTAAAAGCACATACCCAAGAAATACCCTATTGCCTATATCCTTTACAGTATACCAGGAGGCTGCATTGCTTCAAAGGCAGAATTGTTACATACACAAAGCACAACACAGAGCATGACACCATGTGGTTTTGTGTGGGTTTACAGTACATGAAATCTGGGGATTTATGGAGTGCTTATGCATCTAGGAGCCCTTTTATGGCTCAGTATGAAATAGCCATATCCAGGCTATATACATGGGACTGGAGGCTATGTTCACACATGGATTAAAGCAGGGACATGAACATTACATGGGTAATACTCTCTTTCTTCCATGCTGGTTACCAAGCACATAACACTTCAAATAAGGAAGCTTACTGAACTTACCAAAATGTACCATATAATAGATGGGCACACATCCATTTGTTATACATTGATTTATTAGTGAAAAGCAAAATTTACAAAATGAATATGAGTTTCTTAGTACACACTTGGATCAAATTGATAAAGCTCACTTGCCACTTAATGGTGATTTTTTTTTTGGTGGTGCCAAACCTAAAGTTGGTGCCAGACCTAATAGGCAAAACACTGCATGCGGCCACTTCTGCAGCAATAACAGGCCATGCAGAGAAAGTGACCTAGCAGCCCAACAGTTCCCCTGCTGTACCTCACACACACAGTACATCATGCCATGGAAACTACATTAGGGACAGGAAACTAGGAATGCGCTCTATGCAGAATGCACTCTGTCCCTATTTTGCTGTCAATAGATTCCTAGGGCTGGGAGCAGTGCTCCCAATGCTGGGACTCAACTCCCTGCACAAACTATTGCAGGCCTGTTCTGCCATACACAGCCTTGGCTTGCTGTTGACTGCTTACTGGCATAGGGTTTCTCAAGCAAAAAAAATTGGTATTTACACAAATTTTAGTGCATTAAATGCCAAAATGTTGTTGGAATCAGGGCCCCAAATGTACAAAGCAATTTAAATAACCCAGTTTCTTGGACTTTTTGTAAATGGCTTTGTATTGTCCCTACCTCTAAACATAGTGCATCTGTGTTTCTACATTATGGGGGAGATTTATCAAAGAGTGTGAAATTTAGACTGGTGCAAACTGCCCACAGCAACCAATCCCAGCTCAGCTTCCAGCTCTGGTGAAAGGAAAGAGGAGCTGTGATTGGTTCCTGTAGCCAGTTTGCACACCAGTCTAAATTTTACACCCTTTGATAAATCTCCCCCTATGTCTTCTTTCCCATATCAGGCTCCCCTTGACACTGGCCTCACTTTTAAGATTTTTTTTTAGAAAAGCCTGATTTTGTTGTTCAGCCGACACAACTTGTTCACAGTAATGCCCCAAGTCACCACAGCTACCAACAGTCAATCTGTATGACGCCAGAAGTTTTAACATAATGTAAAAGGCAACAGAAAAAGTATATACAGTAGATACAGTCCATAGGCTGCAAGAAGCATTGCCCAAAAAGGGTTATTCAGGCTTAATAAAAAGCACGGTCACTTTTGTCCTCAGTTTAGGTGTGATTTTGCAGCTCATTTCCCGAGGAATGGTTCAGTTCTGTGTTTTTCTAATATAGAATAATCCCTTTAACCTCCTTAAAACTAAAGTCTGTCAACAGTTGATTAATTGTTACTAAATAAACTAATACTAATATTTTTTTTAAGAATATTTGATAGACTAATGCAGCAACAGATAGAATGCCACTCAGCTCTGAATAATCATCAGGTTCTTACATGAAAAAGTTACATCTTTAGAAAAATTATTTATGGACATTTTAATGAAAAATGTCCATTGAGGTGTATTATATTAGAATATATACATATTTTATATTAGTATGAACACCTAAGGTAATACTGTATGCTGCTAGGGTAGAATGCCACTGTTATAATTGTCAGCATATGAATGCTATTTTCTTGGATACTTTTCTGCTGGGCAGGTGAATTTAAATGTAACTTGGATCTTTCTCTATTCTTGGTATAATCCATTTATGAAAGTATGAGGTATATTTATCACAGGAAGGCTCTAATGTATGGCTACTTTAAACAAAGTGAGGCTTTTCTAAAGCTGCAAATCCTTTTAAATGCAACAAAATTGCACAATTTTCCCTGCCGTTGCTAATGTGTCTTGGAATCCTTGAAAAGCCATGGGATTAGCATATTATTTAAAATGTGAACTAACCTATTTTAGACTTCTTTCTCTCAACCTTCTGTACATTTCTCAATAGGTCATATGTACTGCATTTCCTTGAGTCTTTGTATAGTTGCTGGAATGAAAAGCGGCAGCCTAAATTTCCATTAACTGCTGCAGATTAAATATAAAAAGACTGCCCAGTGAGAAAGACATTTAAAATAACAAACTCAAGTCTTATACAACAATAAGATATGAAAAGTGTCAAGTATGATTTTAGGTTATCCACATTGTTCCTAAACTTTACAGCCACTTTTGGGCAACTTGTAGCATGTGATTTGACCTCTATCCTCACATGTGGTTTCATTTCAATAGAAAACAAATGCAGACGAATGTAATTTATGTACAATGTAAACAATTGTACTGGTGGAAATTTGCATTTAGGTAACAAAGACTTAGGGCCCTATTACACAGAGCGATTATCTGCTGAATCAGACCAAATCACAGATATACCGCCCAATATAATAAAGACAACGGGGGACATTTATTAAGTCCTGCGTTTTTTTACGCTGGGCTTACAAATGTCCCCGCAGCTCTGGAGCTCAGAGGATTTATGTAGAGGCGCACTACCTCTACATAAATACAGTGAGCACGGAGCCTGTTCATGTGAATGAATGCTCAGAGCTGGCATAGGTTCCACTTTTATTTTCCCCCATAAAAATTATAAATTCAGCTGCCGCACCCCCCGTAACGCCCCCTCTCCGCCATACTGGAGCAGGAGGTGCAGATGGGCCCTAAGCGAATAAAAAAATTTGCAAAAAGACCATTTGCAAATATTTTTACGCCTATTTTTATATTAAATATTTTTACCCTATGGCTAATGCCTTTCTTGCTATAAGATCGTAAAGGTGGTTACCACCTCACAGGCTGCTTTATGACATCAAGGACCCTCCTGTGAAAGCAGTAAAACTTCTCCTCTAAGGACTGCACAAGCAATCCTCATAATGAGTTTTATAGAGGCCAGGGCCAATAATCTCAGCACTCAGAACACCTGTACCTTCTCAGTCTCTTGCTCAGTTCTTTTGCCTCTGGGTAATCCAGCACTTTGATGCCCAAGCCCAGGTTTACTTCTCTGGAGTACCCCTTAAATACTATGGGGGAAATTTATCAAACATGGAGTAAAGTGAAACTGGCTTAGTTGCCCCTAGCAACCAGATTCCACCTTTCATTCCTCACAGACTCTTTGGAAAATGAAAATGGAATCTGATTGGTTGCTAGGGGCAACTGAGCCAGTTTCACTTTACACCATGTTTGATAAATCTCCCCCTATGTTTATAAAGCACGAACATGAAAAAAAAAAGTTCAGCTCACCGCAGTTGCAACTCAATAAAGCCATCCTGGTGCACGGCAGTGCAGTGTTCACCACATCCAAAAACAGGATAAAGTAAGCCAGCAGTACAGAAAATGGTCCAAAAGTTTGTTCATTCCTATGGTGCATTTACACAGACAGATTTATCTGACAGATTTTTGATGCCAAAGCCAGGAACAGACAATAAACAGGGAACGGGTCATAAAGGAAAGATTGAGATTTCTCCTCTTCAAATCCATTCCTGGCATTGGCTTACAGAATCTGTCAGATAAATTTGCCTGTGTAAACGCACCATAAGCTCCATAAAAAACAGACTTCATGCAGAAGAGACACAGCTGGCATATTTCAATCAACAGATCTTATTTGTAGCATGCTATAAAAAGGATCTGTTGATCGAAACAGGTCAGCTGTGTCTCTTCTGCATGAAGCCTGTTTTTATGGAGCTTTGAATAAACAAACTTTGGGACCATTCCCTAGACTGCTGGTTTACCTTCTCCTATGTTTCTAAAGCAGTTTGAAAATATTATGAGACTGATTAGATGCAATTCATATATACTGTATTTGGATATTTTTTATATACAGTACAGTTCTAGAGATGGGCGAATTTACAGTACAAACGAAGCGAGTCACTTTGTTAGCTTGGCAGTCAGCTTATCAGCCTGCTGTTTTTTTAAGTCCAAGCCGATCTGTGCCGCTCCACTCTGGGTGCCTGGAAAAACTGGATCCAGCTTTTCTAGGCCCCCAAGGTGGAGCAGCATGGACTTTAACCCTTTGAGGACCAGGCCCAAAATGACCCAGTGGACCGCGCAAATTTTGATCTTTGCGCTTTCGTTTTTTCCTCCTCCTCTTCTAAGAGATCTAGCACTTTCAGTTTTCTATCTACAGGGCCATGTAAGTGCTTGTTTTTTACAGGAAAAGTTGTACTTTGTAATGACCTCTTTCATTTTACCATAACATGTATGACGGAATCCCAAAGTTATTATTTATGAAGATATAAATAGGTGAAATCGTAAAAAAGAATGCAATATGGTAACTCTTGGGGGGGTTCCTGTGTCTACATAATGCACTATACGGTAAATGCGACATGATACTATTATTCTATAGGTCAGCTCGAACACAACCATATGCAGGTTTACACAGATTCTCTAATGTTATATATATTTTTAATGAAATCCTTCTTTTTTGCCAATTAATTATTAATAAAATGGGCCTATTGTGACGCTTATAACAGTTTTATTTTTTCACCTACAGGGCTGTATGGGGGGGTCATTTTTTTCCGCCATGATCTCTAGTTTTTATTAATACCATATTTGTGAAGATCGGACGTTTTGATAACTTCTTCTTATTATTTTTTTTAATATATATAATGTAACATAAAATTGGTAATGCGCGCACTTTTTTCCCTCTTTTCGTCCACACAGTTCACCGTTTGCAATGACGCTTGTTATATTTTAATAGATCGGACAATACGCTACGGTATATTATATGTTTATTTATTTATTTATTTGTCGCTGACCGACACGGTGTGGAGTTAGCGTAGGGACCCGTGTGGACCAGAGGACCTGCGCGGTGGTACACGGGGCAATATGGCTTGATCAATTCATATACAGACACTCTGGTGTTGATTTTTAATATAGGCCTAGCGGCATTAGTATCAGCCATAGATGGGATGTGCAGCCGTTCCATTTTCTCCAGTTCGTGTTTCACAGTTCTCCCTCTCTGAACAGCTAGCACTCCTTCATAAGACCCACATGACCAAAATTAGCAGGATATGCCTGTGCTCACATGTCTGGACCCTATGTCTTCCCCATTCTGTGAGAGCAGCAATGGTAAGTGTAATACCATATCCATACTTGTGTCGTTTGGGGGCAGCCTTCCCCGCCGGTGGTGCTGGCCGGGTTTTGGTGGGGCTTTTTGGGTCTGGTCCTGTGACATTGGGGTTGCAGGGCCGTTCCATGGCCTCCCTTCCCTGCATGTGCACGCTTTGCGGGGTTGGCGGTCGCTGACCGACACGGTGTGGAGTTAGCGTAGGGACCCGTGTGGACCAGAGGACCTGCACGGTGGTACACGGGGCAATATGGCTTGATCAATTCATATACAGACACTCTGGTGTTGATTTTTAATATAGGCCTAGCGGCATTAGTATCAGCCATAGATGGGATGTGCAGCCGTTTCATTCTCTCCAGTTCGTGTTTCACAGTTCTCCCTCTCTGAACAGCTAGCACTCCTTCATAAGACCCACATGACCAAAATTAGCAGGATATGCCTGTGCTCACATGTCTGGACCCTATCTCTTCCCCATTCTGTGAGAGCAGCACTGGTAAGTGTAATACCATATCCATACTTGTGTCGTTTGGGGGCAGCCTTCCCCGCCGGTGGTGCTGGCCGGGTTTTGGTGGGGCTTTTTGGGTCTGGTCCTGTGATATTGGGGTTGCAGGGCTGTTCCATGGCCTCCCTTCCCTGCATGTGCACGCTTTGCGGGGTTGGCGGTCGCTGACCGACACGGTGTGGAGTTAGCGTAGGGACCCGTGTGGACCAGAGGACCTGCGCGGTGGTACACGGGGCAATATGGCTTGATCAATTCATATACAGACACTCTGGTGTTGATTTTTAATATAGGCCTAGCGGCATTAGTATCAGCCATAGATGGGATGTGCAGCCGTTCCATTCTCTCCAGTTCGTGTTTATTTATTTTTATATGTTTTATTTTTATAAAGGGAAAGGGGGGTGATTTGAACTTTTATTGGGGGAGGGGCTTTGGGATAGTGTAATAATGTTTTTTACTTTTTTTTTTTACACATTTTAGGTCCCTTTGGGGGAATTTTACATACACTTGTGTGATTATTCACACTGATCACTGCTATGCCATAGGGGGGATAAGTGACAAGGGGCTCCCCCTCTCACTCACACTTAAACGCTGCGGCCATTTAAAGAGTTAACGACACGCTGCAGCGCGATCGCTGCAGCCTGTCATTAACCGTGAGGTGCCGGCTGCTCACTGCAGTCGGCCCCCACCTGCTATGAAGCGCACTCCACTCCGGAGCACGCTTCATAGCTCAGGACGTACCGGTGCGCCCAGGCTCGTCTGGGCACAGACTTCCAGGGCGTAGCGGTACATCCTTGGTCGTCTTTGGGTAAAAGGCAGCTGACTGCTGAGCTAACTAAGTAATTGGCTTTGTTTGTACTGTAAATGCCCTCATCTCTATATAGTACCATTGTGCAGTACTTCACAGCTGGATTTCTGTCAGTCTGGTTTAACATAACCCTTAGTGGAACTCACAACCCTTTGAATAAAAACATAGCGCTTGTTGGAGCATACTGCACTGTATAACAAATGTTGCTTTTCTACAAATAAAATCTAATCCTCATGTATTACATTATTTTCTGTTCTTTTATATGAGCACCCCCTCTGCAACTCTACACATCTGCCCTTATAGGTAATCTGAGCAAACACAACTAGCTTATTTTCTGCACCGTGTACATGTATGCAGTCTAATGCAAGGCAAACCATATAATGCCAGTTGAAAATGAAAAGATTCCTGCTTCAACAGCTACTGAACAATACATGAATGTGACTGTGAGGTGATTATTTAACACTGGAGGTATTTTGTAAGAAGACTTCACATAAATGCCTTCTATAGAAATTGTTATATCCTAAAGTATCCTATTTAGCTACAAAATACAGATGTATTTAAGCCAGACAATAGAGATCCAACAATGGACTCATTTTCTGACTTGTTCTTTCAGATAGCTTCTTTTAAGCTGATGCTGGCCACATAGGCTCTGTATTTGTTAAACACTTTCAGTGTGCAAATAGCATCAATAACAGAATATTGTTGAACAAAGAATGTGCATATCCAGCATCTAATCATAACTCAATTGTAAGATATAAAGAATCAAACACAAATATGATATGCAAAGTTCTTTAATTCTAAACGTGTTTAATAATTCAAAAGTCTGAGCGTAAATTCAAATCGGAATTCTTCAACTAGATCCATTGTGTTAAGAAAAGAATAAACGTCCCAAGTTAAATCTGAGAATAATGAAAGCTGATAAGTGAAGATAATGGCACAAAAATGAAAAATGAGGGGAAAGCAGAATATATCTGCATTGGTTTGCCAGTCTGGTTAAGTGCAATATATAATACATTGTTGGATATAAACAAATGTACAACTATGTATGACGTATGTCATGGAATGACAAGAAAAACAATAAAAAGCAAAGTGTCTCAAACAACACAATTCAGTAAAAAATTATATTTATGGGGAACCACAAAAGATTACCCAGCACTCTCCGCTTTAAAAAGTGTCTTTTGTGTGTTCTTTGGCATTGTTCCAAGGGTTCCGCGGAGGCTATTCCATGCCCCATTGTTTTGTTTATGAAGAAATCGCTAGCAGCTGTATATATCTTAGTAGTTACACACTATTTCATTTTTAACTTCATAATATTTAACAGCCAAATTGGTAAAATTGTCATAGGACTCTATGACAGAATATGTCAAAAACACCATTGGCAGTTTTATTGCCAAGTGCATAGACATAAAGATTTACTTGATCCAACTATGGAGCAGGCAACATACAATTGTCCATGCAAGAAACATGGAGAGTGCAGATTTATGCCAGTTGCCTGCAATGAATGGTCTTGGACTTGTCATGTTTGCAATTGATGGCTTGAAGCATACCCGTCAATAGAAAAAATGGTTGCTTGCAGTCTAAGCACCCTGACCAATGAAAACTTTTGACATGTCTCTGTGATCTAATGGATACTCAAAACAAAGAGCAATTGCAAATAAAGTGGTTGCACATTTAACCCCTAGACGACCCTGGACGTAGGGTTACATCATGGAAGTCTGTCCCCAGACGACCCATGACGTAACTCTACGTCCTGGGTGTTTCTCCCGCTATGAAGCGCGCTCCGGAGTGGAGCGCGCTTCATAGGAGGTGGGGGCCGGCTGCAGTGAGCAGCCGGGACCTCACCGGTAATGACACGCTGCAGCGATCGCGCTGCCATGTGTCATTAACCCCTTAAACGCCGTGGAGGAGGACGTACTTGGGCGTCCGGGTTTGAGAGTCACATCAGCTGTGAGCATGTAACTCTTTTGTGTATGCTGCATCTATTCATAGAAGAAAATTAAAAAGAATTCTGAAGTCATATCGACTCTGTGAGTATATTGCTCCATATAATTGGAGTGCAGTGGGTTTCATTACCCGAAGTTTGCAGCTGCGTGGTGAGCTAATCACTTTTTCCTTCACATTCATTGTATATATTGGACTGCTTGTCCGGACTGGTGGAGTTCGGAAGTGTGGAGGGTGCTCATGAGCATTGTAGTGCGTGCCATTCTTGTTGAAGTACCTTCATTATAAGTTGTGGGGGTTGCACTATTTAAGTGCCTGCTCTGTGTAATTGTGGCAGTCTAGGTTGTTGTATGGATCACTTAGTGACAACCCCTACAGATATTAGGTTGAGCCCCCTTTGCCTTTTGCAAATGCCCCCAAATTCCCCCCAAAAAGATTGTAGCCATAAGCTGCAATTTCTGTGTTACTTGTGTTGTCTTAAAAAAACTATTAGTTTAATATTCTTAAGCAAAAATAGCAATAAAAAAGATCAAACGAGGGGCAAGGCACTTTTTTATGTCATCCTTTTAGTATACGTATAGGCTATGTACACTTATGCAACCAATTTTTGCTGAATTTTTAATGCATCTAAAAAAAAATTGTGAAAAAAAGATTTAGCATATTTGCAAATTTCAAATGTGCTAATTTCTACAAAAAATGTGACGTTGCACTGTTTTTAGTAAAATAAAACGCCTAGGGTTAGGTTCTGCATTTCTGCATTTGTTATTGGATTTAATGGATAGGTTCCATAATCCACAATAAATAATGGTTTCTATATTTTTTGACTTCTAGCTACATGTGGAAGTGCTGAACTCTAGAATGCTCTAAAAATGCCCTGCTATTCTATGCAAACCTACCTGCAGTCTATGGTAACAAACTAAAAACCAGCCCTGTAAAGTCTAATCATGCCATCTTAATCTCTTTCATCTTGTGCCCTGCATATTGCTATCACATATTCAAAAGGATTAACTGGGTTCAGACAGAAGAAAGTGAAGTTGTTTCATTTTTTTTTTTTTTTTTTTTGTATTATTAATTTAGATTAAATGAAACATTTATAAAATGATGTTATAAACATGGACCCAGTGTTTATGGGGTCAATATATTTTTGTACTCCTACATGTTTTTGTCCTGCTCTTGGCAACTGTATCACCCAAGGTAATAACTGTCTAATGTGAGATTGGTTGTAGATTTAATTAAAGTAGCAAGTGCTCATAGTTCCCAGTTATCGCTTCATTTTGAACTTCTTGCTCTGTTTCTCATTACTGCATTACATACTGTTAGCTTGACACTGCACCAGTTGAACTATAAGTATAGATGCAGATCTTACTTGCAGAGTACACTTTCTATATGTATATAATGCAACTATCAGACAGGCTAATTATGTGGTTTATGTTGAGAGGTTCAGCTGCATTATTTTCTTGGAATTGTATATAAAACTGTATTATAAACCATTTACGGAAAGTTGAAGTCAAGGGTTCATACACCAAATGATTCACTGTTTTAACAATGTACCCATAGGTCAAACAACAGGATCATAATTTAGTTTTTTTTTTTAAATAATGACATAAGATGCAAATGACATGAACTGCATTATGAAATTGAGTTTCTACATGTAATCCTGATTTTAGCTGGGTTCATGCGCTGTAAAATAAAGACAAAACGCAGCAGTAAAACAACAAATGTATCTAATTATGTGTTCTATTGAAGGCTATGGAAAAGCAGGCTTCTGCTGGCGGCTGCTCCCCATAGAATTTAATTGAACACATTTTTACTGTGTCTGGGTGTGTGGGGGGGAGGGGGGGTTGGCGGACAAAGATCTAGACATATTTGTACATGACATGCCACTGTACAATATCAATCTTTCCATTTTGGTACTCTGTGTACAAATACAACATACAATACAAATCTGATTTTGGTGAAATAAACCATGGGATACATGAACTCACATGACTCATGTTGAGGCCAATATCACCATGTAGCCCTAGCCTTAAACCCTATGTGAAGTGTTTTTGTCCAAACGTGCAAATGTTCAATACACTGTTTTGTACTCCGGATGTAACGAGTCAACCAGCGTAGTCGTCTACTTCTGAATACCAAGCAATACCAATAAATGCACTGACACGGCTATGCGTTTTCAATATTCTTCTTAGATTATATTAAATAAAAAAAATAAAAAACAGTACAAATAAATACAACACTTTTGTGATAAAATATCTTAACACCCACAAGTGCGAACACATGAGTGTGTTACATACGGACAGAGGTCTCTGCTGCATAGGACACACAGACTTCAGGAGCGCTCTTGCTGAGTGTGAAGAAGGTGCCCCTTTAATGTGTTCGCACTCGTGGGTGTTAAGACTTTTTATCATAAAAGGTTGGATTTATTTGTACCGATTGTCAGTTGTGCTGCAAATATCTCCTAACAAGAATTTGCCGTGTCACTCACACAGTAAAGATGACACTACCTTACATTACATTTTTCAACCTTTTACAAGATATGTTTTGAAATTCATTTTTACATTTATTTTTCTCACACTTTAAAAAAGAAGAACATTCTTTCAGGGTTTTTAGTTTCTTTTGTCTCAACCAGGGTTATGGTTTCCATCCATGTGCTTTGATCGAACTTGGTGGATAAGATTTTTTTTTTTCAGTGATAACTATATGTAACTTAAATAGTCTGAGAAAGATTGGTTTCTAAAAGTATATTTCCTGACAATTTCATAAGAAAAAAAAAAAAAAAAAGAAACTGGTAGGCATTGTGTTCCTAGATACCAGTCCCACATGACTGTTCAGATGAAAGCTGGATAGGCACTTTGCTGACAACAAAGAATGACAGCATCAGTTTCATATCAAACATACAATAGCACTCCCCATTGCAGCTTCCATTATTAATCAGATTTTTCTAGATATAAATTTAGGTGAAGGACCTTCATATGAATGATCTTTAACGTAGATTTAAAGTCATATAAAATAAAAAAGTACAGCTCCCAGTAAGAATGAATGCTGCTATAAATCATATCACAAGCACAACTCCACCATACTACTAAGAGGGACACTAGTTTAAGGGATTCAAGCCAAGAATTCAACATAATACGATCATTCTTGATTTACGGACAAACATAAGAGCATCTCAAAGGAAAAAGAAATTGCCAATTTTCAGCCTTATTGTATTTATGTTCAAAAACTATAACTGCATCATGCTTCACTTTAGCATTTGTGAGACTGAAGTGAGGCCCTTGCTGGATATAATGTTTCCTTATTTATGGACTATTCAGCAGAAATAATAGCAAACTCTTGCACAGAACTTAAGTGCATACGCATTGAAGCAAAGAACTAGATTCTAAACACTCTATTTGCTAAAGGCATATTGAGTGCAACTATGTGAAATATTAATAAATCTACGTTTATTTTTGCTTCATGTAATTTACACAAGAAGTACATTTTATTAAAGACATCTTTTAAAACCTACATTTCCTTAGCTCCCTCAGTTTCATCTGTCGAAAAATAAGAAAAATGAATGAAGTATGGCGCATAAGCCAGTCAGTGCTTTTCCCTCCGCTCGTGTGTTACCTTTTAGGGATTTTTTTACGCCTTTATGGCCATATTGTTTTTAATGATGGAATACAATATGATAAAGAAGGATTTTAGCCCGGGTGTTGCTGGTTGTCAATGTTGTGCTCAGGATTAATGAAGCATGGTCTAACATGTCTGAGCTATTGTATTAGGATCAAAAAGAGTACTTGATGTTTTTCAGGAAGCCTTTCAACAATTGTTATGCTTCTGAAAGCTGCTTTAAAGTCTAATACACAATAAAATCAAGGAATAAAAATACCTTATGCTTTTAATATGCTCTAGAGCACTTGCTTATTCAATCAATTCACATAGAAAAAAAAATAATAATAATTAATATTCATTACTCCAATAAAGGGGCTGCAAGTAATCGCACATGTACTTGAATGGGATGAGCCACATGAATATTGTGTTATGAAAAATGGTGTACTAAAGCGAGGTCAATGTCATAGTCCTAAAGAATGGCTTTAAAGCAAATCTGTCACCAAAAATCTATGTACTGTGAACCAGTGGCACCTGCGTATATATGATATTATTATTTCTATCCATACTTGGAAAATTTGAGTAGTCTTTATTTTGCAAAAAAAAAAAAGTTTTATTCATGTGTCATGTGGAGGAGACAGAGTGCCCCTAGGCACTGTATAATTATGCACACCCCTCTTGAATATTGATTCAGACTAATTTGTGCTCTGCTTACATGACAACCCGGCATCGCTCAGTTTATAACACCATAAGCACCATGCTCCCTTTTGCAGTATAACAGAAATATATACAAGTGCTACTGTTTCCCTTTCTGCACAGGTGCACTGATTGCCAGTACAGTGGTGGGGGACTTTTCAAGCTCAATGAGTGATGTATGCAGAGACATGATGGATTGTCACGTGAGCAGATCACAAATTACTCAATATTCAAGAAGGACATGCACATTTATACACTGCAATTGCAGGCCCAGAGCCCGGGAACCCTGGGACTCTTTTCCTTGATTCCATTCTAACGTAAATAAATTTTTGGGCCCTTAGCAACCAATCAGTGCTCAGCTTTTAGCCCCCGTGAAATGATGGCTGGGTTGTGATTGGTTGTTGTGGGCAGTTTAAACCAGATTCTCTTTCACACAGTTTACTAAATCTGCCCACGGACACAATTTTCACGGGTAGGGACAGAAATGACTTAAGATCATACATGCACAGAAACACAGCATTTTTTTGTTGTTACAAAATTGTTTTAAAGGGGTTATCCAGCTCTACAAAAACATAACCACTTTTGTCTCTCTCTTTTTTTCCAGGTCAGGTGCGGTTTGCAATTAAGCTCCATTTACTTCAATGGAACTGAGTTTCAAACCCCACCCAAACTGGAGACAAGAGAGGTGGAAAGTGGCCATGTTTTTGTAGCGCTGAATAACCCCTTTAAAACAATTCTGTAACAAAAAAAAAGTGCTGTGACCTGGCAGCACCTGTGCACCTTTAAAATGACACTGTACCCACAATATGCTCCTCCCACCCCCCAAACCACTTGTACCTTCAGATAGCTGCCTTAATCCAAGATCTGTCCTGGGGTCCGTCCTGCAGGTGATGCAGTTATTGTCCTAAAAACAACTTTTAAACCTGCATCTCTATACCCAACGGGAGTATCTGTGCCTTAACTTTGCACCACCCCTCCGTCCCTCCTCCCCACCCTCTTCATCATTAGGAAAGCCACTGGAACATTTTCTAAACATTGCACAGGTGCCTTAATGATCCAGCCCATGTTCCGGGCTGACACAGGTGACGAATAGGAGACAATCTGCCTGGAGCATTCCTAATGATGAGGAGGGCGGGAGGAGGGACAGAGTGGTTGTGCCATCCTAATGCATACACAATTTAAGTCCCGACCGTTGGGCACGGGACTGCCAGTTTAAAGGTTGTTTTTTAGGACAATAACTGCATCACCTGCCAGGACAGATCTTGCATTAAAAGCAGCTATCCGAAGGTACAAGCTGTTTGGGGGGTCAGATTGTTGGTACAGAGTCGCTTTAATATGGTCCAAAGTTCATACAAACATGTTTTCGTTATTTTTATTTTTTTGTGCCTGAACACAGATGTAATAAGGCTAAACCTATCTCAAATGTCTTTAAGCAATTCCAGTCTCAGGCTATGTTCACACTACGTATATTTGAGGCTGTATGTTTGAGGCTGTATAGCAACCAAAACAAGGAGTGGATTGAAAACACAGAAAGGCTCTGTTCACATAATGTTGAAATTGAGTGGATGGCCGCCATATAATGGCAAATATTTGCTGTTATTTTAAAACAACGGCTGTTGTATTGAAATAATGGAAGTTATTTACCGTTATATGGCGGTCATCCACTCAATTTCAACATTATGTGGACAGAGCCTTTCTGTGTTTTCAATCCACTCCTGGTTTTGGTTGCTATGAGGACCTGACATGAGGACCAAATACAGCCTCAAATATACATAGTGTGAACCCAGCTTAACAGTACGTTTACACAGAAAGATTATCTAACAGATTATCTGCCAAAGATTTAAAGCCAAAGCCAGAAACAGACTATAAACAGAGATCAGGTAATAAAAGAAAGCCTGAGATTTCTTCTCTTTTCAAATCCATCCCTGGCTTTGGCTTCAAATCTTTGGCAGATGATCTGTCAGATAATCTTTCTGTGTAAAAGGACCCTAAGTAATTACAAAAAAGTGCAAATTACATGTTATTGCAGTTTAAGCACAAACAGCTGAATGGGATTTTTCAGCAGTTTGTACAACTCATTGTACCCATAGAAAGACTGGGGAGATAAATGAAAACGTGTGAAATGTATTTTTATTGAAAATAATTTCACCTTTTCACAATTCAGAAATAAATAAAACTGTTACACATGATGTGCTCCAAGAATAGAGAACTGTGTTTGTTTCTGTCTCAGATGAGCATTAGCACTGAGCACAACACAAGCATGCTCGAGTCTGAGCATTCACGTTTAAATAGCAGCAGCTGAGGAAGCTGGATGCAGCCCTAAGAAGTCCGGAAAAACATGAATACAGCGTGTTCCTCTCCCAGCTCTTTGTCACATGATGAATTGGACTCACAATATAAGTCTATGAACCCAACTCTTTCCACTGACACAGAGCAGGGAGTGGAGCACGCAACAGTGTGGTCTACTCCCCACTCATCTTCACAATCGGTCTGGGTCTGATCACTCAAAACTTTTGACATGTCTCTCTCACATAGAAAAAAAAGTAAATAGACAGTACAACTAATACCAATATGCAGGATCCATCTAGTGTCTGCTTAAAACACCCACAGGAGATAGGTGGAGGGCACGGCCAAATAGAGGGAGCCACTTCCCCACATGTAGCACAGAAAAACAAAAGACCACTGTTCACACTATGCAGTTGTGCACTGCCATGGCTAAAATACTGACAAAAAGAGAAGAGTGCTACAGCATCCTGCAAAGATAAGATAGGTGCAATAAAAACTACTATAGAAAACATTTGGGGGAAAATGAGATACTCCCAATTAGATCTTATTGCATTTGCAACATACACCACTGTTCAGCCTTGGCTTTGTCTATGGATCCTAGAGTGTGTTTGTGTTAGGCTGGGTTCACGCTACGTTTTTGCAATCCGTTTTTTGAAAGAAAAAAAAACATGAAAAACTGATTAAAAAAAAAACAGAAGCAACTGTGTGCATTGTTTTGATACGTTTTGCCATTGACTTCCATTATTAAAAAAAAAGGATCCATTTTTTCGACAGACGCAAAAATAAGGTTGATTACAATTTTTTTATCCGTCAAAAGAAAACGTATCCGTTTTGATGCACACTGTTGCATCCGTTATTTTCATCAGTTTTTCATCTGTTTTTTTTGCAAAAAAAAACATAAAAAAAAAAGTTTGCAAAAACGTAGTGTGAACCCAGCCTTAGGGTAAATTTAGCAGATTAAGGTTTTCATAAAGTATTTTTTAGGGACAGCAAGGATGAGTGGTGTGCTGTACCACTAGGCACTCCCATTATTGTTAGCTTCTTTCATCTGTTGGTTAGTTCCTATCTTGTTATTTATTACCTGTTTGTATTAATATATATTTTCATATATTTCTTATTGCAACTGTCTATTTGTTAGACAATTTAGGCTTGCTATATCTAAATACTTGGAACCACTGTTAGTACCCAGAAAAGGCAACCTCCATAGTCCAGTTCTTCTAGCTTGTAACCAGCCAGCATTTTTACACATAACCTCTAAAGAAATGTGGCTTACTCCTTAGTCTGCAGTGCCAAACATAAAAGTTGTCTTTTTTATGCATATTGGGGTTATACTGCTATTTAATGCCTATATTGACCAGTCAGGAGTGGGTACAACTACTGTGCCCCAACAATGATCACTAGAAGAAAGTGGCAGTTTATCATTGTCATTTGGCTTTTGCTTTGCCTCTTTTAGATGGTGTTGTAATGAGGTCTACTATTGCAATAAAGCGTTACTGTCATTTCACGTAACTTTTGACATGTCTGAGGAATAGTCAAAAGATACTTGAAATGACAGCATCATTTTAATGCAAAAACATATGAAAGATGAGGCAGATTTCAGCTTCGTATAGCTTCAACTCCAGTGGACTTACATCTCAAACAGACTGAGACTGATCAAAATCCTCTATTATTTGCATTGTTTTATCATTGTTGGCAGCAATGTCAAGGTCATTCCTTGAAACAAACATGTCTTCACTATAATAAAGTGTATCAGGAGAATTTACTGGTTGGATTCGCTCTTTACCCAACAGTGCATTCATCTATTTATAGACACACTAAATAAAGAATAAAGCCTCCTCAGTAACCTTCACATAACGGGGACTACAAGTTGCCAGAAATTTAGAATTGAAAAAAAATTGTTCAGATAACAGACTGATTTTGTACAACCATCTTCTTTACTGCCTATAAGAGTGCTCACCTGTCCACCTCTAATGAAACTCTCTCTCCCTACTAAATAAAGGGAGCTGGAATCCTTTATGAATTACTATCAACAAGCAGACACCAGCCAAACACAGTCCTACAGTCAGCAGAGATGTTATAACCTAACCATACACTTCTGATACAACTTTTAAACATTATAAAATTATTTAACTTATCCTATGTTCATACATTTTACAAACAAATGTAAAAAAGATACAAAGCAAACATCTGCTTGCAATATATACACCTGGTCATGAAGGGTATAACCTCCATCAGTCTTAAGGGGTTAAAAAGACTGTATGCATACATGACTGATAAAACATTAGACTTCTAATACAACCTACAGTTCTTTCTAGTGCTTTAAGGACCACTCAACTTTAGCTTGCACCATGTAACGCCTGGAGTAGTGGATCCACTGGACCGTCCCTAGCGATGGCACTAACCTCACCAGGGAGCGGAGTCTAAGGGACCGCTGGTTTTCACCAGATCCCGCCGCAAGGCGGGATGGACTTGCTGCGGCAGGCGACGCCCAGGTCGCTACCCCTGGCTTGGTAGCTAGCGACGGCAGGCGAGGTGTGGCAGGAGCAGTAGGCAGAAGATGGTGATAGCAGAGGCCTGTAGGTGTAACCGCAGGTGACAGGCTGAACACAGGAGCAATAGTGTAACAGAGGAGCAGGAACCAAGAACAAGGACTAGGGACCAGGTAGTGGACAGGAATCAGGAACAAGGACTAGGGACCAGGTAGCGGACAGGAATCAGGAACAACAGGGAGCTGGGCCAAACGCTATGGGAAGCATGTAGAGGCTCCAACACCTGGAAGGGGGCAGGGCTGGAACTTATAGGGGAGTGATTGACATACAGGCCAATTAGGAGCGCACTGCCCCTTTAAATCTGAGACCCTAGGAGGCGGGGACGCACGCACCGGCCAGCACTGCGACGGACAGGAGCGCGGTGAGGTGAGGCGCCCCCCGGGGCCGAAGCAACAGCAGAGCCGGGTCCCCGCCTAGGGACATCGGCTGCTGCAGATGCGGGAGAGAGGGTGCGGCGGCGGTCCGGAGCACGGGACGCCGCCGTGGCCCTAACACACCAATACACAGTACTTCTTCCTGCAAGCTGCAAAGAGAGTGTAATTTGGTATGGTAGTGTTTCTATGTACAGCAGTCCGGCAGCCCTAAACACACAAACGTCTAAAAGATGCATAACAAAAATGGAAATACAAAACAACAAAGCCTGTAACATATTATGAAAGTACATACATTTTTAGGCTAAGTTCAACCACATAAATTTTCTATTAATTACGGCCATTTTTGCTGATTTGCAACAACGACTGTGATTAATAGAAAATTTACGTTGCACTGCAGTATATAGTACATAGTATACACTCCGGCTGGGATCTCTAGTGGCCGCAGGAAAAACTGACATGTTAGTTTGGTGCGGCCGCTATTCATTTAACAGAACTGTCAAGTCACACAATGGAAAGTGCGGCTCCGGCCACACTTTCCATTGTTTGCTATGAAAAATTGGGATGTGGGCGCACACGAATGCGCCTGCATCCCAATTCAGCACAAATGAAGTTCATCTGGCCGGTACTGCAGTACCAGCAGGGAGGATCTTCAATGACACCGGCCGTTCTGTGACCCAGCCAGTTTACAGAATGGCCTGTGTTTTACAGCCTGTGAACCCAGCCTTACATTACAATATAAGGCTATGTTCACACTACATATAAGTACGCCCGTTGTTGCCATCGGCAACAATGGCCGTACTTTGCACGTGTGTGCACATTGCCTCTCCTTCTATGGGATCCCGGCCGGAGCGTATACACATCGTATACGCTCCGTCCGGGATCCCATGTGGCGACGCAAAGAACTGACATGTCAGTTTTCTGCGGCTGCAATTCAGTTCACACAATGAAGCGAGCGGCTCTGTCCGCTTGCTTCATTGTGTGCTATGGGGAGTTCTGATGCGGGCGCACACTGATGCGCCCGCATCAGAACACTGCGGCCGTAAAGATCATCCGGCCGCTACTGCAGTACCAGCAGGGATGATCTTTGCCAGGGAGATCGGCCATTCCGTGACTCGGCCGGGTCACGGAACGGCCGGTCCTTCACGTAGTGTGAACATAGCCTAAGGTCTACTGTAACAAAAAATATTCAAAAAACAAGATGAAAATTTATTTTCTACAAAACATATGCTTGTAATAAGAATGTCAACTAAAGCATTTTTTTTTACCTAAAATCATATACAATTGCAACAAATTTAATGTGCCCATCAACCATGAGGCAGCATATGTTACTGAAGTAATGGTAAATGTTCATATGCCTAAAAACAAAAGCGGTAAAAGCTGCAGAGTGGAAATATCTGTTAATTAGTGAGTGCTTAGTGTCATTTTCAAAATTAAAGATAATTTTAATTGGAAACAGCCAAATCCAATACAAGAAAATGTTCTTATCAGATGAGCACTAACAACACAGAGACAATTTGATCTAGATAAGAGATTGTAAAAGATAAGAATGGCTTTTCAAAATGAAACGTCTTAACTAAATTAATTGGAATTCTAATATAGCGTAATAACATTAGCAAAAACATGGACACTTCATTTCCGACTGGTTATTAATTGTAATAAAGACATATTTCATGAATATTTGATGTTTCTAATGGAAAATTAAAATTTATCAATAGTATCCTTTCTATTAACAGGGGGGGGGGGGGGGGGGGATCACACTAGGCGCTGTTCACATTGCCATCAGAGGATTTGATGGAAACCACAACAGAACTTGATGTCACATTATAAGCCAATGAGGTTTTCTCAGGAACCCATAATATCTGTCATATGACAGCTCTGACAAGGTTTTCAGACTTATGTTATAATCTGATTCATAGGTAGTGATAGGTTTTAATAAGGCTATGCTGTCTTACATTTTTGTAATTTTTTTGCAGAACTGCTAAAAAGTGGAGGCTACCATTTTGTACTGCTAAAAAAAACACATATTCAACTTATTTTTCCTTGTTTTCACAGGGCCATGTATGCAAACATATAAACCAATGTGCTATTGGGGGGGGTATATTAAAAAAAAAACAATGCTTTTATGTTTCATTAAAAAATATATAATGTGAACCCAGCCTTATTACTCTGTGCACAAAAAAAGTATAATAATAATAATTTAGTTGCATATAAGGCTTTGTGCTGACTGAATCAATTCAATGTTGTGCTTGAATATCCTTTTTAAATTATACAACTAATTCTTTTACTTTAACATATAATATGGATATGATTCTGTTTTCTGTTCAAGCACATAATGTATTAAAACAATAATAAATCAGTTGGCAATAGCATGTTCCTTCTTATTTAGGAGAAAATACAAAAACACTACAGGAAGCATTAGAGTGTTTCACTATACAATGAAATGTTCAGATATTACATATTGGCTAAGGACAATAATTGAACTTTCATTCGTCCAATGTGTCTTATGAGTGGTTTCTTGTGCTATTTTTGGTGGCGCTTCAAGGCATTTTTAAAACTCACTTTTTTTTTCAATTGCTTTCCAGAGCATTTTTCCTCAAGCATTTTGGTAGCATTTTTTTGTGCAGCAGATGTTTTATGATGTATTATAAATATAACATAATACCAATCTTTTTTCTTTTTTTCAGTATAAGTTTAGGTTTAAGAAACAATCGGTTGATTTGAACTATGCACAGCTTTGTTTGCCGTAATTTTAAACATAGGGTGCATAATTTAACTGGGATTTTTTTACATTAATGATGGAAAGGTACAGAAAATAATATAGGTAAACCACAGCAAACTGTGCTTTGCTTGGCCATGCCTTTTGCTAGTACACACGAGAGCTACACAAGGGAGAAATTAATATTAATCACCTAATCACACAACAGTACAGCTGTACACGTGATTCTTTTGTCAAGGACAATTGTATACTACCACTATTTAAATTACAATATAACCAACAATATTCTAGTTGTACACAAGCATTCTGCAGCTTGTCATCCACAGATCATCTAAGAGACTGCAATACAGATCAGATGCAGAATAGGCCAAATACCAAACATAAAAGAGAACTTGTCATCATTCCTGACATGTTTGTTTTAGTTAATGATTGTATTGACCTGGAAACAACATTTCTGGCATTTCTTAAATCTTTGGAACTATTAGAGCTAGTGTGAAATCACAACCTAAACCAGACCATAAAATGAATTCAGGTCTAAAACTAACCTTATATGTAAATGAATTCATTTGCCAGACCAGACATTTTATATAAGTCAGACTCCAAACCAGACCCCAGGCCAGACCAAAAATTAAGTCAGACCCAACCAGATAAAAACAAAAAATGAAGATGCCTCCATTACTTAGCCTACTTGCCCCTGGGTTTCTGGAAAATGCTTCAGAAAGAGTCATATACATTATGCACAGCACAATACATCCTAATTTTGAAAAATATCAGAAACATGGCAGGGCCCTTAGTAATTTAATAAATCTAAACATACTGGCCAATTTCAGAATTCATATAATTGGGGGGATTAAATTACTTACACCTTAATATCTCATTATTCTTTGGTGTGTAATAGGGGTAAACTGCAAATAGCCCAACCTGCCCCTCTTATGAATTTGCATAAATACAAAGATGCATAGACGCAATGTGAAGCATTGTTAGGATCCATTTACACAGAAAAATTAAGCCAAAGCCAGAAAAAGACTATAAACAGAGATCAGGTCATAAAGGAAAAACTGAGATTTCTCCTCTTTTCTGATCCATTCCTGGCTTTGGCTTCAAATGTTTGGCAGATAATCTGTCAGATAATCTTTCTGTGTAAATGGACCCTTAGGCTAGGTTCACACAACGTCAAAAATATTAAAAAGGCAGATTTTCATATTTTAAAAAACATCAGTTTTTGCCAAGATTTAACTCACTGCAATGCAATGCATTGAAGTAAATGGGAAGACAGACGTCCAATGCACACAGCGTATTGAATAACGGACGTTTTTGCCGCGGGCGTCAAAATAATGAACATGATCATTATTTTCGTACGTCTTTTGCAAACACGGACGTTTTTTATTTGTAGTTCAGACACAGTTTTCCTTTTGTCACTGTTCTGTCTCCGTTTTTACTATTAAATGCAATAGACTTTTCAATTAAGCCACAGCCAAAGTCCAATTAGTAATTCCAAACTAGTATAATGTACAAACACCAGTCAGTGCACTAAGGGGAGGTCAGGCTGCTAAATAACGTCCGTTATTTTAGACTCAAAATGACGGACGTCATTTTAAACGGAGATGAAAAGACGTTGTGTGAACATAGCCTTAGTCACATTAATTAGTCTGTTAGTCCATATAGTAGTCGCACTGACACTTGCCACCCACTCACACATAGAGCACTGTTCACACCATTGTTGTAATCCTGATACTGTGAATTAATACTAGTGGTGCTCTGCAATTTACACATAGTTCAACGTACTTTATCAAAGTAGAAATGGATGATTGCTGCACTAACCAACTTGATAGATGTGTTGCATTAAAGGGAACCTGTCACCCCCCGTGCCGGGGTGACAGGCTCCCGACCCCCCGTTAGAGCCCCATATACTTACCTAATCCCGCCGGGTCCCGCTTCTGGAGATGGTCGGGTGATGAAGATCTCAGCCGCTGCAGCCCGGCGCGCGCGCTGAGAGATGAGTCCAACACCCATAGAGAATGACGGAGAGTCCAGCGCTCCGTCATTCTCTATGAGCGTTGGACTCAACTCTCAGCGCGCGCGCCGGGCTGCAGCGGCTGAGATCTTCATCACCCGACCACCTCCAGAAGCGGGACCCGGCGGGATTAGGTTAGTATAGGGGGCTCTAACGGGGGGTCGGGAGCCTGTCACCCCGGCACGGGGGGTGACAGGTTCCCTTTAAAGCAAGGTCACAGCATACAAGGATACAAGGTTATTCATGTTAAAGTGCTTAAGGGTATATTCACACGGGCGGGCTGGCAGTTCCCATACACTACATACTTGCTGCGGTCTAAACGACCACAGCGAGTATGTAATTCTGCCGCCCTTAACCCCTTCTGCTCCCGCCTGGCTCCCCCGCTGTAAGCATACATTACCTGTCCTCGCTGCACGGGTCCGGCGTCCTGCTCTCCGCCCGGCCAATCAGTGGCTGCGGCTGGGCAACACACTAATTGGCCGGACGGGAGAGCAGGACGCCGGACCCGTGCAGCGAGGACAGGTAAAGTATGCTTACAGCGGGGGAGCCGGGCGGGAGCAGAAGGGGTTAAGGGCGGTATAATTACATACTCGCTGCAGTCAATTAGACCGCAGCAAGTATGTAGTGTATGGGAACTGCCAGGACCTGCCGGGCTCGCAGCGAGAATCTCGCTGCGAGCCCGCCCGTGTGAATATACCCTAAAGGAGAATACCAGTGAAAACTTTTACTAACCCTTAGAGGACCAGGCCAATTTCAATTTTTGCGTTTTAGTTTTTTCCTCCTTGTGCTTAAAAGAGAAGTATGAAAAGAGAAGTATTTTTATTAAAGTATTGTATTGCCCCACAAAAGTTATACAAATCACTAATATACACTTATTATGGGAAATGCTTATTAAGTGATTTTTTTCCCTGCACTTACTACTGCATCAAAGCTTCACTTCCTGGATAACATGGTGATGTCACGACCCGACTCCCAGAGCTGTGTGGACTGTGGCTGCTGGAGAGGATGATGGCAGGAGGACACTGAGGAACACAGGGCACTGGAGGGACACTGAGCATCCCTCTGCCATCATCCTCTCCAACAGCCACAGCCTGCACAGCTCTGGGAGTCGGGTCGTGACATCACCATGTTATCTAGGAAGTGAAGCCTTGATGCAGTAGTAAGTGCAGGGAAAAAAGCACTTTATAAGCATTTCCCATAATAAGTGTATATTGGGGATTTGTATAACTTTTGTGGGGCAATACAATACTTAAATAAAAATTTTTGCCAGACTTCTCCTTTAAAAGGCATTGCACTTGAATTTTTCCACCTAAAAACCCACATGAGCCCTTATTTTTTGTGCCACTAATTGTACTTTGCAATGATAGGCTTAATTTGTTTATAACGTACACTACAAAAGCAGGAAAAAATTCAATGTGTGGTGAAATTGAAAAAAAAAAAATCAATTTTTTTTTATTTGGAGGGTATTTGTTTTTACGCCGTTTGCCCTGGGGTAAAAATTACCATGCTTATAACGCTTTTATCCTTTAGTCTATGGGGCAGTGTGAGGTGTCATTCTTTTGGCGTCCTGATGTTTACTTTCTATTGGTACCTTGATTACGCATATGCGACTTTTTAATCGCTTTTTATTACAATTTTCCTGGATTTAATGTGACCAAAAATGCACAATTTTGCACTTTGGGATTTTTTTGCGCTTACGCTGTTTATTGTGCAAGATCAGGAATGTGATAAATTAATATTTTGGGCAATTACGCACGGGGCGATACCAAACATGTTTGTTTATTTATTTATTTTTATTTATAACATGGGAAAAGGGGGGGTAATTCAAACTTTTATTAGGGGAGGGGGCTTTTTATTAATAATAACACTTTTTTTTTTTTTTTTACACTTATACTAGATCAATGAGATCGGCACTCGCGGGGGGCGATCCCCCCACTAGGAACAAGGAATAAGGCTGCATATAGTAATCAGATGCCGCTGTCAACTTTGACAGCTGAATCTGAGTACTTAATTAGCTGGCACGGCGATCGGACTGTGCCCGTTAATAGCCGCAGTCCCGGGCTACATGCGGCACCCGGAACCGCGGCATTTCAGAGTGGCCCCGCTCTAAACACCCCTAGGCGGCCCAGGATGTACGGGTACGCCCAGGGTCGTCTAGGGGTAAAAGTATTGTATTGCTCCCCAAAAGTTATACAAATCCCCAACATACACTCATTACGGGAAATGCTTATAAATTATGTTTCCCCTGCACTTACTACTGCATCAAGGCCTCACTTCCTCGATAAAATGGTGATGTCATGACCCGACTCCCAGAGCTGTGCAGGCTGTGGCTGCTGGAGAGGATGATGACAGAGGGATGCTCAGTGTCCCTCCAGTGCCCTCTGTCCCTCAGTGTCCTCCTGCCATCATCTTCTTCGGCAGCCACAGCCAGCACAGCTATGGGAGTCGGGTCGTGACATCACCATTTTATCCAGGAAGTGACATCACCATTTTATCCAGGAAGTGAAGCCTTGACACAGTAGTAATTGCAGGGAAAAAAGCACTTTATAAGCATTTCCTGTAATAAGTGTATATTGGTGATTTGTACAACTTTTGGAAGGCAATACAATACTTTCATAAAACTTTTCGCTGGACTTCTCCTTTAACATGTCATGTTGTATTGTTAAAGAGAATGTGTCATCAGAAAATAACCTTTTGTTTAAATAATGTTCTTATGTAAAACATATTTTTAAGAATTTTTTGTGACTTTTTTTTCAAATTTTCCATTTTTCTGTCTATATTATAAAATACTCCTGAAATCTTGCAGTTTTCATTCTCACCACTGGGGCTAAAACCAAACTAAAACTTCCTGTTGTGTCGGTAGTGATTCGAGGAGGCTTCTGTAAAGTGACCTGTACAGCGTTACAGCGTCATGTAACATCAGTAGATAGAGGAGACAATAACAGCTCCTGGTGAAAAGACCTCTTCAAAGGTCACAGAGCGCACTCAGTAATGTTTTACATTCATCTTAAAGGGACAGAGTTGTTGTTGTTTTTGTTGTTGTCTATGTCCATGAGGCTTGCTGTAAAGTAGGTTACTAAATGCTGTTAAAAACAGCTCAGGCAAGGTGGTGGCCCCCATAACAATGTACAAGCAGTGATATTAAAAAAATTATGGTCTCAAAGTAGAAACAGATTAGAATAAAAGTACACGTTTTCGTATCTGGCTGTAAACAGTAAAAGAAAATCTAAGTAACACATTCCCTTTAAATACTATTGTATTGATTTTACTGTTTGTTGGTATGTTTCCACAGAGTCTGAGCGCCACCTGGTGCATACAGCAGGAGCTGATAAACACTTCGGGACACTTTGATTTTGACAACTAGTGTGTGGCTCATTGTTGGTGTGATTTGTGAGGTGTAGCTTTTTGTAGGTGTGGTTTGCAAAGGGTTTTTGTAATAGTTTTCCTCTATTACATAAAATGTATGGACCTTATAGTTAGGACAATACAGAGGGCTCATTACAGAGCCCAGTATCAGGCCCCCAGTATATTAAAGAATTTATATTAAAGAACACATTTTAGGTTCTATGGGAACATAAGTCTGTTAACCTTCGCTTAGTTTCCCTTTAAACTCTAACCCCCCCAAACCACTTGTACCTTCGGATAGCTGCTTTTTATCCAAGATCTGTCCTGGTGTCCGTTTGGCAGGGGATGCAGTTATAGTCATAAAAACAAATTTTAATCCGGCAGCGCTGTGTCTAACGGCTGGGGCTTACATTTGTATATGCATTAGGCTGGCACCACCTCTCCGTCCTTCCTTTCCACCCTCCTCCTCATTAGAAATGATCCAGGAACATTTACTGCTGTTTGAGCTTTGCACAGGTGTATTAACGATCCAGCCCATGTTCATTATTCAAGCAGGTGGGGAATAGGAGGCAATCTGCCTGGAGCAATCTTAATGATGAGGAGGGCGGGGAGGAGGGACAGAGAGGTTGTGCCAGCCTAATGCATATACAAATGTAAGCTCCGGCCATTAGACACAGTGCTGCCGGATTAAAAGTTGTTTTTTAAGACAATAACTGCATCACTTGCCGAACGGACCCCAGGACAGATCTTGGATAAAAAGCAGCTATCCGAAGGTACAAGTGGTTTAGGGGGGACAGATTGTGGGTACAGAGTCACTTTAAGTGATCTGGAGGAGAATTTAAAAAAAAAAGCCTGGACGGGAAAGAGGGGCCTCGGGGAGGTTTGGAGCGACACAGGGATCTGAAGCTGGAGAGAGGGGTCTGTAGAAGGATAGATGGGTTTGGAGGTGGCAGAGGGGCCTGGAGGAGGATAGATGCACTGCAGGATAAATGGGATAGAGGAGGAGAAGGAGGGAGCTTCCTCTCTTCTCTCTGATGCTTTAAAATAACCCCCATCCCTTAGTTAAAACTCAAAAAAAAACATACAGTTCCCTGCAATACACTTCCATAATGTCTTTCTTCAGGCTCAAGAATAAGATTAAGAAACATGAAGGTCAGTGAGACATAGAGAGACAGGACCTGGAAGTCCTCAGAAGGGTCATTTAGAAAAAAGAGAGAACAACTTTCAGTAACTGTTCATTGACCCAGAGCCTTATTTAACCCCTTAACGACCGCGGGTGTATATTTACGCCCTGCGGTCGTTAAGGACGTTCAGAGCGGGGCCGCGCGGTGGCCGCACTCTGAACCGCGGCGGTCCCGGGTGCCGCTAGTAGCCCAGGACCGCAGGTATTAGCGGGCACGGTCCGATCACCGTGCCCGCTAATACAGTAATCGGATGCAGCTGTCAAAGTTGACAGCTGCATCCGATTACCGTTTGCAGCGTCATCCCTGGTGTCTAGTGGGGAGATCGCTCCAAGATGGCGCCGTCCCCGGCTCGGCACTCGTTTACTTCCGGCTGCAGCAGCCGGAAGTAAACGAGTGCCTATCTCATGGATCTCTGCAGCATATCTATGCTGCAGAGATCTCTATGAGAGATCAAAGCACTTATACTAGAAGTTCCCTAGGGGGGCTTCTAGTATAAGTGTAAAAGTTAAAAAAAAAAAAGTGTTGTTATTAATAAAAAGCCCCCTCCCCTAATAAAAGTCAGAATCACCCCCCTTTTCCCAGGTTATTAATAAAAGTAAATAAATAAATAAACAAACATGTTTGCTATCGCCGCATGCGTAATTGCCTGAACTAATAATTAATCACATTCCTGATCTCGCACGGTAAACGGCATAAGCACAAAAAAATCCCAAAGTGCAAAATTGCGCATTTTTGGTCGCATCAAATCCAGAAAAATGAAAATAGAAAGCTATCAAAAAGTCGTATATGCACAATCAAGATACCGATAGAAAGAACACATCATGCCGCAAAAAAATTACACCTCACACAGCCATATAGACCAAAGGATAAAAGTGCTATAAGCCTAGGAATAGAGCGTTTTTAAGGAACGTATATTTGTAAACAATGGTTTTAATTTTTTACAGGCCATCAGATACAATATAAGTTATACATGTTATATATCGTTTTAATCGTAACGACTTGTGGAACATATATAACAAGTCAATTTTACCCCAGGGCGAATGGCGTAAAAACACATATCACAACACTTTGAATTTTTTTCTGGTTTTGCAGTGTACTTTATGCAAAAATTCAGTCTGTCATTGCAAAGTACAATTAGTGGCGCAAAAAATAAGGGCTCATGTGGGTTTCTAGGTGAAAAAATGCAACAGCTATGGCCTTTTATGCACAAGGAGGAAAAAACGAAAACGCAAAAATCTAAATTGCCCCGGTCCTTAAAGGGTTAAAGGCTAAAAATGTTCAGAATAATAAAAGCATTTACGGATAACCGTACTAGTGAATTAGTGCTACAGGAGCATCTGTAGTTATCCTCCTCAAAGTTAAAGATATGTAAACAGACATGTTAATGACAAGTTAAAGGGTTAATACAAGTAGTGGTCATAAGAAGGCAGTAACACTTTTTTTTTGGATTGTGTGCACTGTGTTGTTGGCCTGTACACTATACGCATATAGCTGTGATCAGTGCTCATGGAAACATTTAGTATACCTTACAACTTTTTCTGAGCATAAAGAGGGATATTCAAGGCAGTGAGCCACAACCCCATAGCCACGCCCCATTGTCACACCCAAACACTTTTCCCACTGCTATTCACGCAATCATAGGGTAGCACCATACTGTATAAGTGATTACACTGCAGTTACGTAGAGTGGCTCACAGGGGGCAACTTATCTCTGCAGAATCTGCCAGACATTTTAGGCTCTTTGCTCCATTACCATCCTCATCTCTTTACAAAGTCAATATCTACATTGCTCCCTACAGTAACAGCACCCACTTTATGACATGTAGTCTTTAGGCCCTATTTGGACCTGTATGCCCTCACATAGTTGAAATGCCCCAATCTGTTACCTCATATAGCAGTTAGGTCCCTTTGTTTACATATTTTTGTTAGGACCTCCTGTGCGCCCATATGAAGACCAAAAGAGGGTGGTAAAATAAGCTTAATAATAAATACATTTTTGTTTATTGGACAGCTGGAAATAGGGTAATCATTGGAAATCCCTGTTACTAACACATAAATTCTATGTAAGCATGGCTCACTCGTGAAGATTAAAAAAAAATGTATTTTCCTTTTTCTCAATTTCCACTACATGTAGAATTGTATTTAAATGTATCGCCAATCGGAAATTTGATCTAATTATGATTGTCATTAATATGTATGCAAGAATCTTGGCCAGAGTTAACTATGAAAGATGATTATGAAGCGGTTGAAACATTCCTAACCCAGTTAATTATTATTGCTTCTTCATTACAGATTACATACAATGCTAATGAATGAAATAATTAAAAGATCACTGCTAAGATACTAAATGGCAATAGACAGTATATTTTCTAGAATAGGGGAAAAGTATTGTTCTGACACTTTTTACTTAACTGCAGTTGATAAAAGAAAAAAATCTTAATTTTAATTAATACAAAATTAAAGTTGTAACAGTGGAGAAAATTTATACTTCATCACTTTTGCCATGCATAAAAATTTTTATTAAAAAAATAGCGTATTTGCATAAATTAAAATAAGCCCAATAACTAGTGCTATGTTCTTAAAGGGGTTATCCACCTAGGAGCGAAAAAATTAAATGCTAGCTGGCCTTACTCACAAAGTCCCCCTGAGGATTTTGAGATATCTCCTTTCTTGCTGCTTCTATTCCTGGGGTACAAGCCGATCTATAACCAAGATAGGAAACTGCATTTTCCATCATGCATCTTCCTGATTGAACTATTTGTGTACTTGCCCGCTTGGTGTTCTTTCCTGCCCACTGCTGTCATTATTATTGCGCAGTTGTTTACTGTTTACTGTGCAGTACTGTTTTATTCACTGATTTTTTATCACATCACCCCAGTATGTATTCCATACTAGCTGATGATGCAGAGCTGACGTGTGCATGGTGTAGCAGTGTGCTGCATTACGGGCATCTGTCTACCAGGGGTGGGGGGTGTAGTGTAGGTTTAGATCCCTGCTTGCTGGCTGTGAATGAAAAGATTCTAGTTCCATCCAGACTTTAAGAACATCTATAACACTTACAATGTACAGAGCTGTGACACAAAAAGACGTACATATGCCTGCAGTCACTGACAGCAAGCAGAGATAGAACTATAACTTTTATTTTACAGAAACCTAGGCTCAGGGACACATGTATGTCTATGGAAGTAGCACAGGTGCATGGAGATTATGCAGATAATGTCTCCTGGAGGTCAGATTACCAAATCAATAGACAGCTAACCCAGCCCCCATAAAGGAGATCACATGTCCTGTGACTACAAAGGGGGTGGGAGGGAAGAGGGAGCTGAGTGTGGTCAGAGTGGACCCAGAGTAGAGGATTTTAGACATCCAGAGTGGATAAGAATGAGAAAAAAAACAGGGAAAGGGTGCAAGATAGGTTATACATTTATATTAGACATAGTATTAGGTAGTATTACGTATTGGGAAGGGGAATTGTTTAGAATATAATTTTTGTTACCCGGATAACCCCTTTAATACTAGAGGTACTAGTAGTGGCTTAAAACTCATTATTAATCTTAAAAGCATCCAGAAGCACCGACGGCTCCTGGAATAACACCTTATGCATTATAAGGCCATGTTCAGAAATCATAAGAGACCAGCCGTTCCGTGACCCGGCCAGGTCACGGAATGGGCTGTCTCAGAAAAGATCATCCCGTCCAGTACCGCAGTACCGGCTAGGTGATCTTTCGCAGCGCTGAGTTCTTATGCAGGCGCATCCGTGCGCGGCCTCATCAGAACTCCCCACTGCACATTATGGAGCACACTTTGGTTAACATTAGAGATGAGCAAGTAGTACTTGCTGCCCTAAGCACTAAACCTGAAGACGCTCCATCTCGGGGAACGTAGGGGAGCCTGGTTTCCGCAACATGCATTTCTCTACATGTAGAAACATTATCTGAATTGCATTTTTAACTCCATAAAACATAAATTTCCACATTGAATCAATTATTAGAGCAGTCTGCATATTGTCTGAAGGAATTCTCACCAGAGGATTGGTAGATTGCTAGGTAATAGCTCCTGGCGTCACAACCATACCAGACCTGAACAACACCGCCACACCAGACTTGACCATACTTCCCTCCCTACCCCCTGAAAAAGATACCAGATTTACTCGCAAGTCTGAACTGGAGGTGGGAGACTAAAAACTAAAAAAAAAAAAAAACTAAAAAAAAAAGTTGTTTCCTTCCTGCTGCTCCCTTGTGCTGCCCCCCTGCAAGGTGCTGCCCTAGGCACTGGACCACGCGTACCTAGTGGTAAATACGGGCCTGAGTGTATCTACTTCTTCCTTCAGTATATATGTTGTAGGTAGTTGAGTGGATAGCTTTTGGAGTAGGGAGAGTGAGGGTTTTAGAAGATTGTAGGCAGGACAACCCTTAAAAGCCCTTATCAGGGCTACTACACAGCACAGACAGCATATAGCTGCTTCCTCCATTAAGAGTACATAGACTAGCAGCATATCAGATAGTGACACAGACAGGCAGTCACACGACTTATAATTATCTTGCATAGACTTGTGTTGGATTATTTGTCCTAGTTAGTAATTGTCGCAGAAGTTGATTGCCCTCTGCGCCTAACGGAAAGCAGTAAAACACCTGGCACCTGTCGGCACACATAAATGTTGACATGTAGAATATACGCCTGTGTAGGCATAGTTGAACAAAAAAATAATAAAGTGTTGCAGTTTTTTTTTGCGCTCTGCACCTCATTGAAAGCAGTAAAACACCTAGCACCTGTCGCCATATATTGTGTTTGGAGTGTATTGTTGAGAGCCTGTGATAGTGGCTTAAAGCGTAACTGTCATTTCAGGGTCATTTTTCTGAAAACATTAAATATCAACAGTACAAACGATTTTAAATAACTCTGTAATAGGTTTTATGTACTAAAAGAGTTTCCTTCTGGACTGAAAAATCAATCTCCCAGCCTCCCCCCTCACATCAAATGAAGCAAGATTTCTGTGTCCATTATGTGACTATGGAGAGGGGAGGGGCTGTTAGGAGTGACTGAGCACGGAGGATTTCTGCAAAGCACAACACCCTACAATCTTCTCTCAGTAAGTTCATAGATAAGCACTGACCTTTCTGACCCCTGAATCCTGCGTTTTAGGTGCCCAGAGAGTCTACAAACAGCTGACCTTCATGTCACCTCTTCCTGCTCCCTCATCTCCCTCAGCCCCTCCCCCCTTCATAGGTTTACAATGGAGAGAGCAGAACCCGTCTTCACTGGCTTCTCTGTAATGAAGACGTGCTTGCCTGATAATGCACAGATAAGAAGTCAGGGGGGGAGGCTGGTAGATTGCTTCTTGAGTACAGAAGGAGGCTTTTTTGGCTGATAAAACCTATTACAGAGTTTCTTAAAATTGCTTATACTACTGAAAAAAAAACATGACAGTTACTCTTTAATACTGCAACTTGGGCGTGTTAGATGCACCCAGGCATGCTTTCCCTGCTGTCCCTGTTGCATCCCAGAGATGTGTGCATCAATTTCTGGGGTGTCATTGTGGGCTTGGAAACCTAAATTCGACAATTTGGAAATCACCAAGAAATGAACCTTTTTCTACCATAGACTTTAATGGGGTTTGATATTTGATTGAATAATCAAACAGCACTTTTTGAGTACAGAAAGAGGCTTTTTTGCCTAATAAAATCAATTACAGAGTTTCTTAAAATTGTTTGTGCTATTGATTTCTGCAAAAAAAAACAACACTGCTATTCGAGATTAATCATTCATTGCATTATAATTATTCTTCTCAGGTAAAGCGCTCTTGCGGCATATCAGCAGGTTCTCTCAGCAGAACCTGCTGATATGCTGCTTTAAGCGATCGCAAAACGATTTTTCCATACGATCTGTCGTTCCGTCTAAACGCTGATCGTTATGGAAAGCACATCGTTCTTAAGAAATCTTTAATCGTGCGATCGGGCCAATTTATGTAAACCCAGCATAAATGTTGCTCATCTGATCTGTACAATGCTGTGATCAAACATGTATTCAAAAATGGTACTAACTTGTACGTTATTGGTCTGAAAAACTGAAACATGTAAGTAGTTTAAGGAAAGTTTTTTTTATTCAATGCAAAGATATCTAAGAAGATGTTAGTACATATACTACCAACAGAAACTGTATCAGAGAGAGTCCTGTGTTTGAAGATACCTGTAGACCTACACCTTCTTCTTTATAAGGGAAATTGTGGTGATAATCTCACTTGAAATGCTGTCTCTGACTGGCAAAGCCGAATAATACAGGAGAAATCTTAGTCATCTCTCTTCTTCTGTTGATGTAAAATTACCCATGGTTATTATGAATGATCTGAACTGTGAAGATTCAGGGTACTATTTGCAGTCATAAAACACTTAGAATCAATAGTACAAGCAGGATAAAAGCATTCCTTAGCATTCCCAAGAAAATCATTGGTAATATTTTGTTTCCCATCACAAAGGATTTGGGATTATTTAAAGAACAGCCTCAAATGTTACTTATAATTCCCTTTAATGTATAGGTTAAAACAAACAGCTTTGCAGCTGTTTTGGAGATTAGTGCCCCTCATCAGTACAGAGCAGGGAGCTGGCTGGCTATTGAGATGCTTGTTGTGGTGGACCTAAGGACAAATTAGTATCCCAGTAGACAGGAGTTAACTGTTAATATAACACTGAGAAACCTAGATTACAAAAATATAGAACACAGTTTAAACTTGTATCATATTTGAATGAAAAAAATGGCAGGATAATAAGTATTGTTTGCCTAAAAAATACATGAAAACTACCCCAGAAATTGCATGCCTAATGGTACTACTAAATCTAAAAACAGTATTTAAACTGGCATAGTATTTATGCAAATTCTTTTTTTTTCTTCTTCACAAAGTAATTGGCATTCTAATAGAACTATGCTTCTAGAACTACAGTTGTCTTGAAAAGTTTCTTGGACATGTCTGTATGTTGTTTGGATGATGGAATTAATCCGTATAGGCACTGCCTGTTTCCAAGCAGACACTAACTCAATGTGATGTCAGCTACAGCTGTCTGTGCAATCATGTGGAAGATATGGAGAAGACATTAAGGCAATGAGAAACTCAACATAATATGTTCAGCGGCATATTCATCTATCCTATACCGCATATTAATACCATAGATTGCTGAAGGAATAGACTCAAAATAATCAGTGTCTGAGATGTCACATTTGCTGTACATGTCAACTGCATGAAAGTTCCAGGAAAAAACTGAAATAGCCACAGTTCTGCTCTACAAATGGATTAAATAAAACATGGCCACTCACCTTTTTAAGGTTGACTGCTTATGTCTGACTTAAAATGCAGCAGCATGGACAGGAGCATAGGTGTCACACAGGTTAGAGGTCGGAGAAGTAAAGTCAGAAAATAAGAGGCTGCCTTGACAGGAGCAGAGGAGATCGGAACTGTGTGTTAACCCCTTCTTCTCAATCTAGTACCTGCCTATGTTGTCACTAACAAGGGTTAAAAGTAAATATTTTTTAACTCTTCATAATATAATATAATTTGATTTGATTAATTTAGCTTCAGCTTCAGGTCCCCACTGGTACATAAGTCTTCAGCGGCCCATATTTAGCCACTGATTCTGCCTGTGCCTTGCCTCTCAAGGCAACTTATCTCACCATGAACCAATGAAGAAGTGTAGTTAGAAGAAAGGACACATCTGTAGTAGAGATGAGCGAACCCGAGTGTTTGGCAGTTCAATAATTATTATCTGGCAACAAAGATGTTATGAGAGTTCCGCTGCTGTGAGTACAGACTTCCATCTGCATATTCCAGATACCAAGGAGTGTCCTTATACATCTATATACAAAAAGAAAACTGCATACAGGCTACAGCACATTATCTCCTATACTACATTGCTGAATACAAGAGAGATGGAAGACTACATGCTTGTGTTCTCCAAATTTGATACAACTGATACAACCTGGCTCATAACTGGAAAAAATGGATGCACAGGTTTGAGAACTTTCTGGAAGCAATAGACATAAAAGATGATAAAAGACAGAGGGGGAGGTTTATCAAAGGGTGTAAAATTAAGACTGGTGCAAACTTCTCCCAGCAACCAATCACAGCTCAGCTTTCCTTTCACCAGAGCTGGAAGCTGAGCAGTGATTGGTGGCTGTGGCCAGTTTGCACCAGTCTAAATTTTACACCCTTTGATAAATCTCCCCCAAAGAGCTGCACTGTGCTGGCACAGAGGTGCATGAACTTTATAGCACCATACCTGTTGTGGACACTGACATTTATAGCCTCTGTGACAAAGCCTTAACAGCAGTGGCGTAGCTACCATGAAGGCAGGGAAGGCAACTGCTATGGGGCCCCTGCAGGAAGGGGTGCGAAAAATCCTGCTCTGCCTTCATGGTAAGTATGCCACTGACAGCCGATCACAGCACCCCCCCTACCCCAGGGGACCAGCGAGGGACCCGCCACTGTAACTGTAGTGCAGGGTGAGTGGGCTGAACATCAGAAGAAGAGGAACAGAGGAGCAGGACCTTCCAGGACCTGCACGCACAGAAGGAGAGGGATGAAGGACCTTATCACATGACCCAAAACATGAGGAGGAGGGGAAAGCCTGGGAGCTGTAAGTGCTCTGTGTGTGTGTGTGTGTGTGTGTGTGTGTGTGTGTGTGTGTGTGTGTGTGTGTGTGTGTGTCAGTGACTGTGTATCTATGGGTATATATGTATATGTTAGGGTATGTATCCAGGGTATGTATCTGTGGCTATATAATTGTGTGTGTGTGTGTGTGTGTGTATCTGTGGTATAGTCTGTAACACTGGTGTATATTTGTTTGTCTTTGTGTATGTCAGCAGTGTCTCAAGTGATTGACAGGTTTGCTTCCAAAGATGTTCTGCAGCAATTGCCATTAATTCTGGGGTCTAATAAAAGAACCCACCACTAAAAGAAAATGATTCAGTAGTTATTACACTTGGTAGATGATTTCCCTGTGTACAGTCTACTCATGGTGTATACATTTGCACTAGTGTAATCACATTCCAGTGCATATACAGTGGGGGAAAAAGTATTTAGTCAGTCACCAATAGTGCAAGTTCTCCCACTTAAAAAGATGAGAGGCGTCTGTAATTTATATCATAGGTAGACCTCAACTATGAGAGACAAAATGAGAAAACAAATCCCGAAAATCACATTGTCTGATTTTGTAAGAATTTATTTGCAAATTATGGTGGAAAATAAGTATTTGGTCACCTACAAACAAACAAGATTTCTGGCTCTCACAGACCTGTAACTTCTTCTTTAAGGGTCCGTATACACAGAAAGATTATCTGACAGATTATCTGCCAAAGATTTGAAGCCAAAGCCAGGAATGGATTTGAAAAGAGGAGGAATCTCAGGCTTTCCTTTATGACCTGATCTCTGTTTATAGTCTGTTTCTGGCTTTTGCTTCAAATCTTTGGCAGATAATCTGTCAGATAATCTTTCTGTGTAAAAGGACCCTAAGGGTCCTTTTACACGGAAAGATTATCTGACAGATTATCTGCCAAAGATTTGAAGCCAAAACCAGGAGTGGATTTGAAAAGAGGAGAAATCTCAGGCTTTCCTATATGACTTGATCTCTGTTTATAGTCCATTCCTGGCTTTGGCTTCAAATCTTTGGCAGATAATCTGTCAGATAATCTTTCCATGTAAAAGGGCCCTTAGAGTCTCCTCTTTCCTCCACTTATTACCTGTAGTAATGGCACCTGTTTAAACTTGTTATAAGTATAAAAGACACCTGTGCACACCCTCAAACAGTCAGACTCCGAACTCCACTATGGTGAAGACCAAAGAGCTGTTAAAGGACACCAAAAACAAAATTGTAGCCCTGCACCAGGCTTGGAAGACTGAATCTGCAATAGGCAACCAGCTTGGAGTGAAGAAATCAACTGTGGGAGCAATAATTAGAAAATGGAAGACATACAAGACCACAGATAATCTCCCTTGATCTGGGGCTCCACGCAAAATCTCACCCCGTGGGGTCAAAATGGTCACAAGAACGGTGAGCAAAACTCCCAGAACCACGCGGGGGAACCTAGTGAATGAACTGCAGAGAGCTGGAACTAATGTAACAAAACCTATCATCAGTAACACACTACGCCGCCAGGGACTCAGATCCTGCAGTGCCAGACGTGTCCCACTGCTTAAGCCAGTACATGTCCGGGCCCGTCTGAAGTTTACTAAAGAGCATTTGGATGATCCAGAAGAGTATTGGGAGAATGTCCTATGGTCTGATGAAACCAAAGTGGAACTGTTTGGTAGAAACTAGGGATGGTCCGAACCTGCCGAGGTTCGAGTTCGTATGAACCCGAACGCTCGGCAGCAGATTCCCGCTGTCTGCCCGCTCCGTGGAGCGGGCGGATCCCGCGGGAGTAACGCCCTGAAAACTGGGATACAGCCTATGGCTATGGCTGTATCCCCCCTTTCCAGGCGGTCCTCCCGCTGGATCCGCCCGCTCCATGGAGCGGGCAGACAGCGGGAATCATTACCGAGGGTTCGGGTTCTTACGAACCCTAACCGAACTCGGTTCGGACCATCCCTAGTAGAAACACAACTTGTCGTGTTTGGAGGAAAAAGAATACTGAGTTGCATCCATCAAACACCATACCTACTGTAAAGCATGGGGGTGGAAACATCATGCTTTGGTGCTGTTTCTCTGCCAAGGGGCCAGGACGACTGATCCGGGTACATGAAAGAATGAATGGGGCCATGTATCGTGAGATTTTAAGTGCAAACCTCCTTCCATCAGCAAGGGCATTAAAGATGAAATGTGGCTGGGTCTTTCAACATGACAATGATCCAGAGGACACCGCCAGGGCAACAAAGGAGTGGCTTCATAAGAAGCATTTCAGGGTCCTGGAGTGGCCTAACCAGTCTCCAGATCTCATAGAAAACCTTTGGAGGGAGTTGAAAGTCCATGTTGCCAAGCGACAGCCCCAAAACATCACTGCTCTAGAGGAGATCTGCATGGAGGAATGGGCCAACATACCAACAACAGTGTATGCCAACCTTGTGAAAACTTACAGAAAACGTTTGACCTCTGTCATTGCCAACAAAGGATATATAACAAAGAGATGAAATTTTGTTACTGACCAAATACTTATTTTCCACCATAATTTGCAAATAAATTCTTACAAAATCAGACAATGTGATTTTCTGGATTTGTTTTCTCATTTTTCCTCCCATAGTTGAGGTCTACATATGGTGTCAATTACAGGCCTCTCTCATCTTTTTAACCCCTTAAGGACCGGGCCTAAAATGGCCTTAAAGGAGAAGTCCGGCCAAAATTTATTTTTTAAATGTTATTACTGATGGAAAGTTATATAATTTTCTAATGTACATTCATTATGGGAAATGCTCATATACTGCTATTTCCCTTAATTTAGTGTATCAGGAAGTGTTAGAATTATCTCTGAAGCAGTGACGTCACGACGAAAGGTGTAATCCCTATGGAGTGTCCAGCAGGGGGCGCACTAAATATAGAAGTCATTGAGTACCATTGACTTCTATATATAGTGCGCCCCTGCTGGACACTCCATTGGAATTACAATGGATGTGTATGTAAATGTACTATACAGTGTTTTTGATTGAATACATTTATGAAATACTTTGGGAAGCAAGTGTCCTTGCTCCCCAAAGTATTCCATAAATGTAAGCAATCAGTACATAACAGTAAGCCCGCCGAATCGCCGCCGCCCGCCCGCCGCTACCGAACACCCGCCGCTCTGGACTACTGAACTACTACTCTCTCCACCTGCTCATAGCATGCTCAGGTGATGGGAGAGTAGTAGCTGAGTTATATCTCCGAGATCGCCGCAGCCGCTGATGCCGCGCAGGGGAGCCGCTAATCACTGCAGCCATCAGCCCCCTCCTGCTGCTTCCTTACTCTCTGAGATATAATCCAGCTACTACTCTCCCATCACCTGCACATGCTATGAGCAGGTGGGGAGAGTAGCAGTTCGCCGCCGCCGCCGCTGATGCCGCGCAGGGGGAGCCGCACGTCATTGCAGCCATCATCCCCCTCTGCTTCCCCCTCCTACTGCTTCCTTACACTCCTTCCTTCCTGATGGCTGACTCCCCGTCCGGCCGCCGCTCTCCGATCACATGTGCCGGCGGCCGGGCGGGGAGTCAGCCATCAGGAAGGAAGGAGTGTAAGGAAGCAGTAGGAGGGAAGAGCGGAGGGGGATGATGGCTGCAGTGACGTGCGGCTCCCCCTGCATGGCAGCATCAGCGGCGGCGGCGGTGAACTACTACTCTCCCCACCTGCACATAGCATGCGCAGGTGATGGGAGAGTAGTAGCTGGATTATATCTCAGAGAGTAAGGAAACCGTAGGAGGGGGATGATGGCTGAAGTGATTAGCGGCTCCCCTGCGCGGCATTGGTGGTGGCGATCTCGGAGATATAACCGAGCTACTACTCTCCCATCACCTGTGCATGCTATGAGCAGGTGGAGAGAGTAGTAGTTCAGTAGTCCAGAGCGGCGGGCGTTCGGTAGCGGCGGGCGGGCGGCGGCGATTCGGCGGGCTTACTGTTATGTACTGATTGCTTACATTTATGGAATACTTTGGGGAGCAAGGACACTTGCTCCCCAAAGTATTTCATAAATGTATTCAATCAAAAACACTGAATACTACATTTACATACACATCCATTGTAATTCCAATGGAGTGTCCAGTAGGGGCGCACTATATATAGAAGTCAATGGTACTCATTAACTTCTATATATAGAGCGCCCCCTGCTGGACACTCCATAGGAATTACACCTTTCGTCGTGACATCACTGCTTCAGAGATAATTCTAACACTTTCTAATACACTAAATTAAGGGAAATAGCAGTATAGGAGCATTTCCCATAATTAATGTACATTAGAAAATTATATAACTTTTCATCAGTAATAACATATAAAAAAAAAATTTTGGCCGGACTTCTCCTTTAAGGACCAAGGCAAATTTTATGAATATGACCTGTGTCACTTTATTCATTAATAACTTGGGAATGCTTTTACCTATCTGGCTGATTCTGAGACTGTTTTCTCGTGACATATGGTACTTCACATTTCTGGTAAATTGGAGTCGATACTTATAACGAATCTTTATGGAAAAAAAAACAAAATAACATGAAAAATTGTGAAAAATTGCATTTTTCTAACTTTGAAACTTTTCTGCTTATACAGAAAATGGTTATGCCCCATAAATTATATATTAAATAGCATTAGCAACATGTCTACTTTATGATTGTGGCATTTATTAAGCTATCTTTCACTTTTTTATACAATAGAGAGCTTAAAACATTAGCAGCAAATTTCCAAATTTTCAGTAAAATTTCAAAATCAGATATTTTTAGGGACCTGTTCAGGTTTAGGCTGGGTTCACACTACGTATATTTCAGTCAGTATTGTGGCCCTGATATTGCAACCAAAACCAGGAGTGGATTAAAAACACAGAAAGGATCTGTTCACACAATCTTGAAATTGAGTGGATGGCCGCCATTTAATGGCAAATATTTGCTGTTATTTTAGAACAACGGCTGTTATATTGAAATAATGGCCGTTCTTTACTGTTATAGTGAACAGATCCTTTCTGTGTTTTTAATCCACTCCTGGTTTTGGTTGCAATACTGACTGAAATATACTGACTGAAATATACGTAGTGTGAACATAGCCTAAAAGTGTATTTGAGGGGACTGTATGTTAGAAAGCCCCAAAAAGCACCCCATTTCAGAAACTGCACCCCCCAAACTCTGCAAAAGCACATCCAGAAAGTGTTTTAACCCTTTAGGAGCGTCACAGAAATAAAAGCTAAGTGTGTAAGAAATTTGAAAATTTTAATTTTCTGTGCAGAGATTTTAATGTAATCCAATATCTTTCATAATGATAAACCTATTAACAGAGAAATGTACCCCAATATTGATTGCCCTGTTTCTGCAGTTTATAGAAATACCCCATATGTGGCCCTATTATGCTATTTGACGCAACCACAAGCCTCAGATATAAGGGAGCGCCTAGTGAATTTCAATGCCTCCGTTATATTTGGTCATTTTTGACTGTACCACTTCAGGTTGGCAGAGGCTCTGGGGTGCCAAAACATAAAAAATACCCCTAAAGGGACACCATTTAGAAAACTACACCCCTCGAGGAATGTAACAAGGGGTGCAGTGAGCATTTGGACCCCACCGGTGCTTCACAGATTTTCAGAACAATGTGGCGTGAAAAAAGAAAAAAAAAAAAAATTACACTAAAACGTTGTTCTAGCCTTAAATTTTTCATTTTCACAAAGGGATAAAAGGAATAAAAACCCCAAAACCGTGTAGCGCAGTTTCTCCCAAGTACGGAAATACCCCACATGTTATCATAAAGTGCCAAGTGGGCGCAGGACGAGCCTCCAAAGGAAAGGAGCGCCAATATGCCTTTGCAAGCTGGATTTTACTGGAATGGATTTCAAGGGCTGTCGTGCTGCCAAAACACTGGAAACCCCCCACAAGTGACCCCATTCTGGAAACTACACCCCTCAAGGAATCTAACAAGGGGTGCAGTGAGCAAATGGACCCAACTGGTGACGGGCACAAATGTGGAACAATGTGACGTGAAAGGGAAAATTTTCATTTTTTTCATTTTCACGGCAGAAATGTGCCCGTTATTAAGGGGTCCATATCCTCATTGCACCCCTTGTTAGATTCCTTGAGGGGTGTAGTTTCCAGAATGGGGTCATCTGTAGGGGGTTTCCAGTGTTTTGGCAGCATGACGGCTCTGTAAATGCGACATGGCGTTCATAATCCATTCTAGCCAAATCCAGCCTCCAAAATCCAAATGGCACTCCTTCCCTTCGGAGGCTTGCCCTGCGCCCCCATGGCGCTTTATGTCCACATGTGGGGTATTTACGGACTCGGGGAAATTGCTCTATACATTTTGTGTGTATTATATCTTTTAACTCCTTGTGAAAATGAAAAAATCAAGGCTAGACTTACATTATAGTGTAAAAAATATATCATTTTCACGCCACATTGTTCCACATTTGTGCCCATCACCAGTGGGGTCAATATGCTCACTACACCACTTGTTACATTCCTTGAGGGGTGTAGTTTCCATAATGGGGTCACTTGTGGGGGGTTTCAACTATCTTGGCAACACAGGGGCCTTTTAATTGCAACATGGCCCTCGAAATCCATTCCAAATCCAGCCTCCAAAAGCCAAATGGCGCTCCTTCCCTTTGGAGGCTTACCCTGCACCCGCATGACGCTTTAAGTCCACATGTGGGGTATTTCCGTACTCAGGGGAAATTTCTCTACACATTTTGTGTTTTTTTTATCTTTTAACCCCTTGTTAAAATGAAAGAATCAAGACAAGATCAATGATTTAGTATACATTTTTTTTTTTTTACTCTAACTGTTGGTCTAGCCTTGATTTTTTCCATTTCCACAAGGGGTTAAAAAAGGAAATGAATACAAAATGTGTAGGGTAATTTCCCCGGAGTACGAAAATACCCTACATGTGGACATAATGTGCCATATGGGCACAGGGCAAGCAACTAAAGGGAGAGAGCACCATTTAGAGGCTGGAATGGAGGATGGAGGCCATGTCGCAATTATAAAGCTACTATGCTGCCAGGACAGTAGAAACCCCCCACAAGTGACCCTATTATGGAAACTATCACCACACAAGGAATGTAACAAGGGGTGTAGTGAGCATATGGACCCCACTGGTGACGGGCACAAATGTGGAACAATAGGCCATGAAAATGAAATGTAAATTTTTTTACACTATAATGTTGGTCTAGCCTTGAATTTTTCATTTTCACAAGGGGTTAAAATAAAAAATAAAAAACACAAAATGTGTAGAGCAATTTCCCCTGAGTCCGTAAATACTCCACTTGTGGACATAAAGCGCCATGTGGGCGCAGGGCAAGCCTCTGAAGTGAAGGAGCGACATTTGGATTTTGGAGGCTGGATTTGGTCAGAATGGATTATGAACGCCATGTCGCATTTACAAAGCCCTCGTGCTGCCAAACCACTGGAAACCCCCCACAAGTGACCCCATTCTGGAAACTGCACCCCTCAAGGAATCTAACAAGGGGCACAATGAGGATATGGACCACTTGATGCCGGGCACATTTCTGCCGTGAAAGTGAAAAAATTAAACTTTTCACTTTCATGTTAAATTGTTCCACATTTGTGCCCGTCACCAGTGGGGTCCATATGCTCACTGAACCCCTTGTTAGATTCCTTGAGGGGTGTAGTTTCCAGAATGGGGTCATTTGTGGGGGGGGGGTGTTCCAGTGTTTAGCAACACGAGGGCTCTGTAAATGCGACATGGCCTTTGAAATCCATTCCAGTGAAATTCAGCTTCCAAAGGCCAACTGGCACTCCTTCACTTTGGAGGCTCGTCCTGCGCCCGCTTGCACTTTATGTCCACATGTGGGGTATTTCCGTACTCGGGAGAAACTGCGCTACACGTTTTGTGTTTTTTTTTCTTTTATCCCCTTGTTAAAATGACATATTCTAGGCTAGAACAACATCTTAGTGAAAAAAATTTAATTTTTCATTTTTCACGCCACATTGTTCTGAAAATGTGTGAAGCACCTGTGGGGTCCAGATGCTCACCGCACCCCTTGTTACATTCCTTGAGGGGTGTAGTTTACTAAATGGTGTCCCTTTAGGGGTGTTTTGTCACCCCAGAGCCTCTGCCAACCTGAAGTGGTACAGTCAAAAATGACCAAATATAACGGAGGCGTTGAAATTCACTAGGCGCTCCTTTATATCTTGTGGTTGCGTCAAATAGTGCAATAGGGCCACATATGGGGTATTTCTATAAACTGTAGAAACGGGGAAATCAATATTGGTGCGCATTTCTCTGGTAAAAGGTTTATAATTATGAAAGATATTGGATCACAATAAAATTTCTGCACAGAAAATTAAAGTTTTCAATTTTCTTACACACTTAGCTTTTATTTCTGTGACTCACCTCAAGGGTTAAAACACTTTCTGGATGTGCTTTTGCAGAGTTTGGGGGGTGCAGTTTCTGAAATGGGGTGCTTTGTGGGGCTTTCTAACATACAGTCCCCTCAAATACACTTTGAACGTGAACTGGTCCCTTGAAAAATCCGATTTTGAAATTCTTGTGAAAATTTGGAAAAGTGCTGCTAAACTTTGAAGCTTTCTATTGTCTTAAAAAATTTAAGGCAAGTTTAATAAATGCTGCCAACATAAAGTAGACATGTTGCTTATGCTATTTCATATCTAATTCATGTGGCATAACCATTTTCCTTACTAGCACAAAATTTCAAAGTTAGAAAAATGCTGTTTTTCTCAATTTTTCACGTTATTTTGGGATTTTTCATAAAGATAGGCTGTAAGTATCAACTCAATTTTACCAGAAATATAAATTATAACATGTCACGAGAAAACAAACTCAGAATCAGCCGGATAGGTAAAAGCATCACAAAGTGACACATGGATAAAGTGACACAGGTCATATGCCTGAAATTTGGTCCGGTCCTTAAAGCGTAACTGTTAGGAATATGACTTTGCGCTCCTCGGTCCGTGCCGGGCGGTCGAGGAAGCGCTGAGTTTGTCTGTGTTTTTTTTTACTCTGTCTGTATTGTGTTGTATTTGCCGGCCACACCCGCTTTTCCTGGCAGACTCCTGGCAGTGCAGGGGTTACTGCTCTGCTTGATCTTCTCAGCTGAACTTGCTGCTGGAATCAGGGCTGGTCCAATCATCTGCTGGACTTAAGTCTCTGATCCAAGATAAAAAGCAGCAAGTTTCTTCCTTCCCTGATGACTATTAGAGTTCACTCGCCTGCTCAGCTCCCTGTTTAGTTCTTCTGATCTCTGTATTCTGGACCTTCTGCATCTGACCTCGACTATTCTCCTGTTTGCTGTTTTTGTACTTCGCCGCTCGACTGTTGCTGACCTGGTTTGTCTGACACCTCTTATTGTGTTTTGTTTGTCTGTCCGTGCTCTGTGTGTCGCACCTATTCAGTGTAGGAACCGACTCCGTGGTTGTCCGGGCCATTTAGGGCCGTCCGTGGCAATTAGGCAGGGTCAGTGGGTGGGGTCAGCTCAGGGCTCACTGTCCGTGTCTTGTCAGACTGCCTTTGCCATACTGACCATAACAGTAACTGTCATTTCAGGGTCATTTTTCTGAAAACATTAAATATCAACAGAACAAGCGATTTTAAGAAACTCTGTAATAGGTTTAATGTACTAAAAGAGTTTCCTTCTGGACTGAAAAAGCAATCTCCCAGCCTCCCCCCTCACATCAAATGAAGCAGGATTTCTGTGTCCATTATGCGGCTATGGAGAGGGGAGGGGCTGTTAGGAGTGACTGAGCACGGAGGATTTCTACAAAGCACAACACCCTGCAATCTTCTCTCAGTAAGTTCATAGATAAGCACTGACCTTTCTGACACCTGAATTTAGCGTTTTAGGTGCCCAGAGAATCTACAAACAGCTGACCTTCATGTCACCTCTTCCTGCTCCCTCATCTCCCACAGCCCCTCCCCCCTTCATAGGCTTACAATGGAGAGAGCAGAGCCCGTCTTCACTGGCTTCTCTGTAATGAAGACGTGTTTGCCTGATAATGCACAGATAAGAAGTCAGGGGGGGAGGCTGTGAGATTGCTTCTTCAGTACAGAAGGAGGCTTTTTTGGCTGATGAAACCTATTACAGAGTTTCTTAAAATCGCTTATACTACTGATTTCTGCAATAAAAAAAAACATGACAGTTACGCTTTAAGGCCATTTTGGGCTCCGTCCTTAAGAGGTTAACCCTAAGCAAAACATCAAATAGGAGATATGCAAGCTAAGGATCACTAAACAGGTTCCAGAAGAATCCATGGACACATATTTCACACACTTAAAGGGGTTATCCAGTGAAAATCTTTTTCTTTCAAATCAACTAGTTTCAGAAAGTTATATAGATTTGTAACTTACTTCTATTTAAAAATCACATGTCTTCTCATACATAATAGCTGCTGTATGTCCTTCAGGAAATGTTTTCTTTTCAGTCTGATACAGACCTCTCTGCTGTCCGAGACAGGAACTGAACAGCAACAAATCCCCATAGAAAACCTCTCCTGCTCTGGATAGTTCCTGACTTAGACAGAGATGTTAGCAGAGAGCACTGTGGCAGACTGAAAAGAAAACACCATTTTGTGCAGGACACACAGCAACTAATAAGTATAGGAAGAGATGAGATTTTTAAATAGAAGTCAATTACAAATCTATATAACTTTCTGAAACCAGTTGATTTAAAAGAATAAGATTTTCGCTGGGTAACCCCTTTAGGAAACTGGCACAAGAGTGTGCATTAACTGACGTGGATGATGAAATTATGACACAAATTACTATATCTTGCATATCGTCCACTATAAAATGCAAAGCACTGCAGCTGGATTAAAGGGGTTATCCAGCGTTACAAAAACATGGCCACTTTTCCCCCTACTGTTGTCTCCAGTTCAGGTGCGGTTTGCAATTAAGCTCCTTTTACTTCAATGGAATTGAGTTTCAAAACCCCACCCAAGCTGGAGACAACAGTAGAGGGAAAGTGGCCATGTTTTTGTAGCGCTGGATAACCCCTTTAATCTCTGCATGTTCTTCTCAAAATTGCTCAGGCCATAGAACTAGCAGATCAACAGGCCACTGCAATGGGAAAAAAAGGATGACATCCATGTGCAAAATCCCAAGCATACAATTACTGTAGACACTTCAAACCAGAAACAAAGAAAACGTTATCGATGTGGGAAAGACTTTCCTTGTGTAAATAAATGTCCAGCATTAGGACAAACCTACTGGAAGTGTGGTTAGGGGAACTATTTTGCAGATGTGTGCAGATCAGCACATATTTACAGCTGCTGCTGCCCTAGGCACTAAACTTGAAGACACCACATCTTGGGGAGCGTGGGGGAGAGTGGTTTCAGACACATGCATTTCTCTACATGGAGAAACATTGTCTGAATCACGTTTTTCATAGTTTTTAACTGCTTAAAACATAAATTTCAATGATTAGAGCAGTCTGCATATTGTCTGAAGGTATTCTCAGCACAGGATTAATAGATTGGTAGGTAATAGCTCCAGGCGCCACAGCCATACCAGACCTGAACAACAGACCTGACCATACCTCACCCCCACCCACCTAAAAAAGACACCAGAATTTACTGGCAAGTCTGAACGTAAGGTGGGAGGCTAAAAAAATAAAAGCAACAAAAAAGTTGTTTTCTTCCCCCTGTTCCCTGGTGCTGCCCCCTTGCAAGATGCTGCCCTAGGCACCGGACCACAGGTGCCTAGTGGTAAATACAGCCCTGCTTATACCCCAGTTAAACAGTCTAATGTCCTGCATCAGGCCACAGAGGAGACACCTACCGCAAGGGTGGACTATGTTTTCATCACTTCTACACCTATATCTTTGAAGTCTCCAAGTGTTACAATCACTGTAGTCAATACAGATATTACTTTCACCATTGATACTGGGGCCTCAGTGAATATTGTAGACAGTGATACACATGAGGCATTGCAGACAAAGCCTAAAATCCTACCACTTAAATCTAAGACCCCACTACCTACTGTGGGAAATTTTGAAGCTGGAATAAGCTACAAAGGCAAGATGCAAAAAACAAGTTTTTTACATCCTTAATGTTCTGGAGGTTGTCTTCTCAGTTCTCATACTGCCCTAAATTTGGGTCTCATTCAGATCATCCATACAATAACTGATCTAGCTGAAAAGGATGTGCAAACTCTGATTAATGAATTTGCCTCTTTGTTCAATGGACTTGGAAAACTAAAGGATTTTTAAGTACATCTTCAGGGTGCCTTCACACCTACCGACTCGCAGCGTTAATAACACTGCGAGTCGGCTAGGTAATGGCAGATCACTGTCAGTACGTACACGCAGCGGTCTGAACGACCGCTGCGTGTATGTAAATCTGCCGGCCACTTAACCCCTTCTGATGCTGGCCGGCCGCCTCCCGCTCAGCTCTGTGTACATTACCTACTCGCTCCACAGGGTCCCGGCATCCTGCTCTCGCGCCCGGCCAATCAGTGTTTTGCCCTGCCGCAGCCACTGATTTGCCGGGCGGGAGAGCATGACGCCGGGACCCCGTGCAATGAGGAGGTAATGTATACAGAGCTGAGCGGGAGGCGGCCGGCTGGCATCAGAAGGGGTTAAGCGGCCGGCAGATTTACATACACGCAGCGGTCATTCAGACCGCTGCGTGTATGTACTGATAGTGATCTGCCAGGACCTAGCCGACTCGCCGAGTTATTAACGCTGGCACCCTCATGTGGGTAAAAATGCTTGCCCAGTGGCGGAATCCCACAGGTGCACTCTACATCATCTGAGAAAAAAAAAGTAGGAGAGGAACTCCAGTCTTTAGAAGATGATGATATTGTTGAAACTGTCACTGGTCCCACTTCATGGGACCCCAAATACCCCAAATTCCTGACCAGGTGAGACTTTGGAGGACATGTATGAAGCAGTGTACCTTGTGCTCCTTAGCATTTTTTGGCATATGTGTGATTTGCACAGACCTTTGTCAGATTTACTAAACAGTGTAGCTCGGTGTATGGGTTAATATGACAGCTTACGTGAATATGACAGCTTTTTTCCTTCTTGAATTATGTAGGCGTGGTTATTCTTAAGAATCTTCTCAGCTGTAATTTATCATGTGCGCATTTTGGAATATTCGCAAATTTATTTGCATCTGTACTCCAGTCCCAGGGTAGCGGAATTTTTCTAACTAAGGTCAATTCGTGAATATCTACAATAAAATGTGCAGCGCCAGGGAAGCTAATGGCAGGTAAATTTATTAACTAACATGTGAATATTCATAAATACTTGACTAGGCTGCAAACATATAAGCCAAATTACACACACAGGTTTGAGATAGAGGGGACCGAGTAATCTAACAACTCAGGCTGCAGTGCTACCCTGCGCCACTAGATGTCACCTTATCAATAAAACAACCCACAATATAATTTATACAAAAGGACAATGGGCTTAGTTCATAAAAGAATACAAATAATTTTTATTATGTATAAATAGGTACCAATACATATAACATTTCATTTGAATAAAGTAAAAAAAATTACCACAAAGTTAAAAAAACAATCATTAAAAGTGGTGTCAACAGATATAATTCATCATGGATATTGCAATTATATTAGTATTTTGTGTCCTGACCTCAGCCTTAGTATTATGCAAGGGGATGTACGTTTACCACATCTTTAAGGTCTAACACTACCCCTTATATCTTAATTCATCTGGTTTGCAAGAGTCTATGGCTCACTGCTAACCCAGCATTAGACATTAGACATCAAAAGAGCAATTAATGTTTTTCTCCAGGCTACATCATGGCAGCAGCAGCTATATCAAAAAAAGTTGAGTCCCATTATGACAACTCCCTATTTTTCACATTGACAGTGCGTAGCTCATGAGGTAAGTCGTTTGTGCTAAACTGACTTGGTGAGTAAAGGTGTGCAATAGGCCAGCTGCACATATGCTTTGTTACTGTCATGGATAAAAGGATTAGACTATCATATTTGCAAATAGGGGGGGATTAATAAATATTTCTGAAACTGTGCAGCTTGTGAACAGTTCACTTGCTGTTGTGGTGACAGTGTATTGTGAGTTGACAAATTACACCATTGTAAGTGACATGGAAACCACATGACATTGATGCAGTAGCGATATTTGATAGGGGGCAGGGTGGGCGGCCGCCCCCGGGCCCACTCTGGCAGGGGCCCACTGTGATCTCCAGAGATTTTTCGCTGAATTGGGTCCTCCGGCATCCGGCAAGTTCTCTTGGGACGGCACTCAGCTGCTGGATGCTGAGCCTGGCCATGTAATCACTCCTGTGGCCGGAGGCAGAGCAATTCCGCCTCCAGCCACAAGAGGCCGCTCCCTTCCCTACTGCACTTGAGTCACACACACAGAGCAGAGACTCAGGGAGTGAGCTGACTCCTGAGGCTGACTGTGACAGTACTGCGTTGCAGGTAATTATGGCGTCCTTTCTTTTTCTGGGGGGAGAGGAGGTGTGGGGTGTGATGTGCTGGTCTGGCCAAACGACGGGGACCTAATTTTTAGTTACAGGCTACTGGGGGGATGCAGCTTGGGGTGTGTATACCTGCTGTATTAGTGGAAAAAATGGCGGGCGGGTGGTAAGAAGAGGGTCTGCCATGTGTCCACTTGGTAACTGCCGCTTCTGCCATGAGATAGAATGAGCTTTCTGCCTCAGGCAGCAGACTCTTTGCCTCACTAGGGTACGGCTGCACAGCACAATCCCTTACTTTCACTTATGCAGAGAGCCGACACACATTAGAGCTGACTGGAAGGTGTGTGCCCTGTCCCCTCCACTACTAAACCCCTCTTATCTACCTATACTACTACACCCCTTATCCACTATACCTCACTACTACACCCCTTATCCACTATACCTCACTACTACACCCCTTATCCACTATACCTCACTACTACACCCCTTATCCACTATACCTCACTACTACACACCTTATCCACTATACCTCCACTACTACACCCCTCATCCACTACACCTCCACTACTACATCCCTCATCCACTATACCTTCACTACTACACCCCTCATCCACTATACCTCACTACTACACCCCTCATCCACTATACCTCACTACTACACCCCTTATCCACTATACCTCACTACTACACCCCTTATCCACTATACCTCACTACTACACCCCTTATCCACTATACCTCACTACTATACCCCTTATCCACTATACCTCACTACTACACCCCTTATCCACTATACCTCACTACTACACACCTTTTCCACTATACCTCCACTACTACACCCCTCATCCACTACACCTCCACTACTACACCCCTCATCCACTACACCTCCACTACTACACCCCTCATCCACTATACCTCCACTACTACACCCCTCATCCACTACACCTCCACTACTACACCCCATATCCACTATACCTCCACTACTACACCCCTCATCCACTACACCTCCACTACTACACCCCTCATCCACTACACCTCCACTACTACATCCCTCATCCACTATACCTTCACTACTACACCCCTCATCCACTATACCTCACTACTACACCCCTCATCCACTATACCTCACTACTACACCCCTTATCCACTATACCTCCACTTCAACACCCCTCATCCACTATACCTCACTACTACACCCCTCATCCACTATACCTCACTACTACACCCCTCATCCACTATACCTCACTACTACACCCCTCATCCACTATACCTCCACTACTACACCCCTAATCCACTACACCTCCACTACTACACCCCATATCCACTATACCTCCACTACTACACCCCTCATCCACTACACCTCCACTACTACACCCCTCATCCACTACACCTCCACTACTACACCCCTTATCCACTATACCTTCACTACTACACCCCTCATCCACTATACCTCACTACTACACCCCTCATCCACTATACCTCACTACTACACCCCTTATCCACTATACCTCACTACTACACCCCTTATCCACTATACCTCACTACTACACCCCTTATCCACTATACCTCCACTTCAACACCCCTCATCCACTATACCTCACTACTACACCCCTCATCCACTATACCTCACTACTACACCCCTCATCCACTATACCTCACTACTACACCCCTCATCCACTATACCTCACTACTACACCCCTCATCCACTATACCTCACTACTACACCCCTCATCCACTATACCTCACTACTACACCCCTTATCCACTATACCTCACTACTACACCCCTTATCCACTATACCTCACTACTACACCCCTTATCCACTATACCTTCACTACTACACCCCTCATCCACTATACCTCACTACTACACCCCTCATCCACTATACCTCACTACTACACCCCTTATCCACTATACCTCACTACTACACCCCTTATCCACTATACCTCCACTTCAACACCCCTCATCCACTATACCTCACTACTACACCCCTCATCCACTATACCTCACTACTACCCCCCCCATCCACTATACCTCACTACTACACCCCTCATCCACTATACCTCACTACTACACCCCTCATCCACTATACCTCACTACTACACCCCTCATCCACTATACCTCACTACTACACCCCTTATGATGTTGGTCATTTCCAGCATCTTGTACTCAGTATGATAGAGGTCACCCTGCTTTCCCAGCATCTAATACTCAGTATGATGGAGGTCACCCAACAAAGCAGCTATGGTTCTTTTATCTTGCATAACCCCTTTAAATTTTACATGGCCGTATATGTGAAAAGTAGAAAGCCTTTTACACTGCTCTCAGTCCCTGTTTTCTATAAGTAATGTAGTTAAATATTTCCTTTATTATTTGGAAAGCAGTGTCTTCTGCTGAGGTTCCCTATGGGTAACTTAGTCGGTTGGGGGCCCACTCAGACTTGCTCGCCCCCCCTAGACTGAACCCCTAGCTACGCCCCTGCATTGATGTGAAAGGTGAACAACGGTTGCATGTTGCACAAAGGGGGTTCGACACACTATAGTGCAGCAGTATACCATTAAAATCACCAGATGTGTCTAAAACAACATTTCATCAAACCCTTTTGCATTATGGGACTCTCAAAGCCGATGGATAGTCACTGCTAGAGATGAGCGCAACTTGAGCATGCTCAATTCCAGTCTTTCAGCATTTGAATATTGGTGGTTAAAGAAGTTAGAAGTAGCCCTAGGGAATCTAGAAAACATGGATATAGCCTATGGTTGTATATTTTTATTTAATTGAGGGTCACAAACAAGCCCACTGAAGTGTACCTACCACATTTCAGCTGCCAGCAGGAGTATGGATTTCCATGGAAACGCACCAGGCATCAGAAATTTTAGTAATAACTAGGCCTTGTTTACAGAACTCACCAATGCCTGGGACATTGCCGTGGCAACCTCCTGTTGGCAGCTGTATTTGCATAAAGTTTTCAAAGCTGCAGTGTAGCAGTTACATCTCCCATCTTCCACTCTCAGGGTACAAACGCACACACCGTATATGCAGCCTATTTACTGCTGCGATACACAGCAAATACGCAACAAATACGCAGCAGATTAGATCTAAATAACTGAACACAGCATCAAATCTGCACCACCAAATCTGCTGCAGATCTGCTGCGTATTTGCTGCGTATCTGCTGCGTATACGGTGTGTGTGTTTGTAGCCTCAAAGAGTTTTTTCTACATAGAAATGAGCAAATATGGAGACAATAGGAATAGTAGTGAAGATCATGACTTGATTCACTGTCTGAAATACAAATAGGAACTTGGATAACTCCTACACTGTTATTCTTATCAACATTTCAATACTATACAAACATAATATATATCTACTTCTAGATGCATAAACTTCAAGTGATCACTCTTTTCTCTCAGTTCCTTTTATCTCCATCAAGAGCTCTCCTGTAGCTCTTGTCAATCTTTAAGATGTCTAAAAGTACATACACAAAGCAAAATAATTGCTTCATGCAGTAATATACCATCTGTTACAGAGTATTTTAGTCTAAATATATATAATGCACATAATTTATATGGAAAAAGGCAAATTGCAGTGCGTTGCCTATTCTTATCTACTTTTATATCTAGCACTCTTATCACTTCACATCTATACTTAAAGGGGTATTCCCCCCAAGAGCCAAATAATAAAATGCTCCCAAACCAGCCAGTCTTACTCCCCAAGTCCCCCTGAGAATTTTGAGCCGTCTCCCGTCTTTCTAGCTCCTTCCGTTCCATAGTTACAAGTTTTTAAAAAAACAGAACTATATCCAACATGGCGCCGGCAAGAAAACTACATTTCCCATCATGCAATGTTTATGCCTGATTGGTCCATGATGTAGTAGAGGTGATATCCAAAAGATATAGCAGAGTTGTATGAGCGGCATAGCAGAGTTTTATGAGCGGCATAGCAGAGTTGTATGAGCGGCATAGCAGAGTTGAACGAGTTGCATAGCAGAGTTGAACGAGCTGCATAGCAGAGTTGAACGAGCGACATAGCAGAGTTGTATGAGCGACATAGCAGAGTTGTATGAGCGACATAGCAGAGTTGTGTGAGCGACATAGCAGAGGTGGGTGAGCTGAGTGAAGGGGGGGTGCGGGCATCGGGTGAGACATGGGGGGTAAGGTCAGATTTTGGGGGGGGGCTGGTGGGCTTCTGGTGAGCCGCGAGTCGTGGAGGGGGATGATTGGTCTGCGGGCACCGTGAGATTTGGGTGGGATGCGGCCACCGATGAGTGTGAGTGAAGGGGGGCGCAGGTGAGCTGGGGGGGTTGCGGGCAGTCGGAAGCGGGTGAGATGCCGGGGGGGGGCTAGTGCGGACCGATGCCAGGTGAGATGCGGGGGCGGGGCTAGTGCGGACCGCGGCCGGGTGAGATGCGGCCACCGGTGAGTGTGAGTGAAGGGGGGGTGCAGGTGAGCCGGGGGGGTGCGGGCAGTGAGAAGCGGGTGAGATGCGGGGAGCAGGGCTAGTGCGGACCGCGGCCAGGTGAGATGCGGGGGGCGGGGCTAGTGCGAACCGCGACCGGGTGAGATGCAGCCACCGGTCAGTGTGAGTGAAGAGGGGGCCGCAGGTGAGCGGGGGGTGCGAGCAGTGGGAAGTGGGTGAGAGGGTGGGGCTAGTGAGGACCGCGGTCGGGTGAGATGTGGGGGCGGGGCTAGTGCGGACCGCGGCCAGGTCAGATATGGCCACAGGGTAAGTGTGTTGCGTGAAGGGGGCCGCAGGTAAGCCGCGAGTTGCGTGCGCAGGGGGCGGGGTGTCGGGTACCAGGTGAGATGCGGGCGGGGGGTGTCGGGCACCAGGTGAGATGCGGGGGGCGGGGGATTGACGGGGCCAGGGGAGGGTGACCGCGGCCTGTACTGAGGGGGGCTGCACTCACAGGAGCGGCTGCCGGGTGAGCTACGGGGGATACAGGGTTCAGGGCGGGTGAACTACAGGGCAAGGGGGTGCAGACAGGGGGGGCTTCTGTCAGAGAGGGAGACAGTGAACAGCAGCAGCTGCTATCACTGTCTCAGTGTCCTCCCTCACTTCAGTGGACTGGGTTAGAAGCGCTAACCCAGCCCATTAAAGAGATGGAGGACACGTGATGCTATCTCGGAGGGTGCGGGCCAAGAGCAGGGAGCCGTGTCGGGTTGGACTGAGAGCTGATGATTCTATGCATTCGGTGAGGGTAAAGGCATCTTGATAGCAGCAAAACTGTGCAGAATCCATAGAAAGCTACGGATGGGCAATGTATTAATGCAAAAATAATTTTGGGGGAAATACCCCTTTAAACAGTCATATAAGTGCAGGGGACCTTCATTTCCATCTTTGTAACCTTCTTCTGTTCAACCATTATATGTCTAGGCAGCTTGTATCATGCAGAGCGTTCAGCCATGCACTTCTTTTGGCTATATCCAGAGATCGGTGGAGTCTGATCTCTCAAACGCTAACCATCAAAACGTTTGATAAGTCTCCAGAATACTGTATGTGAAAGGTTTTTTTTCATAATGACAGGGGCACCTTTTGAGAATGATGAACATGTCCTGTTGGTTGTATTCATTTATTTATTTCAAACTATTAAACCAGTGAAAGGAAAGGAAAAAGTTTGCAGGTAATGTCTTTGCAATAAATCTCTTGTTGGTAGATATTTTCTTTTATTTATTCTGTTTGATCAATTTAGTGTGTTCATAGATCTTAAAGGGAAACTAACAGCAGGTTAGAAGACCCTAGCCTGCTGTTATATTCCCATAGCACACAAGACACTGTGGACAAAAGGTAATTTTTTTTTACCTTCATCCTCAGAATCATTTTCACAAGATCTTTACTTCAATCACTATGTAAATAAGGCTGTTTGGTGCCTTGAGGGCAGGACTACCACCCTCAGTCAACCGATCCGCATCGGCCAGCCTGCCCTTCCTCATGAATATTCATTTTGCAGAGATAAGTGCTAGAGTGATGTAACTGCAGAGCGCTGCCTCTATATTTATGAGGAGTTTTTGTTAAAACGGTACTGAGGATGAAGGTAAAAATATTACCTTCATCCTCAGTGTTTTCTGACCTGCTGTTAGTTTCCCTTTAATAATACAATGTAGTACTTGGTATACGGTAAACCCTGAGCTAGACAGTGGAAGAAGATAATTGAGGATATTTACTGTATCTAATGTGCTGTAAATATACTGATCTCCTACTACAATCATGAAAAATGCATTCTCAAATTAGTGCATGTAGTGCTGTAGCAATATTGAACAGACGTAGGCTGTGTTCTCACTTTTTTCTGTCAGGTTTTTTTGAGTCTCCAAAAATTGTTAAAAAAATGATTGGGCAAAAAATGGTTGAAAAACCATTTGGTCCTTTTTTCAACCATTTTTTTTAACCATTGCAAAACTAAATGGTGCTGCTAATCAGAGGCTGAGAGGCGCCACTGGACTGAAGAGGTGCTATAAAAGTGCACTTCACTGAAGTCCATGTCACTGCCTCATGTATTGCCCATAATACTGAATGCTTCCTGCCACAGAGGAGCCAACATACTAGGCTGTAGCCCAGCCTTCCATATGGCGGTACATGCTGCAATGAGGTGGACACTTACCCCCCTAAAATTTCCTTCATCCTGAGCTCTACGTTCTTATCCTATACTTGTCATGCAATAGCAATTTATGATATAATTTATCATAGTGCACAGCACCGTGAACAAAGCACACATGCTTCAATAAATGTCATGGTTGGCAGGGTAGGCAGTTGCTATGGGGCCGTGCAGGAGGGGGCCTGGGGGGAGAAGGTAAGAGCGTGTGTCTTTCTGCTTAACCTCTTATGTACTGCAGTGTGTAAGTGATCCAATGTCTACTTACATGCTGCAACACAAAAAAGGGTTAACAAGCAGAAGACAGAGATCTCTCCTTCACTGCTCTGATAACCTCTGATCTCTGTTCTCCAGCTGCGCAATAAAGTAGGAAAGGAAAATGTACAGAGCTCAGTGCAGAGGTCAGGGGTTATCAGTGCACCAGCAGTAAAGGGAATATCTCATTGTCTTCTGAGCTTTGGGTCACTTACACACCGCAGTATATAAGAGGTTAAGCAGAAGGTTGTCTGCTCCTGCCCCTATGTATTTAACAATGAGGGCTCTTAATGGGCCCTTATAGGTAAAAACTGTGGACTGTCATAGCAAGCCGCTATTGGCTCTCTGCTCTGCCAGCCAGGATTCTGCCACAATAGATTTTATTTTTTATTTTTATATATAGTGATTCGTATTATAAAATAGGGGAGGGGGCCCCTTAAATTTTTTTGCTATGGTTCCCCGTGAATCCTAGCTACGCCCCTGCCCTCGACTTTGACACCCTGCTGTAGATAGTATCTCTCAATTTCCGCTGTACTCCCTAGAATGTAGTATCCTTCCTGTAGGTTTTGCCCCTGTTAATTACCCCCCATATAAAATTCCCATGTCAAGCATCCCCCTAGTAGCTAGCCCCCCTTTTAGGCATCTTTCCCTAGCAGTTAGTCTCCCCCCCCCCTTTTGGCACCCCCACTGCTAGTCACCTCCCCCTTGTAAGCCTCTTTTCTGTTATTAGACCACCTCCCATCTACATAGGCATCTCTTGTGTCATTTAGACCCCCCCCCATATGGGCATCTCATCTGGTCAGGGGATTAACTTTACCATAGGCCCCGGGCTGTTCATCAAGCCTGACCTCCCTATGCAGTGTCCCAGAACATGCAGACTACTACTCCTATTATGGCCATTTCTCTTGCTGTGTCAATGCCTGTTCTGGTAAGTGTTTGCACTGCAACTGCTGCTGGTTTTCCCCTAGTATTCTCTGGTAATGTGCATTCTCATGTGTATTCTCATGTATTCCTGTGTATTATTACAGTGTACAGTGGTATGCAAGGCTGTTGATCACGTGACCTGTAACCATGGTTCCTCCAATGGCCGACTAGCTCTGGCCAGGAGCAACCATGTGACCTCCCACTTCCTCCTAACAAGTTAGTCTTCCCCTTGCTGCTGAGCAAGGAGGTTGTGTGTGTCGTCCCTCTCCTGCCTCAGAGAAGTGTGGATCAGATGCTCTGCAGTATTCAAGTCTTCGGCTGTATCTGCCTGCTCAAGTGACCGGATTCTTCTCTCTCATCTGGGTGTCATTCCGTTATCTCTCCTCATCGCTGCAAGGATTCACAGCAAGTATTATTCTCAAGCTAATCCACCCAGCAACGCTATTTCTCTCATACTCCTACTCCCATCATCCGGCACGTATTCTCACAGCCTATGCAGCACCACTCCTGCTTTATTTGTCAAAGCCTGCTATATACCCGGTTGCATCCGGACAGAACTGTTGCTACTAGTTACCTCATCTACAATAAAACCGCTGTTACTGAACCCTGGCATTGGTGTCCACTAACTGGTGCCCTGACTAGGTGCAGCGAAGAATCGCATGCCCATCATCACCCGCAGATTCCACAGACCGGCTCTACAGCTGTGCCGCCCTCAGGCCTATACCGTGACAAGTATAACCCCTGCAGCTGCCCCGGTCATTGCCCGCTCATAACACCAGCACTGCGGGAGTGGCCCCCAGGGGCCAGGGCATCGCATTTTTGGCGTCACAAACAGGATACAGACTGTGTTGTGCCAACTTTCAGTGTCCCCAGAACTGTACTGCTACCCCCCCCAGAGACTTTGCCGATTACTATGGGGGTGATTGAAGTGTTTCGGGCCCTAAACTGTACACAAGATGGCCGCCGTCTTCTTCAATTTCTGGCTGCGCCATACCCCGGTGAGGAGGGGGTTAACAGCCATGCTGCCAAAGTGCGGGAATCGCCCGGCGCCATAGACTTTCCATTGACTGCTCCTGGTTGGCTGCCTGGGCCGGATGACGTCACTGTTGCTGGGCAGATTCTGGAACCTGATCCTCCAGCCTGGCGCTCCTCCCCTTCCTGCTACAAGTTCCGTCCAGAGCGTGACAAGATGGCGGCCCCCGAGAAACGTTTGCCTGCAGCCGCAGCACCATTGATGCCGGAGCTGCCGGAGAGCAATCCTGCCTGCCTGCTAGCACCGCTCCCATCCTACAGCGACACCAGCTGGGCCGCTGCCCCGTCGGACGACGGAAGTCTTCGCCGGGCCTTCATCCCGGCCTCTGCTGATAAGAATGAGGGGCCCATACCTGAGACCAGCATTTCTCCGGGACCCGGTCACTCCAGCACCGCTGACCTCGCTTCTTGGACCGGAGGGTCCTCATCACCGGACAGCGAACAGATTTTAAGTGGACCAACTCTGTTGTCCTCAGTCCCTGGCCCTAAAGGGGAGAACTCTGCTAAGGCCTTCATATCCCCGGGTCTGTGGCAACCTCCAGGGCGTGATTCGCCGCCCCTGCCGCAATGGATGCTCGGGCCAGGGCCTAAGATTATGCAGCTGATCGAGGACATTCAGCAGGCCCTCGCTGCCCTGTCGCCTACCACTACAGCTGCCACCGCTATGCCTAGCGCTGCTCCTGCAGCTTCCACTACAGCGGGCCCGTCTACTACCGCAGTCCCCTCTACTGCCCCCACTGCTGTGGCTAAGGCTGCCTCTTCTACCACGACCGTCACCTATCATGTGGCCCCCATCATCTCTCCTATCACCATGGTGACGCCCAGCATTGTAGTCACTACGGCATCCAGTGATGCTTCTGCTCCAGGCCCTTCACGCTATCGCTATCCGTGGAAGAAGAAAAAGAAGAAGCCTACTCAGGGTCCTCCAGGACATTTCTGTTAAGTGTCCTCCTGAAAGATGAGTCCTTAAACTGTTTCTGTTGTCTAACTGTTTAATTGTTTCAGGTTCCTGCTATGCAATGTTTAAGGTTCGTGCCTGGTCCTCCTGACCAAGTTCCCTGTACTAACCAGCCATGAGCTGATGGACACTTACCAAAACAAAAGGTTCTCTAGTGCCTGTCCCAGAGCCTTTTACATGGACGATGTCTAATTGCCTAAAAGAGACTCTACCTAACAGAGACACTTAACCCATTCCTTCCTAATGCACTTTCCTGTGATTGTGTGTTCCACACAGGGTATTATTCCACACAGGGTATTATTGCACTTATTTCATTATTGCACTTATTCTACTATTGTATTCCAGTGTTATCGAAGTCTTTGTATTTCCTCCTCTGAGTAAGCACAAGGTTACATAGATTGCCTCAGAGTAGAGTGCCTCTTTTGTAAAACAGTATATTTTCCAGTGTCTAAGTCAGATAGCTCCTCCTCTGAGTAAGAGAAGTCAGTTTACATATACCTCAGAGAAAGTCCAGTTTATGTAGGAGTGTATTTTCTCATCCAGTCTCATTATTGTGTATTATTATCATATCTATAGCTGGAAAGATTTAGTTGAGCCAGTTCGTATGCAGATTTTTCTCAGATTTTCATTCAGATTTTTCTCAGATTTTCATTCAGATTCATGTGAGCCAGTTCTCCTCAAGACCTCGCAGTATTTGTTGTCCCTTGTGTTTCCTTTCCTTTTGTTTCCAGTATTTGTTCATCTCTGTTTTTTCCCAACACAGTAGTAATCACACATAGTCTTACTTAACATTCACACTGGTCCATACATATTGCACCTTGGATACCCTTTCGTGTGTTTGGCCTATTGAGTAATTGTGTTGTATGATTGACCCGTATGCATGGGCGCCCAGATGTATGCTTGCTTTTATTATTTTGTTCTATTCTCTTTCAGGTATCCAAGACATTTCACAAACACGCCAAGGTAGTACACAGGTCTTCACGTTCTCCTCCAGTAGGGTAACACATTTAACAGAAAACCTACTGTCTAACTGGCTGGAATATGGAGGGTCACCCGCCAGCAGTTAAGTTGTCCTGGCTTACACGTCAGATGGTTCACGCACTAGCTACCTGGTCGCCAGAGTACGTTAGGCACCCCTAGGTGAAGTCCTGCCACTAGGGTTTCTCATCCTCTCTCTCTTCTCACCTGTGCCTTGGGCGTGGGAAACACACACCTCATCACACTCACTCTCATCATTCATTCCTGTTGTTTGATTGTCCAGTCTATTCATGGTTGCTGCCTTCTAGATTCGCCGAGGTCGGCTCAAATTTGCTAGGGAGGTATGCAGTGTCCCAGAACATGCAGACTTCTACTCCTATTATGGCCATTTCTCTTGCTGTGTCAATGCCTGTTCTGGTAAGTGTTTGCACTGCAACTGCTGCTGGTTTTCCCCTAGTATTCTCTGGTAATGTGCATTCTCATGTGTATTCTCATGTATTCCTGTGTATTATTACAGTGTACAGTGGTATGCAAGGCTGTTGATCACGTGACCTGTAACCATGGTTCCTCCAATGGCCGACTAGCTCTGGCCAGGAGCAACCATGTGACCTCCCACTTCCTCCTAACAAGTTAGTCTTCCCCTTGCTGCTGAGCAAGGAGGTTGTGTGTGTCGTCCCTCTCCTGCTTCAGAGAAGTGTGGATCAGATGCTCTGCAGTATTCAAGTCTTCGGCTGTATCTGCCTGCTCAAGTGACCGGATTCTTCTCTCTCATCTGGGTGTCATTCCGTTATCTCTCCTCATCGCTGCAAGGATTCACAGCAAGTATTATTCTCAAGCTAATCCACCCAGCAACGCTATTTCTCTCATACTCCTACTCCCATCATCCGGCACGTATTCTCACAGCCTATGCAGCACCACTCCTGCTTTATTTGTCAAAGCCTGCTATGTACCCGGTTGCATCCGGAGAGACTGTTGCTACTAGTTACTTCATCTATAATAAAACCGCTGTTACTGAACCCTGGCATTGGTGTCCACTAACTGGTGCCCTGACTAGGTGCAGCGAAGAATCGCATGCCCATCATCACCCGCAGATTCCACAGACCGGCTCTACAGCTGTGCCGCCCTCAGGCCTATACCGTGACAAGTATAACCCCTGCAGCTGCCCCGGTCATTGCCCGCTCATAACACCAGCACTGCGGAAGTGGCCCCCAGGGGCCAGGGCATCGCACCTACCCCACTGTAACTATGGCAGCACTAGCGTGGTGTTCATAGTACAGGATAGATTATGTCATAATGCCCCTGATTTTGGCAAAACTGCAGCAAAAAAGCAATTTTTTGCAAATCATGGCAGAACTGTAGCCAAAAGACAATACACAATTGAAAGTATAAGTCTGTTTGAGCAGCCATTGGGCCCCCCAGGAGCTCAGGGTCCCGGGCTACTGCCCAAAACGGACCTATTATAATCCGCTACTGCTTCTGGTAATTACCTCCCCCCTCCATGTAGGCATGTCCCCTGTTATGTTATTTAACACCCCCCCCTTTTATGTGGAAATCACAAATGCTCACAGTTAAAGGGTTCACAGGGCATGGGCCCCATAGCAGTGGTGCTGTGTGGTCTGTCCAGTGGCGGATTAAATGTACCCTGGGCTCCAGGGACAGCGCGCCACAGCAGAACATCACTCAGGGGCCCACTGGGCCCCGAAAGTGATGTGCTGCTGCTCTGTAACATCCTAATGTGAGTGGCAGGGCATAGGCCCCCCCGGAGTCTGTCCTTATGGTAGTTCAATAATGGCAAAAATCTCCCAACTGGAGCACTGCTTGACCTCTACTATACCAAGAATGAAGTGATAAAGGACAAACATCTGGCTAAGAGGAATCCTGTGGTTGCAATTCACGGGTACCTGTGGCCCACCAATAGAACTGATCATGGAAGGGCACATGCTGACCTGGTTCCATCTTGATGTATCTGTGACCACAACTCCCGAAATTACAATAACTACAACTCTCAGGATGCCTTACATTTATGAAGCTCTCAGATAATGATGGGAGTTGTAGTTTCCAAGAGGACAACTCGTTGAGTTGTCTACTCATTTGTACTTGTACAAATCTCAGCACATCCTGAGGGCTGCAGACTGCAGTAAATGCTGGGAGTTGTAGTGTTTGCAGCTGTTGTACTTGGAGGGCTCCAGGTGCATTTTACACTGGATGCTGTGTGGGGGATGGGAGTATATAGCTCAGAGTGTGGAAGTAACCCCAGTAACAAATGGGCCCGTAATAATTGTTCGAGCACAGGTGGGAGACATGTACTGTATGTGGCTACTTGGGGGGGGAGAGAAAAACACAACCCTACTGCAGGTGGAGGGGGGTACAGGGCATAAACTTAAAATAAAACTTACAGCATCTGGGGAAGGGGCTCTGTGCTTTCTCTTACACAGTCCACCCTCTATCTTACAACATCCAAACTTCCAGCAGACTGACAGACACACACTGACAATAATCACTCACTGCTGTTGCTCCTCTTCACAGTCCCGTCCCTGGTAGCCATAACCCTGCAGGATCCCTCCAGCCCCTGTCATCACATCTTGTCCCTGGCAGCCATAACCCTGCAGGATCCCTCCAGCCCCTGTCATCACATCTTGTCCCTGGCAGCCATAACCCTGCAGGATCCCTCCAGCCCCTGTCATCACATCTTGTCCCTGGCAGCCATAACCCTGCAGGATCCCTCCAGCCTCTGTCATCACATCTTGTCCCTGGCAGCCATAACCCTGCAGGATCCCTCCAGCCCATGTGACCACATGCTCTCTCCTCTCCTCCTCACACAAGGTATGCTGGACAGTGGAGGAGAAGAGGGGAAGGGGCTGTCAGCAGCAGCAGCGTGCAGGAGGAGAGAGAAGAGAAGAACCAGCCCCAGCTAGGCACAGCATCCAATTACTAAGGGCCCTATTACGCGGGACGATTATCACGCGAAAAATCGTTAAATCGTTTGAATTTAAACGATAATCGTTCTGTGTAATTGCAGGCAACGATCGAAAAATTCGCTAATTGGTTGCTGTAATTCTACATTCGTTCGTTCAAGTTCGACATTTGTTTACTAATCGTTCAGTGTAATTGCACATTGTTCATTGTTTTGCTGGGATCAGAAGGAGTAAACAATCATAGTAACGATCGCAATAATTATTATAGTAAAGATCGTAACTAATGATTATCGTTCTGTGTAACATGGTGAAAGATTTCAGGTTAACATTAAACAATCTCGTTTTCGATCGTTTATCATTAGTCGTTAAAAATCGCTCCGTGTAATAGGACCCTAAATGGGCCACCCAGGAGCAGGGGGTCCCACACTTCCCACCACATGTGCCATGCTGAGCTGACACTTTAGAGTCTGAGCCTGGCAGGCCCCTCTATTTGTCTGGGCCCCTGTACAGCTGAACAGGCTGCACAAGTGATATGTCTGCCACTGTTGTAATTCAATGAAAAGGGTAAGGGAAAGATGTCAAGAATTGTGCTGATAAACAAGCATTGCAAAGTCAGAGAAATAAGGAAATGAAAGCTAAACATAACAAACACTGGTGCTGCATATATTGTGTCTGAACACAGAATTTGTCGTTCCTTAGCACTGATAGGCTAGCAGCAGGTGACCAATTGCAGTGCCATTGCTGTATAGCGAAAACAGAAAGGCAGGACTACAATGAGCATTACAGTTTAATGAGTATTACTGGTTTACTGAACATGATTGACTATTTCCTGGTCATCATGGATGCAGATAACTGATGGGAGGGTCAGGATTGGTCACAGTCAGCATGAACTGATGATCCCTTCCTGGCAGATATGAATAGTTCTCGCTAGTGGAAGTGGTGTAAAGGTGAAGGGTGATTTTTTTTCTTTCCACTCTGTGAGTCCTCTGATACCTGTGGATGGACATTTGGACAATAGAGGTTATCTAAGCATTGTACACAATTAGGTTACCCCCTTTATGGCAGCTGTTCACCCCTTACCACTTCAGCAGAATGATGTATTATTCCTATTGGGTTGCACAGCCGTGGATTGTTTCCAGGAATACGAGTGAGTTTGTCCTTGCTTTTCTGGTCTTCATAATCCTATAATCTTTATCCTTTAGAGCATCTCAGCCCATGTTAATACCTCCACCTTTCCTGTAAGAAGATACCCTGTCTGCATGGGTCAATTCTTAAAAGGAAAGGTTGTAGAGTCACAAATAAGCAAATTCATCCAATAGAAAACTGGAATAATTCAAGTGTAAATAGCATCTGGCTTTACTTAACCCTGCTGAGGGATCACCTATTCTTTAATATGACATGCTTTTCATTGGTTTACCGATTAAACGTCCCCTTTCTACAAACATGCAATTAATAGCTCTTTCATACAGCACTGATGATCAGTAATGCAGTAATTTCCTGACAGTATATGAAACAGGTACCAGAGGAAATAGCTACTGGATAATCTACATTCTTGTTCCTGGCTTCAGATATTTAATCAGAACCTCATGAAACATTAACATATTATTTATACTTTTTTCTATCTGGTGCATAGTATTTAACTCCATGCCAATCCATCATGTCGCTACTCCTCTGGCATAGGTAGAAATTGATGAATGTTTAAAGGCTGTTACCTTGAAAGATTGTCACATTTTCTGATGACAAGAAGAGGGTCTAGATAATTAACCGTTTCATTTGTCACCACATGTCATTTACAAATCAGGCATCTTTGTTTAAGTAAATGTAAATAATACCGCTTGATTCTCAAATCATTAAAGGAAATTATAACAAATCTGCACATAGCTTTTAATGAGTTACTTTAAAATAGTAAATTGTAGTGTGATAGCAGCCTTGCTTTTCCAGGATACATTATAAGTGTAAATTTAGTAAGAACATTCATGAGTTGACGTACTGTATAATAATTAACACATACGTATATATCATTCAATGTGTAATGCGCAAATCTCATGAATAAATATATACATAACGGGCAGAAATTAAGCGGGCAGAGAAATGGAATAGAATGGGAAGCCTCACATTGGTAAGAAGAAGATAATCCAGCACCGCTTCCATAAAAGCCTTCCTTTTATTGAGCAAAAGTGCAAAAAATAACAATATGCTAGACACGTTTCAGACAAAGGCCTTGATCACAGACTTTGGCCAAAATGCGTCTAGTATAGGTGAGTGATCACCATGTTTGTTATTTATGGGATTTTTGCTAAATAAAAGGAAGGCTTTAATAGAAGCGGTGTTGGATTTTCTTCTTCTTGCATAATTTGGTTCCTCGTGGTCTCTAGGTAAATCCCTAGCACCTTGCATCTACAGTCTCCAATCAACAAGCCCAGTTTAACATTCACTCAGCACTTAAATGGCATAATTATTGTTGGAGCAGTTAAACTACATTTGTCACAGTGGAATCTCGATGGAGGTATGTGGGTATTATTATTATTAGTTTTTCATAGTAGCTCTAGCACATTCCAATGAAAAAGAAGTAAAGTTCACATGGCTGATACTGCAGAACCGGCCGGGATGAACTACACAGCCAGTGGCTATTCTGTGACACGGCTGTGTCACAGAGCGGCCACTGTCATACAGCGTGTGAACACAGCCTAAAGGCAGTCATATAGTAAGTATAATGTTTTAGAGCAAGAGGAGGTGAGCAGGCTGATATGTAGTTTTGTGGGATAACTTGTCATATATTCATGTAAACCTACATCATTCTTTCTAGCTCCTCCTGTTCTATTTCCTGCAGATTTTCAAGTTCCCTTTAAATAGCTGTCAGCCAAACATTATTTTGGAAAGCGGCTATTCCTTCTGACCACCCCCTTATACATTCTTGTTTTGCCTGGCCAAGGCATGTGTGTGCCCAACTTTGACAAAGATTTACTTTAATTTATCTCATTTGCCAATAAAACCATATTTTTGTCTGAGCAAATGTGACGTGACAGCGTTATTCCCCTCTATCCCTATAGATCGAGGGGTTGACGCTCTAGGTGTGTCTAAAGCCATTTAAAGAGGGCCTGTAGTCAACCAATAAATGAGATGCTACTATCACTAAATAGCTAGGGTGTCCTGAGAACACACCTTCTAACAGTTTCTTGATGTACCCTTCCGCTACCAAGATATTTGGGTTCAGTCAGAGTGATGTGAATTTAAATTTTTATTAAAGGTGAACTATCAGCATATTAGACGAATCTAAACTGTTCAGAGATCCCTAGCGGGCATAGGGCACTGAAGATGAAGGTATGTTTGTCACCCTAATCCTCGGCACAGTTCCCATGCTGTTTATTCTGAAATCCTCTGCCAGGTGAGGCGTTAGTAGAACCAATCTGCCCCTTCCCACCTAAGTGCTAATCATTGGGGGGGTGGGCCTGCCAGGGGCACATCACCATACTGGGGCGGGGTTACACATCCTCCCCTGCCAGTCGGTCCGTTCTAATGATTATAAATGGAAGCGCATGGGCCACATCAGCACTTGGGGGGTGCGCCTAACGGTTTACTGGGCAGAGGAGTTCAGAATAAACAGCACGGGAACGCCGCCAAGGATGAAGGTAATAGACAAGCCATCATCCTCAGCGCCCTGTGCCCACTACCACTAGACTAGTCTAAAATTCTGATAGTTCCCCTTTAACCTCTTAAGGACGGAGCCAATTTTCATTTTTGCGTTTTCGTTTTTTCCTTGTGTTTAAAAGGCCATAGCACTTGTACTTTTTCACCTAGAAACCCACATGAGCCCTTTTTTTTTTTGCGTCACTAATTGTACTTTGCAAAAGCAGACTTAATTTTTGCATAAAAAATGTTGCGAAACCAGAAAAAAATTATGTGCGCAGTGAAATTAAAAAATAAACGCAATTCTTTTTATTTGGGCGGTTTTAGTTGTTACGCTGTTTGTCCTATGGAAAAACTTACATGTTATACATGTTCCTCACATCGGTACGATTAAAACGATATGCAACTTGTATAACTTTTATATTATTTGATGGCTTTTCAAAAAATAAAACCTTCTACAGCATGCTGTTTTATAGCAGGTTCTAAGATGCGGGAATAAATATGTCCACACACAATAAGAAGTGAATAAAGTTTACTTAAGAGATAAAAGCAAGAAAAATATAATACTAGATACAAAGCTAAGTCAGATACAGAAAATACAAAGCTTAAGATACAAATACAAAGCTAAGTCAGAGACAAAAGATACAAATACGAAGCTAAGTCAAATACAGTACAATATACTTAGCTATCCCAGGTGAGTGCCCCGCCCATTCTTCTGGCCACCCGGGAGAGATGACCATACACACCATCTTATTCTGCTGTTCCACCAAAATGGCCCCCTCTCTGCTTGTGTGCATCAGCTTTTATAGTCCCCCGAGTATCATGCATCTATACACTATGACCAACACTCCAGCAAGGCCCTTAGCCCCCTGTACTTTGGGCAAGCGTAGATCGGCATCATGTTCTCATTGGGGGAGAATGTGAAGACTCTCACAAACACAATCATAAAACATCCAGCTGACAGGTAGCTAAGATAAGGAGTCTCCATAAACATTAGGCCAAGAACAATAGTGAATTGAATGAATTCACACTTAATCCAGGATGACTGTCTCAAGTTCCTATATACTATTCTACACTATATACTACACTACACTGTATGCTGCACTACACTAGATGCTACATTATACATAACGATTCACTGTGCTAATTAATTAATTGATAAAACCACACAAATATACATATAGTATACACATGCTTATAACGCTTTTATCCTTTGGTCTATGGAGCTAATTGAGGTGTCATTTTTGGCGCCATGATGTGTTCTTTCTATTGGTACCTTGATTGCGCGTATGCGACTTTTTGATCACTTTTCATTACAATGTTTCTGGATTTGATACCACCAAAAATGCACAATTTTTGCACTTTGGCAGGTCTTTGCACGTATACCTTTGCCTTTGCCGTATACCGTGCGAGATCAGGAATGTGATAAATTACGAGTTTGCGCGATTACGCACGCGATGATACCAAACATGTTTATTTATTATTTATTTATTTTTATTAATAAAATGGGAAAAGGGGGGTGATTCAAAGTTTTATTAGGGGAGGGTTTTTTTTATTAACAGAAACACTTTTTTTTTACTTTGACTTTAATTTGAAATCCCCCTGGGGGACTTCTAATACAGCCACACTGATCTCTCATGGAGAGGCCAATACAATAGAATACCGAGCCAGGATCAGCGTCATTACGTCACTGGGCCCGGCCCTGTAAGATGAAGGCGTCCCCCCTCCGCGATCGCATCGCAGGAGGGGTATCCGCCACTAGACACCAGGGATGGGCTGCATTTAACACTGTTAGATGCAGCTATCATGTTTGACAGCAATTGGAAGGCAGCATTGAGACTCCAAGAGTTCAAAGGCCACAAAAAAGTCAGGAGAGCAAGGGAGGCTTGGACCGAACTACGATGATGATGTAGACCCCACATGGAATCTTGGTCCATAGATGTCAAAATCAGCATCATCATTAGGGGATAAAGCTATATTTCCTCCACCAACCCAGCATCAGGTCCCATCCACAACTTGTGGGACTGGAGGCAAAGGGGGTAGATGCAAAGCATCAACCATTACACTTCAGTAAGTCCCAGGAACTCAATGGGTACTCCAAGGCAGCGGCAGCACTCAACAACAGCCCAGCAATGTGCCTGCTACAAAGAAGCACCCACTTCAATCAGCAGTCTGGCAGTTCTTCCATGTTGGTGGCAGCAAAGACCATGAAGCCATCTGCAGCATCTGTGACCATGAAGTGGGTTAAGATTTTTGGTTCAAACTCAGGCACCACTTCTATGAGTCACCATATAGAGCGCCACCACTCCACTGGTCCCTTATTTCTACCTCTTCCTCCTTCGTCGGACACAGTGAGCATTACTGTTAAGTGAGCATTTCTGTTTTTTGCCAACAAGGCTATTTCATCTCTGCATGAATACCTGCAGAAGAAGGTTGGTAACGCCTTGCGTCTCTCTGTCTTGCATCGGGTGCACCTAAGCGTGGATGTCTGGGGGTCAAGCTATGGCCTGGGGCAGTATATGTCCATGGCTGCCCACAGGATAAATGTCCTTCCGGGAGAGCTGCAGTGAAAGAAAGAAGCAATGGAGGTCACACCACTGTCTCCTTCAAGATTTCAATGTGTCCATTATCCTGAGACCTCATCTTCTGCCTCCACCACCTCATCCGGTCACCACATTATTACACACCCTGTTCCTGTGGTGTACCAACACTTCCAAGCCTAGTGCTGTCAGGCTGTCCTTCACCTGCATAACTGGGATAAACACAGCCACACTGGGCAGGAACTTCTTCAGGCCATGAAGGACATCACTTCCAAGGGACTGACCCCTCGGCATTTGCAGGTGGCCACTGTAGTGGTGGACAACAGAAGGAACATTGTGCCAGAACTGCAGTGGGGAGGGCTCCCAAACATTCTATGCATGGCTCACATGCTCTACCTCATTGTACATAGGTTCCTCTGTTCCTTGCCGGTATTGAAGGATCACCTTCAGATGGCAAGGAAACTATGTACCCACTTCAGCCACTAATACATGGCACAGAACGCCCTCTGCAAGATACAATGCCATTGTGGACTGCAAGAACATTGGCTGATCTGTCATGTGCTGACTTGGTGGAACTCATCCTTCCACATGTTAGATCGGCTTTACCAACAGAGATCGGCAGTCTCTGACTTCGTTGTCATGCATTCTGGCAGCTGCATTCACAACTGCAATCTTCAGGTCACCGATTGGCAGATGATGCGTGATGTCTGCCGATTGCTGGTGCCGTTGGAGGAAGCTACTCTGTTGGTCAGCTGCAACAATTATGGTGTGAATGATGTCATCGCCCTGCTTAATGTCATGCAGACCACAGTGAGGAACATGATTGGCGAGGGGACCAGGTGTGGCCTGGAAACACCAAGAGAGATGGACAAAGCTCTTTTTGAAGAGGGTGACCCCAGCACATCCTGGAGTTACACAGAGGACGCCGGTGAGGAAAGGTGTTCAGTGAACCTCATACATACGGCCACATGTTTGTAAGAGATATAAGTAGAAGGGACGAATGCAGGCTGGCCACCCTAATGGACCCTTGCATCTGACGGAAAATGACAGAGTTTTTCTCACCATCAGACAGGGACATCAAAGTGGAATTCAATTATGAGATATTACGCCATTGGTTGTTTAAGGCGTACAAGCAACAACACCCTCGTGCATCACCAACAAGTCTATAGGACCCATCATCCCTGAGATGCATGCATGGTTGTTGCATCTTGCCCTTTGTTGCCACATTAAACTGGAGTTCATGTATATGTCTTGGAAAAAGTCAGAGGCCTAGCAAGGTTTATTTGCACCATTTTTTTTTTAAAAGAAGTTACAGTAAAGTGGCAAATTCTTCTCCAACTTTATTTCACTATTTGTAAATTGTTATGGGGGCTGCAATATTGCCTGGGCTGTTTTTAACAGCATTTAGTGACAAACTCTGTCCATTTGAGATTAATGTAAAACATCATTGAGCGTGCTCTGTGACCTTTGTGACCTCTGTGACCTCTGTGACTTTACAGCAGTCTCGTCTTAACACTACAGACAGAACAGGAAGTCTCAGCTTAGTTTTAGCCCTAGTGGTGAGAATGAAAACTGCAAGATTTCCGGATTATTTTATAATATAGAAAGAAAAATGGAAAATTAGAAAAAATGTCACAAAAATTCTTAAAAAACGTTTAACATAAAAACATTATTTAAACAATAAGTCATTCTCTAATCACACAATCCCTTAAAAAAATGGTTATCTGTGTGTCATTGGGGTCTTTCTTTTCTCAGATTCCTGAAAGAATTAAAGGAATTCCTGCGACAGTTGCCACTATCAACTGTCTGTGCTAGGCCCCTTAGTGACAAAGAGAGTCCAAGTGCTGCCGCTGCTACCTTCAGGTGTCTGTTCTAGACCCTTAAGGGTCGAAGAAAGTCCAAGTGCTGCCGATACCAACCCCAAGTCTATGTTGTAGGCCTCTCTGGGTCTATAAAAGTGTCACTGCTGGTGCTGCCATTTCCAGGTTCTGTTCCAGGGCCTTCTTGGTCTAAAAGATTGCCTTTAATGCTGCTACCACTGCTGTCACCACTTTTTACACCACGGATCCTCCAGCGTCCACAAATTCCATGGGGAAAAAAAATTTAAACCGCTGATTTACAAACATCCCATACTGTCCAGGGAGAAAAGGTAAGTATACACATCTGAACTCCCATTTTTAATAATTTAACATTTTCTTATTTGTGACATTGTCACAGCAACATCTGTTGGACAAAACATTACTTTATAATACTCCCACTATTGTAGCTAAAATGGTTTAGCTGTTTTATTGAAATTCATAAGGATTCGATTCTCGTGAACCAAATTTTGGACTGATTTCCCAATCCTAGTTACAGTACCTATTAACCCCTTCCCGCCAGATCACGCACCAGCATGTCCAATTCTGCATAGCGTTCAGATGGTCTTGCCGATACGTGACAGGGATGACACTGGCGCAGGAGCTGCGTCCGTGTCATCCGCGGGGGCCCGGCTGTCAGTGATGGCCAGGCACCCACCGCAACTGCCGAGATGGGGGCCGAGCCTCTAACTTTATAAGTGCTACGATCCATGCGATCACAGCAACTATAGTGCTGCAAGAAAGAAGAATCCTCCCTTCATTCCCCATCGGGGAAATGTTAATGATAAAGTAAAATTCATATATAATCCCCATAGCCCCCAATACATTAATAAATGTTGGGAAATAAATAAAAATTTAAAATACACATATTTTGTAATTTTTTCATGAAAAAATAGCATTTTTCACAATTTTTTTTTTATCACTAACCTAAAGTACAATATGTCACAAAAAATCTCAGAATTAGAAAGAAAAGTTATAGCATCACATAGCTACAACCACATAAAGTGAGACAGGTTGGATTAAACAATGGACTCTGGTCCTGAAGGCCAAAATCAGTCCAGTCCTGAAGGGGTTAAAGAGCAACTGCTACCAGCGCCACCGTTGGCCCCTCCCCCTCGATGCACATTGGTGGGCCGGCCAAGAGGGGGTGGGGCCTAGACCTTTAGGCCAGCCTGTTCCACTGGCCGGCAAGGGGGCGTGGCCAACGGTGGTGCTGTGGGAAGGGTTAAGTTGTGCTAATGCTTAACACAATCTGCAGTTGATAAAAGACCACTTTTTACTTGAACAAGCAGCATGACGTATGACATAAAATAACGTATGAAAACCACTAAATTTACCTATTACACCTGTGTAGAGAAGTCAGAATGCAAAAAGGAGGTGACATTGTCACTTTAATTATGTAGGGCTGTATAATGCAGAAACTATAAGACCAAGTCATGGTACAGTAACTTGTACTGCCTTATCATTGAAGTGATATCTTATGCTGCGTTTACACGGAGCGATAATTCGCCCAATCAAACGATTAAAGATTTTGAAGTAACAATGTGTTTTTTATAACAATCAGCGGTTAGACGAAACGATATATCGTTTGAAAAAATCGTTATTGCAATCGTTTTAAGATCGCTTAAAGCGTAACTGTAATTTTTTCCCCACAGAAATCAGTAGTATAAAGAAAATCTACAATAGGTTCTATTAGGCAAAAAAGCCTCTTTCTGTACTCAAAAAGCAATTTCCCAGCCTCCCCCCCTCACTTCTTATCAGTTCATTACCAGGCAAACACGTCTTGATTACAGAGAAGCCAGTGAAGACGGGATCTGCTGTCTCCATTATATCCCTATGAAGGGGGAGGGGCCGAGGGAGATGAGTGAGCAGGAGGAGGTGACATGAAGGTCAGCTGTTTGTAGACTGTCTGGGCACCTAAAATGCTGAATTCAGAGGTCAGAAAGGTCATTGCTTAACTAAGAACTTGCTGAGAGAAGTTTGCAGGGTGTTGTGCTGTGCAGGACTGCTCTGTGCTCACTCACTCCTCTCAGCCCCTCCCCTCTCCATACAGCATAATGGACACAGAAACAATCAACAACGATTTGAGAACATGTTGAAAGATTACAATGAACAATTTCTCAATTTCTCCCGATGATCGCTCAAATGCGATCGGTATTGCGAAAATTCGAACAATAATCATTCCGTGTAAACGCCTTATTACACTGAATAGTTCGAGATTGCTGTGTGTTTATATATTAAACCTGCACATAAGGGTATATTCACACGAACGGACTCGCAGCGAGATTCTCGCTGCGAGTCCAGCAGGTCCTGGCAGTTCCCACACACTATATACTCGCTGCGATCTGAACGACCGCAGTGAGTATGTAATTCTACCGCCCTTAACCCCTTCTGCTCCCGCCCGGCTCCCCCGCTGTAAGCATACATTACCTCTCCTCGCTGCACAGGTCCGGAGTCCTGCTCTCCCGTCCGGCCAATCAGTGTGTTGCCCAGCCTCAGCCACTGATTGGCCGGATGGGAGAGCAGGACGCCGGACCGGTGCAGCGAGGAGAGATAATGTATGCTTACAGCGGGGGAGCCGGGTGGGAGTAGAAGGGGTTAAGGGCGGTAGAATTACATACTCGCTGCGGTCGTTCAGATCGCAGCGAGTATATAGTGTGTGGGAACTGCCAGGACCTGCCAGACTCGCACCGAGAATCTCGCTGCGAGTCCGTTCGTGTGAATATACCCTAAAGCTCCACACTGGTTAAGGACTGAACAGCACACTTGTAAGCTCATTACCAGTGCAGAAAATGCTCATGAACTTGTAAAGCTGCTGAATCTATTCTACATGAATCTGGAAAAAAGAGAAATAAAGAAAATTCTCTTTTTTTTTTTTTTTTTTTTTGTTAGTTCACTATAAAACCCTCTGAATCATTTGCGGTGCTAAAAGGTTGTATTTTCTATTGGTAAATTGGTAGCTTTCTGCACTGAAAGAATGAGCTGCAGCTGTATGTGTATTGAATACAAATCATTCCCAAATTCTCCTATTCAGCTTTTCCAGAACAGAAGATGTGGGCATCAAGAAGTTTATTCTCTTAGTTTAAGCTTAGGGAATTTGTCTACCAAGAGAAACCTATACATATTTTATGGATATGAAAGTTTAAAACATAGTGTATTTAATTAATCCCCGCTGTCTGACAAATGTACACAGTAACAGCTAACTCCATCTATGTTGGTTTCTTATGTTGTTGCTATTGGCATTTTATTCTTTTTTTTCCATGTGCATCTGCCACTTTTTTTATTTGCAAGTGAGAATATCTCGAAATCTAACAAAGCGGAAAGCTGAGGGCACTTTGCTTTTAATTCATGCATACTTTTCATGTTCTTTGTGTCTTCTATAAAACACAGCTTCTCTGATAAGATCCCTCTGGCCTACCTTTCCTAGCAACACATAATGGTGATTATATGGCAGAAAGTATTGAATTCATATTTTATGCTGCAAGCTATTCTATGACAGATAAAAGACACTGGTTTTCTTGGTTTGTTTGAAAAGAGAAAACTAGGATGCAAGAAGGAGATCACTTTGATTTTAGGAAGACCTTAATGCACATGTAGTCTGGTTAAGAGGTTAGGTATAGCATTCTACTCAGTATATACTTTGGACTTACATATGCCTCACAGAGAGATTTATGAAGTCAAACACTGCACTCATGGTGCCATGACACACTTGCTGTAAGATAGCTGATGGGGCTCAGCTTGGGATTTTTGTGCTATATGAAAAAGTCATGACATCTTCTTTTCATCACCCGTTTCATTTGCAAATGTATTTTGCCCTGTATTCCTTCGATTTATAACAGGAAGAACAATAGAAAATGAATAGAACCAGGTTACAAAAAAGTCATACTTACAGTATTCTCTGCAAAGAAAATAATAATTAATTCACACACAAAAATAAGTTATATACAAAGTTTAAGGTCTTATTAACATGTTTCCATTAACCACAGAACCACAGACAGGTAAGTGATGATTTGCAATGACACAGCCACACTGCTGTGTCATTGCAGTCCTGTGAAGACTTAAAGTGACACTGTCACCCCCTTGGTGCACTCTGACATCTTTACACAGGTGTAAAGGGTAAATTTAGCGGTTTTCATACCTTATTTTATATCATATGTCATGGTGCTTGTTCAAGTAAAAAGTCATCTTTTATCAACTGCAGATTATGTTAAGTGGGCTGGGCCTCTCGGCATTAGCGCCACTTAGCCCCAACCACCACGCCACCGTTTTCCCCGCCCCCTCACCAGCCATTGGAACAGGCTGGCCTAAAGGTCTAGGCCCCACCCCCTTTAGGTCGGTCCACCAATGGTGGTGTGGGCGGAGCTAAGTGGCGCTAATGCCGTAAGACCCCACCCACTTAACACAATCTGCAGTTCATAAAAGATCACTTTTTACTTGAACAAGCACCATGACGTATGATATAAAATAAAGTATGAAAACTGCTAAATTTACCCTTTACACCTGTGTAGAGATGTCAGAATGCACACATCTTCCCTGCTCCTGGCATCATATTGAGACATGTTGCCGTCAGGGAACCATGCCATATCATCGCCTACCTGTTTCGTAGAAACATGTGAATAAGCCCTTGCTCCTTAACCCCTTAACGACATCGGGCGTAAATTTACGCCCCCGCGCCCTGGTACTTAGCGCAAATGGGCGTAAATTTACGCCCGATGTTTCCCCGATCGCTGTGTGTTCACACACAGCGGTCGGGGAAGATGGCCTGCTATAATGTATAGCAGGCCTTCTCTGCTCGTCGGCATGGGAGTTGATTAACCCCTCCCGTGCCGACGATCGCTGCTATATGCTGATCAATACAGATCAGCATATAGCAGCTAAATTCAGCTTTCCGGGTCATCGGTGACCCAGTGACCCGGAAAGCACTGGCGATTGGTGCTGTCCGAAACAGCACCAATCACCATTAGTGTCCGGGGAAAAGATGGCGCCGATGCCACCCCCACGATCGCCGTGATAGGCCGGCCAGTACCGGCTGGCCCATCACGGCGATCAAACCGTTAAAAAAACAGTGTCCCCGGGTTCTGCACCCCTCAGCTAGGTAGCTGAGGGGCGCAGAACAGGTGTGTATAGTGTAGGTGCACTATACTCACCAGATCTGGGCGTCCAGAGCAGCGTTCGGGTCCCGCGCGTCCTCGCGTCTTCACTTCCGGGTTCGATCGGGTCCCGTCGGCAATTTCCGGCTCTTCGGGCATTTTCCGTGGCTCCTATCTTCGGCAGTCTTCATCAGCTTCTCTGTACTGCCCCCTAGCGGCTTATCAGTGAATATCATTCACTAATCAGTTGCTTTAGGTTAAAAAAAAAGTTTTGGTTTTTTTTTTTCAATTTTTTTTTTTTACTTTTTATTCGCCCTAACGCCGCTGAGTGCTGATCAGCATCGCACGTAAGTGCGCCGCTGATCAGCAACTTCTCCTTTTTGGCGTAGGGGCGTTTTTCCCCCCTATATCCTACCACCACTGTCTGCTGATAAGTACCGCACATAAGTGCGGCATTTATCAGCAGCTTCTTTTTTTCTTACTGTCAAAAAAACATAAAAAAAACACTACACCACACTACATGAAATAAAGTTTTACACTACACCACTACACATTTACATACCTCATATACTAATCCCGGTATAAAGATGGCCCCCAGGGTGTTTTCAGTGTCGGACACATACGTTATTATTGCCTCCGACACCGAAACAGCCAGTGAGAATGAATGGGGGGGATCCATTTTTCCTCCATTCATCCTCATCATCCTCATCATCCAGTGACGTGTCTGGGGGTAGCGTAGCGTATGCTGCCCCCAGACACGTCTTTTCCGCCAGTACCGTCCCAATAAGAGAAGACGGTATGGTGTGAAATTCTCCAAACTCTGTGAGTGTACTTCAGGGTGCACTTACAGATTTAGGGTACGTGCACACTGTGGAATGGCGAAGGATAACCCTTTGTGCATTCCGCAGCTGGCACCCGCCGGCGGACTGATGGAGGCGCGTGTCTCCACCCATGTCATAGACTCCATTCTATGCACGGGCGGATTCCGTTGTCCGTCCAAAGAATGAACAAGTTCATTCTTTGGACAGAGGGAGGAATCCGCCCGTGCATAGAATGGAGTGTGACATGAGCGGAGACGCGCGCCTCCATCAGTCCGCCGGCGGGTGCCAGCTGCGGAATGCACAAAGGGTTATCCTTCTCCATTCCACAGTGTGCACGTACCCTTAGAGTGTATGATGGAAGGGACACCCGAATACAGCCCCCAGATGACCCCCCCCCATCCTCGGAGTTAGTGGGAAGATCGTTCGGGAATTGATCTTCCCACTGCTGGATAAAGGTTACCACCTGTACGGGGATAACTTTTATACCAGCACCCCTTCTTCCGGTCCCTCGCTGCCCGAGCTACTGTAGCTTGCGGCACGATCCGAAAATATCAGAAGTAGTAATAGAGCCCTAATATTTAGCAGCCATGGAGCGGACCCAGCGCTTTTGGATATGAGGGACCCCGTATCGCACCAGGGCAACATTTTCCAGGTGATGTCCCCCACACTGGAAAACAGGAGACCCCAGAAGAAGTGCAGAGTGTGGTGTAACAGGGGGATCAGGAAGGACGCCATTTACCAGTGTGACACCTGTCCTGATCACCCCGTCCTCTGCATACTGGATCGCTTCAAGGCGTACCACACATCATTGGAGTTCTACATTTTCTAAATTCTAACCCTTATTCCTATTTCAGGGGTCACGTTCATCCAGGGATTATTCTGATCGCCATTATAGAGTCGGGAAGGAATTTTTCCCAGTGATGAGGCTACTGTCGTCTGCCTTACGAGGGTTTTTTGCCTTCCTCTGGATCAACACAGGTTGAATTTGATGGACTCCTGTCCTTTTCAACCTTATAAACTAATAATTGGCCTAATACCCCCAAATAAATTAAAATTGTCCCTTTTCCCCAGCTAAATAGGTATGGCCGCCATTCCCATTAGAGGATGCCATGATGCAATTACAAAGCCTCTGTGCGTTCAGGACAGTAGAACCCCCGCACAAGTGACCCCATTCTGGAAACTACACTCCATAAGGAATCTAACGAGGGGGGCAGCGGGTATATGGACCCCACTGGTGACGGGTACAAATGTGGAACAACGTGGCGTGAAAATGAAATATTACATTTTTTTACACTATAATGTTGGTCTAGCCTTGAATTTATCATTTTCACAAGGGGTTAAAAGAGAAAAAAAGCCACAAAATGTATAGAGCAATTTCCCCCAAGTCCGTAAATACCCCACATGTGGACATAAACCGCATTGTGGGTGCAGGGCAAGCCTCCGAAGGGAAGGAGCGCCATTTGGATTTTGGATTTGGCCAGAATGGATGATGAACGCCATGTTGCATTTACAGAGCCCTTGTGCTGCCAAAACACTGGAAACCCCCCACAAGTGACCCCATTCTGGAAACTACACCCCTCAAGGAATCTAACAAGGGGTGCAGTGAGGATATGTACCCCTGAATGACGGGCACATATGTGCCGTGAAAGTGAAAAAATGAAAATTTTCACTTTCACGTCACATTTTTCTACATTTGTGCCCGTCACCAGTGGGGTCCATATGCTCACTGCACCCCTTATTAGATTCCTTGAGGGGTTTCATTTCCAGAATGGGGTCACTTGTGGGGGGTTTCCAGTGTTTTGGCAGCACAATCGCTTTGTAAATGCGACGTGGCCCTTGAAATCCATTCCAATGAATTCCAGCTTCCAAAAGCCAATTGGCGCTCCTTCCCTTTGGAGGCTCGCCCTGCACCCAAATTGCGCTTTATGTCCACATGTTGGGTATTTCCGTACTCGGGAGAAACTGCGCTACACATTTTGTGTTTTTTTTTCCTTTCATCCCTTTGTGAAAATGAAAAATTGAAGGCTAGAACGTTTTAGTGTAAAAAATTAATTTTTATTTTTTCACGCCATATTGTTAGGAAAATCTGTGAAGCACCTGTGGGGTCCGGATGCTCACCGCACCCCTTGTTATATTCCTTGAGGGGTCTAGTTTTCAAAATGGTGTCCCTTTAGGGGTGTTTTTTAGGTTTTGGCACCCCAGAGCCTCTGCCAACCTGAAGTGGTACAGTCAGAAATGACCAAATATAACGGAGCCATTGAAATTCACTAGGTGCTCCTTTATATCTGAGGCTTGTGGTTGCGTCAAATAGCGCAATAGGGCCACAAATGGGGTATTTCTATAAACTGCAGAAACGGGGCAATCAGGAGTAAGTATCCGGGGCTCCACCGGGGGGTCGGGCAGGCTCTGCCCCAGCAGCCAGGGTGACAGGTCCTCTTAAAATGTTTATTTTCTACTTATTACTTTTGAAAAGCCACAACTTATTTTTCCATTTACAAATTGATATGAGGGCTTACTTTTTGTGGGACCAATTGTACTTTGTAATTGCATTCTTGATTTTTTTCATAAAACATGCAGTAAGACTGAAAACATATATTGGTGGGGTGCAGTTTAAAAAAAAAAAAAAAAAAGAATTCATTTGAAAACAGTAAAACATGATGTTATCTATATTATTCAGGTCAGTACAGGTAAATGATACCCAATTTAAGTATCTACTTTTAAAAAAAGTGATACTTTTTTAGTAAATGTGCTTAAAATTGCCTATTCTTTTTTTACACTTATCTATATTTTAGTCTGTAGGGCTGTTTCTGAGGGCTTATTTTTTTGCACCGTGATCTGTAGGTTTTATCTGTACCCCTTTTTTATATATGTGACTTTTTGATCACTTGTTGTTCTATTTTTTCTGGGATGTGATGTGACTAAAAATCTGCAGCTTTTTTGCGCTTACGTTGCTTACCGTGTGAGATCAGGAATTTGAAAATTGTACATGCAATGATACCAAATATGTATATTATTTTTCTTTACATTTTTTATTAGGCTAAGGGCTCGTTCCCACTGAGGAAAGGTAGCGGAATTCCGCGACGGAATTGTCCACCGCGGAATGCCGTTAGCCTCCCGCTCATAATGGGAGTCTATGGGAGGCGCGCGCTCCTGCCCTGTCCGCGCTGAAGAATGAACATGTTCATTCTTCAGCGCGGACAGGGCAGGAGCGCGCGCCTCCCATAGACTCCCATTATGAGCGGGAGGCTAACGGCATTCCGCGGTGGACAATTCCGTCGTGGAATTCCGCTACCTTTCCTCAGTGGGAACGAGCCCTAAAAAAGAAAAGAGGGGTTTAATAGATGGATTTTTTTTAGTTATTTATTTTTTAAATCATTCATATGCTAGTTGGATCTCCATTCTGGAGATTATGGTAGTCAAACCCCTGTGAACAATTAGTTATCCCCTATTCTTAGGACAACTTATTTAAAATGATACAGTAATTCAACAGATGAAATAAGGAGGTAAAGTACAGTACAAGACGATGTTCACACAACATATATTTTCATAAAAGTATGGCCGTTGTTGCCGATTGCAAAAACGGCCATGATTAATACGAAAGTATACGTTGCCTTGCAGTCTATGGAATCCTAGCCGGAGTGTTTACACATACAGTAGTATACGCTCCAGCTGGAATCTCTAGCGGAGATGTAGAAATTGTACATGTTAGTTTTCTGCGACCGCTATTCATTGAATAGCGGCTGCAGAAAACCCTGTCAGTGCACGCAATGGAGCGAATGGCTCCGGCCACACACTCCATTGTGTGCAGTGGGGAGTTCTGATGCAGGCGTGCATGGATGCGTTTGCGTCAGAACTCTGCATCGCTAAAGATCATCCGGGATGATCTTTTCTGAGACCGGCTGTTCCATGTCCCCGCTTGGTCACGGAACGGCCGGTCTCATACTAAGTGTGCGCATAGCCCAATAGTGTGTGTAGGGTTTGGTTATGGGACAGGTACTGAAAGTATAGGTACTGAATGTCTGAATATCTTTGCTGCTAAAATTCTCACTTAGCTTCCATTAAGTATAGATGTAACATAAATGTACTCAGTATTTTTATAATAGAAGTCAATTAGAAATGTATGCAACCCTACTGGCCTACCATTGTAAACATCTGCACCCCTAACAATACTGTATACATTAAATAAACTTCAACTATATTTCCCAACAAAAAACAAAAAACACATTCTGAACTTTTTTTTCACCCTAAACTCTACTCTTAATGCTAGAAATCAATTTTAGGCTATTTTCCCACTATGCTAACCATGAGTCATTTAATGGCAAAAGGCAGTGTCTAATGATAACAATGGCCACAAATAATAATCATGCATTTTTGCTGTGTTTTGATGGTATTTTGCAGTGAGTTGCGCAATCAGGGTAAAATAGCACTATGTCTACCACAATTGTGATGGAATGGTAACAAATATAGTGACATTTTACTGTCATTGCACAATTTCTAGCAAAATGGCAGCAAAAACACCTAATTAACGCTAATTAAATGCCATGTGTAAACATATAAAAGGAACCTAGTCAAGGTGAAAGGTCAGAGGGCTGAAAGAGCTGGGTACTCTAATGGTGATGATCATACTACATAGAGCAAGAAGACTTACATTGGCATGCTGATATTTGGAATCACTAAGAAATTATTTTAAGCCTTTTGAAGATTAGAAGGTTGAATCAATGTGAATCAATGTGAGTACATGGAACTGATTCCATATAGATGTAGTCAGTCGTTTATGAATTCATTCAGATTACCTGTTTTACCACAACCATTACAGACTTTTGTTTTTGTATCTTTTTAGTCCAAAAAAAGATGTGCTTTAGGGGTTTTTTCATAGTTTCTCTGTATCCTCTCATTACTAATAAATAAATTATATATATATATATATATATATATATATATATATATTTATTTATTTCTGTAATTTAGCTAATATTTTGCTTCCAAAAAAACACAAAATCTGCATCAAGATATCAAGATTACCTGTATGAAGTTCCTTACATATTTTTACCCTACTGCAAAGCACTGCTAGGGACATTATATACAACAAGAGAATTTATTGTGCTGCAGTTAATAATGTTAGATATTTAACTGCTAAAGTGAGAGTCATCTGTGGTGAATCCATGCACTGCTTTTCAGCTTTTGATAGGACTTGCTTGACCAGTACAATATCAAAATCCTGTCTCCCAGAAATGAAATGTATTTTTGCTGATAACTTAGTTAAGTAAAGTTGGGTTGGAGTACAGGGGCATCCAGGACATTGATTGCAGTAAATTACAGCTGTAGCTTATCTTTAAGCAGATCTAAGAATGTTCACATTTTGTGGGTAGCAGTGAATGCCTTATATTTGCTACAAACTGAATTGATTTGATTCTATGTATTTGTCAGTAAAAACCAATTCTGAAGCATGACTGTTAAAATAATTTTTTTTTCTGACAGAAAAATGAAATAAAGAAAATTGATGATAGAAATTGCTTTGTGAACCATTAGCAAATGTGTACTATGAAGGACATCTTAATGTTTTTCTGTTGCCTTTAGTTTCACAAATCTACTTATCATTGATAAAATGTCACAATTCTAAGTTGATAATCTCAGAGTTCTTTTTGAGTGACCCCATGGCTTCTATATACTACTTTCCTTGTTTTCATTTATCAATTAAAGTGTTAACTGTCGTTATAACTCTCAGGCTATGTTCACACAACGTATAATTTCATTAAGCAACGGCCGTTATTTGATGTCTTTGCTGATTACATTGATTTTAATGGAATCCCGTACACTCTCTATACACCCCGGGTGGGATTCTGGGAAAAAACTGACAAGTCAATTTTGCTTATTTTGCCCGCAGGCTAATACCATACTTGCCCCAAGGTAAAACGTAACTTTTAATTTTTATTCATTAAAAAAAAGATATTGGCGATATATCTTTGATAAAGTCGGGGTTCCCGACAAAACTAGTTAATGAAAGGCTATGGACTTTTAATCTGGCTATTGTTTAACCTAGAAGGATGTACTGAGAAAATGTGTAGTTATATATGGGAGTAATCAGCAACACTACCAACTATAGCGTCAGTGTCCCGGTAGTAGTTTTTCCATCGTGACTGACCGAGGAAAGCATGAATTGGCTACTGAGCCCTTAGATATCATAGCGTGCAAGACCATATACCTGCCGATTCTGCAGTGTCTGCACTGCGAAGATACTATATAACGGGATGACACTATATCAGTGCACCACTCCAGTTTGAATCTGTGATCTCTGGTAGCAATCGCCCGCTGAGTACACATAATTGGAAGATAGTAGCACTAGTGCAATATCTCAAATTATATTTACAAGTAGAGAACGCACAAGCCATTATTGAACCGCAGCTGCAGTGCGGCTATCAGTGCGGTAGCGTACTACTCCCTATCGCGGCGTGTGACTCTGCCATACAGTATATATCGATGAGCACACACCATTAGTTATGGTACTATTATTACGCGCACAAGTGGCCACTGAACACAAAAGATATCAAGAGTTGGAGGTGAAGGAACCCCACTCCCTGTGATAAGCCCCTATTATAGCACCAATTGACTCTATTATAACTACAAATATATACATACAATCCAGAACTTGTAAACACAGCCATTTTAATCACACTGTATATACATGAATCACGAAGTACATTTTTAATGAATAAAAATTAAAAGTTAAGTTTTACCTTGGGGCAAGTATGGTATTAGCCTGCGGGCAAAATAAGTGATATAATCTATACCTCCCACAAGGTTGGGATCCTCATCCCGACAAGTCAATTTTGTGCGGCCGCTATTCATTGAATAGTGGCTGCACAAAGCGGACAGAGCAAACAAAGTAAAGTGCGGCTCCGGCCGCACTTTACCTTGTTGGCTATGGGTAATTGGAATGCAGTTGCCCACATCCCAATTCTAAAGAAATGAAGTTTATTTGGCCGTTACTGCAGTACCGGCCAGGATGAACTTAACTGACACTGACGGCCGTGTCACAGAACAGCTGGTGTCATACTGTGTGTGAATGTTAATCAGCAGTATATGTGAAATTAAGCATTTTTGCAATTTACATTCATTATTTTTTGGGGTTATCATGCTTTAAAACAAAACTATATTTACTTGTATCCACGTCCAGTGTTCTGAGGGCAGCTTTTCAGTCTAGTGGTGGTTGAAAAAAAGAGACTAAGGATGGGTTCAAAAATAACAGAACTGCAGCATATTTCACATTGCGAGTTCGCAGCGAAATCCACTGCGATTCCCCTACTGTCAGTTTGAATAGGATTATATACTCGCTGCAGAATATTCATCCCGCTGCGATTACTGAGGGTAAATACCGCCCCCCCCCCCCCCTAACCCACCAAATACTTTATCGGTCTGTGCTCCGGCTTGCTTCTGTGGCTCCTGGCTCCCTGATGATGAGAGGGACGTCAGGATACCGGGAGCCACAGAAACAGGTTGGATTGGGGACCTGTATTCACCAGGCCGCCATAGGTTAAGGTGTTTACATACTCTTATGTCCATCTGTTGTGTCCAACCACGGGTGTTACTGATGGATACACCCCCTCACAAAAGCCTGTACTCTAAGTAAAAGTGGTGATGAAGTAGTACCTAAGTTTTGCCACTAGATGTCCCTAGTATGTATGTCTTGTACCTATGCATTGCACAGCTGTAGTATTCAAGGGGTTATTGTTTTTGTGATTTCTCTTCTCTACCTATTCCTATTTGTCTTTCTTTTTTGCACTCTCTTCTTACCCACTTACAACAGGTAATACATACCCTGTAGGAGGTTCTCACATGGGGAGAGGAAGTGTAGTCACACACTTAGTCGAGTTTTAGTCTGGTTCCCATACAGAGAGGACAGTCCAGTGTAGTCTAGTCTACTAGTCTACAGACACACATGGGAAGCACAGACACTCTTTTCTTTTAAACAGCACTCCTACCGCTATGCAATGCTAAATGCTCACAGAGAAGACAAGTCAGGGATCATCCCAGCCCACGCCGAGAACAAGTCTAAAGGTGCAGGATAGTATCCTGAAGCAAGAGGAACGGATTTGGATAGAGCAAAGTTGCTATAAGAATACGTACTCTATCTCCCAGAGCGGGTGTAATCAAAAAACTCTGACCACTCTGCCCAATCCAGGTAACAAGTTCTGGGGCTTGTGTCACCCTCTAGGAAGAATCAAACTGGGACAGCACTGCAAAAAATGGAAAAAAATAAGAATATTTAGATGGAGTGCACGTCTCACCGCACAGAACCCTTCCGTTCGGCTTCAATCCAATATTAAACGTAGAAGACAGCACTTCTTGTGAAAGAAGGTGATTTTTTTATTCACATCAGACGCGACGTTTCGGCTGGTACTTCAGCCTTTCTCAAGCTTGAGAAAGGCTGAAGTACCAGCCGAAACGTCGCGTCTGATGTGAATAAAAAAAAATCACCTTTTTTCACAAGAAGTGCTGTCTCCTACGTTTACTATTACCCTCTAGGAAGAGTCACCCGACATTGTGGGGCAATAAGTGGTGCAAGGACAAGAAGTCAAAAAACGGGCACAAGTATTCTCTCTACTCTCAAATATTCTACTTATTCTACTTCTAAAGTTCCGGCAGAGTACATTGCTACTTGGGTTGGGACTCTCTCGACATCCTCCTCTCTGCTCCTCTGCACTTACTCTAGTTCTCAGCATGCAACAAAGCCGGCACGGCTATACTACCTCTCTACCTCTCAGAATTCTTGAAGTAAAGAAAAGTTTATCTATGGTAACAGGACTCAGTGATTCTTACTTAAACACCAACACAGTAATTGCACCTTCCTTGGGTCATCTCCCCTTTCTGTGAATAGTGGTACCGATAGTCTGGGTGGGTCACGACTCCACTCTGGACCACCATGATAAGCACCCAAGAGACTCTCTCACAGCCTGGCAGGTCACCAACCACAGGGGAAAGGGTATAGCTCGCCACTCTAAAATAAAATTAGGTGTGCTTCCATACCTGTGTGCCCACCTGGCAGTGGCGTCACAACAGTACAACATCTGGCTGAGCAATACTTCGACCAACCACCACAGTAGTGGCGTCACACAGTACCACCTAGTAAGTGACTGGTCGAGCCTCACGGCCGGGCACCACAAATCAATCGAATAACTGCCTTCTCTGTGAACCTATCAATCACCACACAAGAGCTGGAATCAGACAGTGTTCAGACAAGGTTCAGACAAAATGCAATTAAAACACAAAACAAGAGCAGAATCATGGCCACAGTCTTGGTTGTATGTTACCAACTGAGGACTGCACCAAAGTCTCAATAGGTACTGTACATTCATAACACACAGTTGAAAACTGTGACTTTCTAGTCACTTCTCTTGTAGAAGGCAGCCTGTGGTGTACAAGGGCCACAACAGCCAAGGATGTTAGGGCCCTATTCCACCGGACGATTATCGTTCGCATAATCCTTAACGATTAACGATCTCAAACTACCGCTATTGCAAAAGACCTGAAAACGTTCACTCGTTTCCATGGAACGATAATCGTTACTTATGATCATATTTGCGATAGTTTTTCTTTGCTATTTCTTCGCTATTGCGTTCTTATCTACTGCGAACGACCGAACGACTTCTTATTCAATGCGAACGATTTGCGAACATTTTGCGAATGAGCAATGGTAAAAATAGGTCCAGGTCTTTTAAAGCGGTCAACGATTTCTCGTTCGGTCATTAATCGTTAACTGCATTTCAACCGAACGATTATCGTTTAGATTCAAACGATTTAACGATAATCTGAACGATAATCGTCCGGTGGAATAGGGCTCTTAGTGTGCTGGAAAAGGCAGCATGTCGCTACATTTTACTGCCTGGACTGGGAGACTTTTAGGGAGAACCTGCTGCTCAGTTTAAAATGGAGAGAGGTGAGTCTGAGGTTTGTTTTATGTGTGGGGGCCTAACTACAAAGTAGGGGAACAAACAAGGTGCTTGACCACAAAGTAGAAGCATAAATATGGTATTTAACTACAGAGTAGAAGCACAAAGTTGTGGTCCTTACTATAGGATAAGGAACAAAAGGACTTACCCACAGTAGGAGGACAAAATAGGTGCAAAACTGTAGGGAGTACAAAGAAAGGCCTAACCATAGTGTATGAGAACACAGAGGTACTAACTCTAGTGTGGGTCCAAAAACAGAGCTAACTACAGCACGGGGGTACAATGTATGGCTAGCAACAGTGTAGAAGTTCAGAGGGAAGTCTAAATACTATATAGGAGAATAGATGAACCTATAGCTGAATATGACCTCAATGGGGTGCTGTTACTGATTAGGGGGGCTATTACTGTGTAGGGAAATATGAATAAGGAGTTTGAACTGAGGTAGGGAAGGTGCTGGAAAAGTGATGTTTATGGTTAGAAGAAATCTTTATCTCAGTCTGGGGCTGGATGGAAGCGGAAGGTGAACAACTTACACCAGAGAAGACATCTTCTGCGAGTCATTTGATGTAACTGTACTAAAAACACTTATATAATCTGATATACGATGGTCATTGTAATGAGCTTGCCATCATGTAGCCTAGCAAAGTCAGAAGTTAACTACTATATATAAAAAGGTAAAACAAAAGAAACTAAAACATTTAAAGTACTGTACATTTTTAACAACTGCTCAGTGCTACTAAGAAACTTACAATTTCAATTGTAGACAGAAGGCTACTTATAATGGCGCCTTTAAACAGAGAAATTTATCGGACAGATTTTTGAAGCCAAATGCCAGGACCAGACTATAAACAGAACAGGTCATAACGGAAAGACTGAGATTTCTCCTCTTTTCAAATCCATTCCTGGTTTTGGCTGCAGAAATCTGCCAGATAAATCTCACTGTGTAAACACACTATTAGAGAGTGCTTGTCACAATAATAAACATCAGGGCAGAGCTCCATACAGCGACAGCTAATGCTGGAAGATTGTATTGAGTTTCCCTCACTGGCTGGAGTTCCTGCACAAACCTATACGTAAAATAGGCTGTGTGCATAAAATTCAGTGAATGGGGGATGTATCCAGGAAGGTGCAACTGCAATCTTTCAGTATCAGCTGTGACTACAGATTTTTTTTTCATTTGAATGGATATGTATCTGAGAGAATGTATTTGTAAAGGCAAGAGTAGCAATATTTAAAAAAAAATAGGATCGCTATTAAGATTTCTGCACAGTACTGTATATTGTAATATTAGCAATATTACTACTGTCAAGCTATACATTTAAAAAAATAAAAAAAAAACACTTGGGGCTGTTGGGTTTCAACAGTGTTTATAATTGTTTCACATGTTTCCAGTGTCAAAGTGTCTGTTTCGTTGTCATATAAAGATGAGTTGAAGACAGATGTAACAAAAAAAAAAAATGGAAAAATTTGAGGATTGCAAAGAGAAGCTCAGAACGAGTCCATGCCAAGGTAAGTGAGGTGACAGCAGAAAAAAAAAAAGAATATTGGTACTGAGTACACTGTGAGTTCATTATTGAAATCTAAGTTCTATGCTGCAGGAATCTGCTCAAGCTGATAAAAGCTGTAAGAAACAAATTGTTTTTATTGAAAATGTTCAGAAGTAGCCATGAACTGTGTTCTGTACTCTGTGCCTTGTAGGAAAGCTTAAGGACTGATTTACCTGCTGAGAATGTGAACCTTTCATAAGTGTATGATAGTCAATGGTCTTTATTCTATTTTGCCTCATTAACAAAGATCAAAAGTTATTTTATTTCATTTTCACTGGACTCTGGACACAGCCACAATCTTCTGTGCTGCCTGTAAAGCTCCATAATCCTTAGGCTTTGTGTGAACTACTACACCCACATTCAAGCAAGAGAAAAGTTTGGATGACATCAAAGGTATAAAATGCTGTTGAGAGAAAGAATAAAATAAGAAAAATATTAAACCAATGTTTCATAATTACTTTAATAGTACTTTTGATGTCCTATGGTGGTCACCAGGGGCGGATTAAAGGGGTTGTCTAGCGAAAATCTTTTTCTTTCAAATCAACTAGTGTCAGAAAGTTATATAGATTTGTAATTTACTTCTATTAAAAAATCAAGGAAGTGTTGTTTTATTTTCAGTCTCCTACTCTGGACAGTTCCTGTCTCGGCCAGAGATGCCAGCAGAGAGCACTGTGTCAGACTGAAAATAAAACAACATTTCATGCATGACATACAGCAGCTAATAAGTATGGGAAGACTTGAGATTTTTTAATAGCAGTAAATAACAAATCTATATAACTTTCTTTGACTTGAAAGAAAAAGATTTTCGCTGGACAACTCCTTTAACTTCACCATGGGCCACTGGCAGTTAACCAAACCGACCACTGTAACTAAAGCCCCTGGCAGTTCACCCATGCTCCCACCCCAGACTGGTCACCCTGCCCCCTTTATTTACTGATTGTCCTCCCCTTTTCCATATACCTGTAGCTTTAGTATTCCTTCCACATAATGTAGACTGTAAAGGCCCTGTGGTGACATCATAGTCACATGTTTAGGTCCGTCAATATGTACTCTAATGTTACTGAGTTACTATTAATGTCTCCTCGCTGCAGTTTTGTCCTGACTTTTGGGTTTAAAAAGCTGTGATTTTTTACAAGTCATGGCAGAACTGTAGCCAGGAGGCAATACACCACTGAAATTATATGTCTGTTTGGGTAACCATGGGTCCCCAGTAGCTCAGGGCACCAGGCTACCGCCCGAAACGGACCTTTTATAGTTCACTACTGGAGATGAGAACCTCCCTCTAATCCTCATTTTCTTTAAAAATTATGGTAACCTTTTACTTATATAATGTTAAATGGTTTCCACTATTAGCAACACTACCAGACCAGTGTTACATGGGACAAAGAGGCCTAACAGTCTAATCTTCAAAATTATAATATTGTTTATCAGTTCTACATTGTTCACAGTATTATGTTTTGAAAGTACATGCACACATTATACTTTTATAGGCGCCTTTGTTATTTCTATGTTACTCCTTCTGGCCTCATGCTGTGATAAGCGTTGTATAAATTATAGTAATGATGATGACATACTGCAGATTATTTTTAAAAGCAGCATAATGTATTTTAACATCAAGCAATAAAAATATTTAAATATGTAAATATTATAATGATTTAAATATGTTAATATCTCAGCATTTTAGAGTTCAATGCGCTTGTTTTCATAGGTATAAACACTTTGCAAAGAATTTGTGAGGGTGAACAGGAGGTCACTGAATACCAGCAATAAATATTGTAAGAAAATTTTGGCATTGAGTCTGAACTATGATCTTTTCAAGCGCTACTGCCAGTAGTTTGAAAATCAAATATATTGATTTTCATTGTCCTTGTTGTAGTTGATTGATGCTTAGGAATACTTGTGTTTTTTTCTTTGCATCATTAATTCTACTTTCAACTATGTATTATTAAACATAATTCTACAGCTACATGGTACACTGTAGAATAGTTACACTTCAGATGACTAAAAGTCCAAATAAGTATACTATATAAAACATTCCTCTGATTTCTTAAATGGGGTTTGCAGATTGAGGCTGGGTTCACAGTACGTATATTTCAGTCAGTATTGAGGTCCTCATATTGCAACCAAAACCAGGAGTGGATTAAAAACACAGGCTCTGTTCACACAATGTTGAAATTGAGTGGATGGCCGCCATATAACAGTAAATAACGGCCATTATTTCTATCCATTTCTTTCTATCTAAGACCCGGATCCTTTGTTTTGAATCACATTGCAGGATTAAATCTATTGAGCAGCTGGAAAGAGCAAGTGCTGTATTTAGCAATCATGGTTGGCTCCATAGTGAATGAATAGAGCCGTGGGTTATCTCAATTAAAAACAAAGGAGCTGGGTCACCGATAGAGAGATCCCCGGGGGGCACAGAGGTCAGACCTCGACGATCTCATACTTGTCCCCTACCCTGTGGATAAAGGACAAGTATTTTTTATATCAGAATACCGCTTTAAGGCTGGTAGCTGGTAGAGATTACTTGTCTATAGTAAAAAAAAAAAAAAAAATGTTTATCAGAACATTTTAGAGTATGTTATATTTATGGCTCCTTACAAGTACACATCAGATTGAATAACTATGGGAAGAAAGTGATTTATTTTACTGTAAGCTGAGTTTACATATTGAAGGAAACCGGTATCTCATCTGAAATGATAGATTTACAGTGAAAGACATGAAATTCTTCCAACATGAAACTTTACTATTAGATTCCTATATATATCTAAAAAAAATGAGTTATCAAGGATATTTTTCAGAAGGTCTTCTAAGATAGAATCATAGAAGACTGTTGGCAGAAAGTACCTGGTCCATACCTAGTCTGCATTGATGGTATTTCCTTTATTATTATCTTAGGATATAGGATATATGTTAATCACTGAATGATTTTTTTAATACTGTGCAATACAACAATAAAATGTTTTTAAATTAAAAGTACAATAAAAAAAAATTACAACATACGAAAAGTTCAGGTCTTGGCACTATCAGACCTTGTTGCAGTCACAAACATGCAGTCTAACCTGTGTCTAGTACATTAAGGGTATGTTCACACACACTATTTCGTCCAGGATTTTGGTCAGTATAATTTCAACCAAAACCAGGAGTGGGTTTAAAACACAGAGGCTGTGCAAATCTTTCCATTATAATTTTGTCTTGCCAGTTCCACTCCTGATTTTGGTTGAAATAATACTGACCAAAAGACAGACAGAAATACTATGTGTAAACATAGCCTAGAATTGCTTATTTCTGGTCATAATATTTATCAGAAAAAAAATTTATTTGTCTTACCCCCAATCTTGGTCCTGATAATAAAACTAACTGTCACAGTGCAAAAAAAAACCTTTAGACAAAAAGATAAAGCATTTTTAAGCATAAAACAATAAAGATAACATTTTAGTTTTACTGTAAATTGTTTTGAATGAAATGCAAGATCCAAAAGGTAAGTGATTGGCTCCAAATTCAACTTCTTCTTGGACATTTGACAGTCAGGGAGTGGATGCAGCTCACTAAAACCTCTGGAGCTGAGGTCAAAGAACAGGCAGTGACTACCCTAAATCACTCAAAATTCAATAGGAAAATTGTAAAAAGAGAGTTCCTAGACCTCTAAGCAATGATAGCACATGTAATATAGAGGGGTATGAAATGATGTAATCAATAAAATATAATATTTAATATAAAAGAGATAACATACTAGATATAAGGTAAAAATTCATAGAAATTAGCACAAACTTCATAAACTTCAAATAAAAGATTAAAAATGATCGAGTTGATGAGTAGTATAAAATAATGAGTTGTGCAGCTATAGCCGTGTTACACGATAGTTCAGATGATACTGGTAGAGCAGCAGATACACATAGAATGAGGACCACGAGGACCGCACTGTGTTTTCATATATCTCCCCTAGTAGAATGAGCAAATGAACTTTTATTGCAACAGTAACATAAATGTTTAAAGACTGGCTGACTCTTGTAGTCCGCCACAAATGTGAAGCTATGTGTATCTGCCGCTTCACCAGTATTATCTGAACTATCGTGTAACACGGCTATGCAGTGTCGGACTGGGCCACCGGAGGATCCTCCGATAGGCCCAAGCCTCTCACGCAGATGGCACACTGACAGTCGGGCGGCAGGGCCTCCTGACAGTGACACAGTGCTGCGCCTCCTATCAATGCTCCCACCTGACTGTGCCCTCAGGTGAGTTGTTTTCTTTTGTTTTGTTTTTTTATCTGCTTAGGGGGCATCTATAAGGGGGATAATACGGGGGGGGGGGGGTGCGTCTATGAGGGGCCTATCTATAGGGGGACAATACAGGGGGCATCTATAATGGGGATAATACAGTGGGGGCATCTATAGGGGGGCTATCTATAGGGAGACAACACAGGGGGCATCTATAAGGGGGCTATATATAAGGGGGCCACCTATAAGGAAACAACACAGGGGGCCATCTATAAGGGGGATAACACAGGGGAGCATCTATAAGGGGACAACACAGGGGGCATCTGTAAGGGGGATAACACATGGGGGCATCTATAAAGGGGACAACACAGGTGCATCTATAAGGGGGGACAACATATGGGGGCTATCTCTAAGGGGGGACAACATAAGGGGCCCAACTATAAGGGGGCAACACGGGGGGCATCTATAAGGGAGACAACATAAGGGGACCACATAAAGGGGCCATCTATAAGGGGGACTACACGGGGGGGGTTATACAATCGGGCATGTACAAAAGGGGGTTATCTACTACAGTGGACTACACAGAGGGGTCATCTATAAGGGGGAGCTACAGAGAGGAGGGGGAATATACTAAAGGGGATGCACAAAGGGGGGAATTCTCGGGGGGATTTGCACATGGGGCAATCTTTATGGAAGACTGAACAAGGGGCCATCTATAAGGTGGGTACACAGAGAGGCGCATATACTATAAGGGTGTCACATAGAGTCAGCCTACCCACTAAATGAGGATGTAAAGGGGCCAATACAGATGTGCAGTTTGTAGAGAGGTGAGGATGGCGCCAGAGTGAGGAGCCTAATATGTCTGTCTGGCAGATTCTGTGGATTCGTGGCTCGGAGAAGTTCTCATAATGGCCCAGGATGGATGGAGAAGAAAATAAAAAGGGAAGAACTCCGATAAGAGAAGACGTCCCCTGTGAGTCACCTGATATAACTGCTCTGTAATGTATATGGTGTATACAACCTGTGTAGAGCTGTGTCCATCTCTATATGACTGGATAAGGTGATAGTGCTCTGTGTATAGTAGATCTTATTCAGTAGCAGCAGTGCTGGTATAAGTCAGTATCAGTGGTGGTGTTAGTCAGTATGTGGTGGTATTAGTCAGTATCAGTGGTGGTATTAGTCAGTATGCAGGGGTATTAGTCAGTATGCGGGGGTATTAGTCAGTGTGCGGTGGTATTAGTCAGTAAGTGGTGGTGTTAGTCAGTATGTGGTGGTTTTGATCAGTATCAGTGGTGGTATTAGTCAGTATGTGGGGTTTTTAGTCAGTATGGGGGCGGTATTAGTCAGTATGTGGTGGTGTTAGTCAGTAGCAGCAGTGGTGTTAGTCTGTATGTGGTGGTAATATTTTTAACTTGTTATCTAGTACTATGTTTTATTGGTCTTAGTATATTCAAATTGGTCAGTAACAATATGGTGTTGATGGTTGTGCTGTGGCGTTAATATTTCCCCCCTTGTATATGGGTATTATTGGTAATATATATATTGTAGGGATCTTCCCGGGGTAGGGTGTGTTTGGACACAGTTCACATCAGACTTGGACTTATAAAAGATCAGCTTGGCGTTTATTTGCAGCATAAACAGTCCAGCAAACATAAATACAGCAACACTGTACTTTTAAGAACAAAACAAACAAAAAGGTCTTGCCCGTCTGGGCGCTTACTAACAGGTTTTCTCACCTATCTGACTCCTGATAACAGTGCGTCTTTCACCTTGATATTGCAGGGTGTATATAAGCTCCAGCAGTGGCTGCATTCGCAGTTTCCACCAAACACACAGGCTGATCACTCCTGGCTGAGAGCAACCATCTGCAAACTGTGTGAGCTTTTACCTTCTAAGGCTGATTAGGGTCAGAGCTCACCTGAACCCAACACCTGACCTGGATCGAGGGGAGGGAATGGCAAGTCCCACTACCAAAACCTACCTGCCATTCCATGTAAATCCAGGCCCGGCAACAATAAATAATACCTCAGCAGCATAACACTGCTGAGCAACAGATCCCTCCTGGACTTACCATCTCACCGTGTGTAGTAACCTAAGTGAGATGTACACCCCCTCGAGCCTTTCTCCCGTGACACGTCTACATATCCCCCCCCCCTCCTCTTTTTCAGACCAGAGGGCTGAGCGTTTTGTCCCCACAGACAGTGTACCCTTGATAGGGCGTCAGCATTTGCCTGTAATTTCCCTGGCCTGTGTTCCACAGTGAAATTAAAGTTTTGTAGGGACAGAAACCATCTAGTCACCCTTGCATTTTTCTCCTTGTTTAATTTCATCCATGTTAGGGGGGCATGGTCTGTCACTAACTTGAATTTCCTGCCTAGCAAGTAATACCTCAGGGACTCTAGGGCCAACTTCACTGCCAGACACTCTCGCTCCACAATGGCGTAGTTTTTCTCGGCCGGGGATAGCTTCCTACTCAAGTACATCACTGGGTGCTCCTCGCCATTCACGACCTGTGAGAGAACGGCCCCTAACCCTGTGTTGGAGGCATCTGTCTGGACCAGAAATTCTTGCCTAAAGTCAGGGGTAACTAGCACAGGTTGTTGGCACAAGGCAGACTTAAGGCTTTGAAAAGCCTTCTCGGCCTCTGGAGTCCATGTCACCATTGCAGACTTTCCTCCCTTTGTCAGGTCAGATAGCGGGGCTGCAACTGTTGCAAAGTTCGGTACAAACCTACGGTAATAGCCCATAATACCCAGGAAAGCTCTGACCTGTTTCTTTGTGAGGGGTTTAGGCCAATTCTGTATTGCCTCAATTTTATTTAGCTGTGGTTTGATTAACCCTCTCCCAACAATGTAGCCCAGGTATTTGGCCTCTTCTAAGGCTAATGCACACTTCTCTGCATTAATGGTTAACCCTGCTTCACTTATGGCATCTAACACCGCCTGGACCTTACAGAGGTGACTTTCCCAATCAGGGCTAAAAATGACCACATCATCGAGGTAGGCAGCGGAGTAATCACGATGTGGTCGCAGAATCAAGTCCATCAACCTCTGAAAAGTGGCAGGGGCTCCATGTAACCCGAATGGCATCACTACGTATTGGAAGAGCCCATCAGGGGTGGAGAATGCAGTCTTCTCTTTAGCCTCACGAGTAAGTGGGATCTGCCAGTAGCCCTTGGTGAGATCAAGGGTGGTTATGTACGTGGCATTACCCATCCTTTCAATCAATTCATCTACCCTGGGCATGAGGTAAGCATCGAACTTGGAGATCTCATTTAACTGTCTGAAATCATTACAGAACCTCCAAGTTCCATTGGGCTTTGGAATTAGCACAATCGGGCTGGACCACGCGCTCTGTGACACCTCAATGACTCCTAGGTCAAGCATACGTTTTACCTCGGCTGATACCGCCTCCCTACGTGCTTCTGGTATCCTATAGGGCTTGAGGTTTACTCTGCTTCTAGGCTCAGTTTCAATGTGATGATGAATGAGATGTATACGCCCTGGAAGGTCAGAAAACTTGTCTTTATTTTTCTGCAAAAACTCCTTGGTCTCCTGCTTCTGTGACCCTGATAGAGTATCACCAATCTTGACCGGAGGGGTTGGTTGTGACAAATTATTAACAGTGTTTGTCGCCACCAAGGATTCCCTGTCTTTCCAGGGTTTGATCAAGTTTATGTGATAAACTTGGAGAGGCTTCCTTCTACCTGGTTGGTGCACCTTGTAGTTTACCTCACTGATCTTTTCTACAACTTCATAGGGACCTTGCCACTTCGCCATGAATTTAATTTCTACAGTGGGAACAAGTATGAGGACCCGGTCACCTGGGCTGAATGTCCTGATTCTTGTGGAATGATTGTAAATTCTACTTTGGCCCTCTTGCGCCCTCTGGAGGTGTTCCTTTACTAGGGGCATTACAGTGGCTAAACGGTCCTGTATTTGTGCTACATGCTCAATAACACTCTTGTATGGGGTGGACTCACTTTCCCATGTCTCTTTCGCTATATCCAATAAACCCCTAGGTTGACGACCATAGACCAACTCGAAGGGAGAGAACCCTGTGGAGGCTTGGGGTACTTCCCTAATAGCAAACATCAGGTAAGGTAGTAAGTGATCCCAATCACGACCATCTTTTTCCACTACTTTCTTTAACATATGTTTTAGGGTTTTATTAAACCTCTCCACTAACCCATCTGTCTGGGGATGATATACAGAGGTACGTAGGTGTGAGATTTTAAACAGTTTGCATAGATACTTCATCACCTTTGACATAAACGGGGTACCTTGGTCGGTCAAGATTTCTTTGGGGATCCCCACCCTGGAAAACATATAAAACAATTCCCGTGCAATTGCCTTAGATGCAGTGTTTCTTAGGGGCACAGCCTCAGGATAGCGGGTCACATAGTCTAAGACAACTAAGATGTACTGTGTCCCCTGGCCGACTTTACAATGGGACCCACCAAGTCCATTGCAACACGGTTAAAAGGTACCTCTATGATGGGGAGCGAAACCAAAGGACTGCGGAAATGCGACACTGGGGCGCTAAGCTGACATGTGGGGCATGACTCGCAGTACTTTTTAATGTCAGCATAAATCGCAGGCCAATAAAACCTCTGGAGGACTCTCTCCTGCGTTTTGTCAGTCCCCAAGTGGCCCCCAAGGACATGATTATGGGCCATGTCCAATACCTGACGCCGATACGGCTTAGGAACCAGAAACTGTTCCACAACCTCGTCATTAATCTTAGTGACTCTATAGAAGAGATTGTTAGTCACAGAAAAATGTGGAAATCTTTTTTCAGCATCTGGTTCCTGAGGTACCCCATTCATAACAGCAACCTGCTCTCTCGCATTTCTGAGAGTGGGGTCCTGCAACTGTGCAGTACCAAAATTATCCCTAGACACCTCTAAGTCTGGAACATTCTGCTCAGTGGGAGGAGCCTCTTCCTCACTAGCCAGGACCTGCAAAGGAAAAGCATCATTTTCATCCTGTACATTTTTATCATTTACCGTGGGTAATGCAATAGACTTAGGGGTATCCTCACTCTTTTCAGGGGATTTTCTTTTCCCTCATAGAGCCCAGAACAATGGAAAATCCCGCCCCAATATTACATTATGCATGAGGTTCTTAACCACCCCCACTTCATATTGTACAGCGCGCTCAGCCACCCGCTCAAAGACAGTTAAGTAGGCCTCAACATCGTCATCAGCAGTCATCTTTTGCAGTGCTCGCTGCACAGCTCTTCTCACAGCAAAAGTCTCTGGATTAGCACCTGCAGGCGCCTCTTGCTTTGCTATCAGGTGCTCAATAAGTTTCTGTTGTTGAGCCATTGCCTGTTCATGGCGCAGGTTAGCGTCTGTCAGAGCCTGTTGTTGCTGCCTATTAGCCTGCTGGTGTGCGGCCAATGCCTGCTCATGGCGCAGGTTAGCGTCTATTAGAGCCTGTTGCTGTTGCAGACTCACTTGCATTAACTGCTTCATCCTCTCCTCCATGTTGCTTGTCTGTTTTTGGAGTGAAGCAGCAGCCTTCACCCAGGACATAAGCAGCTGTAGCCAAGTTGATGCACACCATTGCCCCTAGAAACTGATTTGCCCGCATCCTCCCCCAATTGTAGGGATCTTCCCAGGGGAGGGTGTGTTTGGACACAGTTCACATCAGACTTGGACTTATAAAAGATCAGCTTGGTGTTTATTTGCAGCATAAACAGTCCAGCAAACATAAATACAGCAACACCGTACTTTTAAGAACAAAACAAAAAAGACTTGCCTGTCTGGGCCCTTACTAACAGGTCTTTTCACCTATCTGACACCTGATAACAGTGCATCTTTCACCTTGATATCGCAGGGTGTATATAAGCTCCAGCAGTGGCTGCATTTGCAGCTTCCACCAAACACACAGGCTGATCACTCCTGGCTGAGAGCCACCATCTGCAAACTGTGTGAACTTTTACCTTCTCAGGCTGATTAGGGTCAGAGCACACCTGATCCCAACACCTGAACTGGATCGAGGGGAGGGAATGGCAAATACCAAAACCTACCTGCCATTCCATGTAAATCCAGGCCCGGCAACAATAAATAATAACTCGGCAGCATAACACTGCTGAGCACAGATCCCTCCTGGACTTACCATCTCACCGTGTGTAGTAACCTAGGTGAGATGTACACCCCCTCGAGCACTTCTCCCGTGACATGTCTACAATATATATACATATATCTCTTGGTTGAGGCCCAAGTTAACAGTCTGAAGCTCTCAGGATATGCTGGGAGTTGTAGTACAGCGGTAAAATCCTCTGATAACTGCTGCTGTAGACAGATGTACTGCTGGACCTTTGGGCCTGTTGGTTTTCACCCACAGATTGCAGCCACCAGGAGACTCTGCACACAATGATTTATTTAAGGGTTTTCCTCTTAGATACTACAATTCCCAGCATACCCTGAGAGCTGTATAAATGTAGGGGGTTCTGAGATTTGTTACAGATACAGATGAATCTAGGAAAGAAGCGGGTCAGCATGTCTTGTCTCACTGGTTCTATATTGGTGGGCCCCAAGGATCATTTCCTCTGGTGGGCCCCAGGTACCCCAGTCCAACACTGCGGCTATAGCTGCACAACTCATTACTTTATACTACTCATCAACTCCTAATGAACTTTCATTCCAAGATTCACAATTCATTCATGATTTTTTATCCCTTAATGGCAGCATTTTCTCATGACAAGGGCCCTTGTATTCTTTTGTCATCGGAAGGTTGCGATAATTTTTAATCTTTTATTTCAAGTTTATGAAATTTGTGCTAATTTCTATCAATTGATTTTTACCTTATATCCAGTATGTTAGTAGTAATATTATATTTTATTGATTACACCATTGCATACCCCTCTATATTACATGTGTTATCATTGCTTAGAGGTCTAGGCACTCTCTTCTTGACATTTGATCAGTGTATGGCTATGTCCTCACAATGGGATTTCACAGCTGTTTTTCCAGATAGATGTTGAAAAGACGTGAAACGTTTTGATCTGTCAAACGACGTCAAAAGTTTTTCCAAACAACAGTGACACTTTAAGAACTAGTGAAGGTAGCAGCACTCAAGATTCACAGACCTCATATATAGCATGTATTACTGCAAGTAAGGGCCCTATTCCACGGGCCCGATCTGCTAGATCGACGCTTGTTTACTGGGCCTATTCCACGGCCCGATGATCGTTTAGCGAGGGCTGCAGGGACAGCGTATGTGTCAAAGTCATTGTTCCCCAGAGGGTGAGAGCCTCGAAGGACAGAGACTTGCATAGCACCAAGCCATGGTGTGAAGATAATCTTGCATCTGTCCAACACACTGTGGTGATGTTTTTGTTTTTCTATTGCTATTTGTATTTTGGAGATTTTTTGTCTTTATTGTGAAAATTGCAAGATTTATATATAAAGAGAAACAAGTTTTTTGCAAACAAGATGTTGTAGTGTCCCATCACTTATTACATCGTTACCGATGTCCTTGCAGCCCTTACAGCATACATTACCTAGCAGGGCTTCTCCCACACTCCATCTTCCTCCCCAGGTCCCGTGGTGCAGCAACAACTCCCCGGGTGCCGCGGCGGTCCAGGCCTGTGATTGGTTGAGCGGTCTAACAGCTCAGTCAGGCCGCACCGAAGCTGATGCTGCACCGCGGGACCCGGGGAGGAAGACGGATCGCAGGAGAAGCCCTGCTAGGTAATGTATGCTGCTTCTCAAAGCGTTGGTCGCCCGCCACGCACCGCTATTCCACAAAGCGATGTGCGGAGGTGACCGATGATTTTAGGTTTGGGCCCAAATAAACGGTCAGCCGAGCAATAATCGGCTGAATCTGATTATCGCTCCGTGGAATAGGCCCCTAACACTCCAAACTGAGCGAAAGGTGTTAAGCTAGGAACAGGTTGCAAACTGAATATCATGGGGTCTGAAAAAAGATGAAGAAAAGAAGATTTTATAATGAAAACATGTACATTTTTTTTTCTTTTTTTAACAACCAGCATATGTAAAAATACAGTATATTTTTTATTTCTAAAAAAAATTCAGTTTCCATTTCATAACTTTAAATTCACTGTCAGGCTGGGTTCACACTACATATATTTTAGTCAGTATTGTGGTCCACATATTGTAACCAAAACCAGGAGTGGATTAAAAACACAGAAAGCATCTGTTCACACAATGTTGAAATTGAGTGGATGGCCGCCATATAACAGTAAATAACTGCCATTATTTCAATATAACAGCCGTTGTTTTAAAATAACAGCAAATATTTGCCATTAAATGGCGGCCATCCACTCAATTTCAACATTGTATGACCAGAGCCTTTCTGTGTTTTTAATCCACTCCTGGTTTTGGTTGCAATATGAGGACCACAATACTGACTGAAATATACGTAGTGTGAACCCAGCCTTAAAATGTTAGTACAATGTTTTAACATCAGTAAAAATATTTAATATAAAACTACAGAAAAGTAAATATGCCAGATTTTTGAGGATCAGTGTTCATGATTTATCCTTTTTAACCTCCACTGTTTTTTCATAGTTCAGTCTAAGCAATTGGTTGTGTTTTCTATTTCTTATTAAAGATGTCATCCTAAACATTTTAGCCTGGTGCATTGGGTGGCCAGTTTATTGCTCTGATAACATCAGCAGCTTTATTGTGTTATCTTCACCTTTACAGCTTGTGCTTGGAAGCAGTATCTTGTTGCGGATTTTTTAAATTTCTTTGCAGTTTATCACCAACACCAGATATTACACACATCACATGATATTAAGGAGCAAGCGAGTGCCCACCTGTCAGGTCAGTGCTTGCTTCCTTCTTGTTCCACACTCGCTGTCTGAGCTATTACACGCACAGAAATCAAGCGGGGGGGGGTAAGCCATGGGGAGCAGTGTATGGGGCTATCCGGACGATCCTCTGATCGTCAGGGTGGTCCATAGAAGATAGCAGCGGTCTGCTGCCACAATCTTGTTATACAGGGCAAACTGTTATTAAAAGTTTAACCCTTACTACACCTTCACATAATACTCTATATTTTGTCTGTTCTGGTTTATTTAAAAATTCTGGAGTAAAACTAAATAAAATTTAAAAATAAACTACTGGAAATTGTGTCAAATACTAATATAAAAATAAAGGGAAACTAAACACTAATTATTTTGTAGTTTTTCCAATCAAATTGTTCAGTCAAAAGAATCAACACCCAATAAAGCCTGGAAATATTGGCTCTGGTTGGATCGTTCCAGACTATGTAGAGACACAATTGGTAATGCAGCCATTTCCTGGTGTCTAGTGGGGAGGATCGCTCCGATCCACACATCTTACCCCTTCCGGGGTCAGCGCCGTAATGGCACTGATCCCGGCTCGGCACTCGATTGCTTCCGGCTGCAGCAGCTGGAAGCAATCGATGTGCCTATCTCATCGATCTGTGCTGCATATCAGATCTGAATGAGAGATCAGTGCACTTATACTAGAAGTCCCCCAGGGAGGCTTCTAGTATAAGTGTAAAAGTTAAAATAAAAGTGATGTTATTAGTAAAAAGCCCCCTCCCCTAATAAAAGTCAGAATCACCCTCCTTTTCCCATTTTATAAATAAAAATAAACAAATCAATAAATAAACATGTTTGCTATCGCCGCGTGCGTAATCGCCCGAACTATTATCACATTCCTGATCTCGCACGGTAAATGGCGTAAGCGCAAAAAAATCCCAAAGTGCAAAATTGCTCATTTTTGGTTGCATCAAATCCAGAAAAATGGCCCCATAGACCAAAGGATAAATGCGTTATAAGCCTGGGAATGGAGCGATTTTTAGGAACATATATTTGCTAACAATGGTTTGAATTTTTTACAGGCCATCAGATACAATGAAAGTTATACATGTTACATATCATTGTAATCGTAACAACTTGTGGAACATATATAACAAGTCCGTTTTACCCCAGGGCAAACGGCGTAAAAACGAATACCCCCCAAATAAAAGAAATGCGTTTATGTTTTTTTTTTTCAATTTCACCACACTTTGAATTTTTTTCTGGTTTCGCAGTGTACTTTATGAAAAAAATTCAGCCTGTCATTGCAAAGTACAATTAGTGGCGCAAAAAATAAGGGTTCATGTGGGTTTCTAGGTGAAAAAATACAAGTGCTATGGCCTTTTAAGCACAAGAAGGGAAAAACGATAATGCAAAAATTGAAATTGGCCGGGTCCTCTAAGGGTTAAAAATTAAAATGGGGGTGATTTGAACTTTAATTAAGGGGTTATCAGGAAAAAGGTGATGGGCCCATGGAGGGGGTGCTTAAAAATAATAAAGTAAACTTATCTTCCAGGCTCCTGCACCACCACCAGCATCTTTGTGCTTTTTCCCACTCGCTGTGCACTCGCTTCTAGGTCCAGCCAATCTGCGACTGAGGGGACACGACTACAGCCATTGCTTGGCTGAGGGTCCAGACCCAAAACCTAGAAGGTGATGGAGCAGAAATTTACCATTAGCTGCGACAGAGACAGTTAGATAAGTGTAGTTTATTTTCTTTTTTTACATTTAAAAAAAAAAATTTGAAGGTGTACTCTGGAAATGTAAAAAAAAATATATATTACTAATCTTACTTCAGCATGCTCCCCCAGGGTCCTTCTGCAGTGTCTTTTGACAGAGTCCATCTCAGAAGTTGCAACAGGAGCATTTAGTGGGGTACCTAAAGACATTGCAGGAGGACCCCGGGGGAGTATAATGAGGTCAGATAAGCATTACAGTAAGTTTATTACATTCTATGCAAGGACAGCAGGTTACCCATTTAACAGTTATTTTTATGCCTTTTAATTTTCCCTTTAGATTACTTATACTGATCAATGCTATGGTATTGCACAGCATTGATCAGTAAAATGGGTGTTCTGCTTGTAAAGTCTGCCTTAGGCAAACTAAAACAGTAGAGTTACAATGACTGGTTCAGATTCCTTGTAAAGGCCTCCAGTTGCCATAGTAACTGATCAGAACCCTACAATGGTCTATCGTAAGTGCCAAACAGGCACTGGATGCAAGGTAGACAGGTTAGTAAGCCATTTAAATGAATGCTGTCTATTATGGTATGTTACTGGGTAAATGAGTGACATTAGCATGTACTCACTGGGTATTAAGCAAGCTCAGCTCCTAAACTCATGTCATACTGCCCCATCGCTCATGTACCATTCATGTACACAATAGAGGGTTAAAAAGTTAATGAGGTTTCAGTGTTTTTTAAAGTACAACGGTAGAGCAATAATCTTCTTTGGTTTTCTTTCATTAGATCATAAATATTAAAATGAACAAGTCACTAACACAGTAGCTAAGTACTTTTCCTTTTGAATGGCACATCCTTTCAGAGATCCAGTTTGTGTAATGTCTACAGGGCAATGTTTGTTGGGAATATTTAAAGTAATTTTCTAGGTGGAAAACAAATTCTAGTGCCTCCTAAAGTTAGTTAACCTGCAACTTAATGACCTTTGAAAAATAATTTTCATCAGCCAGTCTAGAGATACCCATTTGTATACAGCACTATACAGCACTTCAGTACAGTACTGATGTATGAACAAAGGAAGATATTGGCCCAGATTTACTAAAACTGTCTAACTTTGCACTGTCTAATAATTAGATAGTCTTCAAATGCACCAAACTAAAAGAAAATTGTATCAAACTGATAAATCTGTTGTAGCTTATGAATAACTAGTTGACTTCATATCGACCGTTAGTTGGCCTCCCTGACAAAAGGCCCTATTCCACGGAACGATTATCGGCTGTCGGCTGATCGTTGCGTAGTTTGTCTTTCAAACATGTTGAACTGCTGCCGTTGCTCCTTAGAATAGGAGCGTCAGCAGCAGACGCTGCTGTATCCTATGGGCTGCCCGGTCGATCAGCGATCCCCCGGGCAGCCCCCCCGCAGCTCCCCACGCCCCCCCCCCCTAGACTCACCCACTTGCTGCTGCCGCGTGGAATAGCGGCAGCTGCGAGTGGGGAATGAGGAGCAAACAAGCGCTCGGCTCGTTTGCTCCTGTAAGTTAGCCTGTGGAATAGGGTCTTCGGGTGACTGTGTGCACTGAATTGCCAAAAAGCTTTATGTCAAATATGAGGATCAATAGTCTAGTTATAATGTCCCTAAGGATTGTAGTAGTTACTATAGCACACTACACTAGTGTTTGGCGCTACCAGCTGAAGCCCCACCCTAGTTAGAAAATATTGTACCACTCAAATTCACCCAGAAAAACCATCAGGAATTCACCTGTGGACCTTTGGAGGACATCAATCAAAAAAGGAAGTTTGGCAGTGGTATCAAGTAACCTCTGCGGATGTGCATAATTGATGTGATCCATTCATATATGTGACTATATGTATCTGAATCGTAGACTGTTCCTACATTAAATCCAATATCTATTTGCCCCGGGGTTTCAATCTACAGTATGTACAAACCAATATATATACTGCTGCATACTTTCAGTCCATCATATGGCTATATTAGTTCAATTATTGTATATTATTGCCTCATCCTTGTTTATGCTTAACAAGGTATAAGCATTCTGAGGATATTGCATTGGGTGTACACTTTTTTAACCTATTTTTGGGAGAGACACAAGGCTTCCTCTGCAACACCTAGGAGCACCCTTTATTGAGAGCGCTTATGTAGACGCCTCCCTGACCCTCATATGCGGTCCTATAGGTGAAAAGAACCTTTGGATATCCTTAGTTGGCTGACTTCAAATCAGAATCGTGCACAAACATTTTAAAAAAATAAAGGGAACCTGTCACCCCCCGTGCCGGGGTGACAGGCTCCCGACCCCCCGCTATAGCCCCCTATACTCACCTGATCGCGCCGGGTCCCGCTTCTGGATCCGGTCGGGTCACGGAGATCTCAGCCGCTGCTGCCCGGCGCGCGCTGAGAGATGAGTTCAACGGTCATAGAGAATGACAGGAGAGTCCAGCGCTCCATTATTCTCTATGAGCGTTGGACTCATCTCTCAGCGCACGCGCCGGACTGCATCGGCTGAGATCTCCGTGACCCGACCGGATCCAGAAGCGGGACCCGCCGGGATCAGGTGAGTATAGGGGGCTGTAGCGGGGGGTCGGGAGTCTGTCACCCCGGCACGGGGGATGACAGGTTCCCTTTAAGTGACACACACACACACACCTTTATACACAAGTCACACACCATTTGCCAAAGTAACACATGTCACAAAGGATATTTGATTTGGTGAAAATTGTATTAGAATTCTGGTGCATTTGTGATCATAAATCTGACCCAAATGGCCCAGATCAATCAATCAGCTAGCAGGCTGTCAAAATTGTGTCTGATATTTGTCTCAGATAGACATTAACCAGTCACAGCACATGTTCAGACAATGTGCATAGCTGTGGGTGGTTGCTACTGTATCTGTCTTAAGGCAAAAATCAGGCACCATTTTTGTCTCAGATATTGCTAAATCTAGGCCTGTGATTTTATGTGCAGCGATTTGGCTAGTAAGGGCATGTCAAAGGTTAATTGAAACTTGCACTTGGTAAATGATTGCCACAAATAATGATATTTTGATGCTTTAGTGACCTAAAAAAAACACAGGAAAATAAAATTACACCTATTTACTGTATGTGATTAGGCAATAACCTGTTACCACAAATGTTACTTTGCCCCCATTGCTACATAATATATTACAAGCTTAAAAGATTACTTTTATGCAGCTAATAGTGTGATCTAGACACGATTAAAAAAAATATCTCTGTACAGCAATGGGACACATAGGAGTTAGCCCCCTTACAAAGAAAGTAGTTTTATTATCTAGGATTGATATCTGTAAGATTGAGATCAAACAGTGTTCATCTGTATCATCTGTAATTCCTTCTGACAATATTGGACAATATTGCTCTATTACTTTAATAACTTTCTTCTGATTTTGAAGATGAAAAGCAATGTCCTTTCTAGACTAACACATAAAACATTCTCATAGGCTACTGAAGTACCATAACTGCTGTTATCTTTACCTCTCTTAGAAGCATTAAAACATGCAATTTAAAACATTTGTGTCCTTCTATTCCAAACATAAGAAAATTGCTACAATACTGGTTTCTATGAAAATATTTTGTATACACAGTAAAATAGGACTGCAACATTCGACAATGAACAAAGGCCTTCTACATCTGTGTTTGAAGTTGCTGTTTAAAGAAATAAAAGATTAATTACAGTAAATATATATTCATGTTAATTAATATCTGTATCGCCTTCTTACATATTTAACAAAGCACAACTTAAATAGGAAACTTAAAGAAATAATTCTGTCGTGTCCCACCATGGGTGTTCCTTGTAGTACACCTGTCCCAAAAGCCCTTTTTCTCAAAGGCAGGTGGTAATGAAGGTATTTATTAGTTTCACCACTCGATGTCAGTATTTTGTACGTAAGTTGTAGTTACCAAAGGGTTACTGCTCCTTCTATACTATATCCTTCTATACTATGTATTTTGTTGTCCAATGGAGATACTCTTTCTGTCTAATCTATTGCTTTCTTTCTCTTCTTACACGCATTCTTCTCCAACACTCACAGGGCTCTGTACACACCCCTTGAGAGTGGGTTCACGTTGAAGAATTCTCACGGATAAACTCTGCGGAATTCCGCCAGCTGTACGTGCTCACGGACACGCGCCTTTCCGCCAGCTCCATAGACACCATTCTATGGGCCGGCTGATTCCACATTCCGAGGAAAGAACTGACATGTCAACTGAGGTGTCTATGGAGCCAGCGGAATGGCACGCATCCGTGAGCGCATACAGCCGGCGGAATTCCGCAGAGTTTATCCGCGAGAATTCCGTAGTGTGAACCCATCCTTAGGAAGTAGCCACTTGGTGGGAGGAAGTGTAGAAGTAGTCTTACTAGGATTCTAGTGGGAGGAAGATACACAGAGTAGGCATCCCTGCTGTAGTTAAGCCAGGGCCTGGCTTTTCCAGGACCCCTGTCCGGAACAGTCCAGCTGTGTTGCAGAGTCAGAGACTCTCCATTGTGAATGGAGCAACCAGAGACTTTCAGTTCCCTTAGTCTAACTATTTCCAATATGCAGTGTTAAGTGCTACAAGGAGGACAAGTCAGGGATCATCCCACCCCACGCAGCAACCACTCTACACAGTGCTGGGCCGTATCCTAAGCTACAGAGGCTCTGACCGCCATCACTTACTCTTATACAGTTCCCACACATGGTGTCTTCTATAACTCTTGAGCACAGTATACCATGTTGACAAAGGTCGTAAATGACCAAAACGTCCAGTGAAATGGTACACCAAAACTTATGTTAAATCCTCGCTACCTGTGTTGGAAACTGTAAAAAATCTTTTAAGTGCATAAAATAAAAATATAAAAATTGATGGCGATTGGTGTGCATTTGATATTCCTGTGTTCAAGCTACAGAGGAGCTGACCCGGATAGAGCAAAGCAACTGTAACAAAGGTCTACGTACTCTATCTCGCAGCGCAGGTGAAACTGGAAAACTTTGGACACTTAGCTTCGCCCAGGTAACCATGACTTGGGCTTGTGTCACCCTAGTAGGATGGGTCCCCCAACACTGTAGGGAAGAAGGTGGTCAGACTATAGTCAAAACACGGGCACAAGTATCTCTTTCAAGTCTCAAGTATTCCTATCTCTAAAAGTTCCGGCAGAGCACACATGTACCTCTTATATCAGCACTTACAAATCTCCCAGCACAGATTCAGTGAACACAAATCTGTACCATGAGAAGCTATTTACTGCCAAAGTATTCTGTATTCCAAGAGACTGTTCAGTAATGCCATTATATTTATTCTACTGGGACTCATCATTACACCAGCATCCACACCTACACATATCCGCTACACTCCTTGGGTCATTTTTTCCTTTCTGTGGGTGGTGGTACCGATAGTCCGAGTGGGTAATTTTCCACTCAGGACTACCGTGACCGGAGCCCATGATGCCCATCACAGCCTAGTAGGTCACCGACCATTGGGGAGCAATACACACCGGCCATATATAAAGCAGGTACCAACATCACACTTGTGTGCTGAACTAGCAATGGCGTCACAACAATACTATCAGTGGACAAGTACTGAACAACAGTGCTAGTAGCACACTGCCACCGCAAAAAAATAAATTAAAACTCTTTCAAATCAACTGGCGCCAGAAAGTACCAGAGATTTGTAATTTACTTCTATTAAAACGATCTCAAGTCTTCCAGTACTTATCAGCTGCTGTATTTCCTGAAGGAAGTGGTGTATTCTTTCCAGTCTGACACAGTGCTCTTTGCTGTCCATGTAGGAACTGTCAAGAGCAGTAGCAAATCCCCATAAAAAAACTCTCTGGCTCTCCAAACTGGAAAGAATATACCAATTCATGTAGGACATACAGCAGCTGTTAAGTACTGGAAGACTTGCGTTTTAGTTTATTTTTTTTATAGAAGTAAATTACAAATCTCTGGAACTTTCTGGCACCAGTTCATGTAAAAGAAAACATTTTGTTTTCTGAACCACCCCTTTATAGAATTTTTTAAGGTACAGATTTGCATACTGTATATATTCTTGAGAGAATGACTGTGATAACTCAGAAGCACATATTTTTAATAGATAATAACAATAATAATAATAATAATAATAATAATAATAATAATAATAAAAACTTCACTGGGGACTCTTGCAATGACTAACATACGGTTTATCTTAGAAGACTATGGGGGAAATTCATCAAAGACTTTGAGGAGATTTATCAAACGTGGTGTAAAGTGAAACTGGCTCAGTTGCCCCTAGCAACCAATCAGATTACACCTTTCATTCCTCACAGACTCTTTGGAAAATGAAAGGGGGAATCTGATTGGTTGCTAGGGGCAACTGAGACAGTTTCACTTTACACCATGTTTGAAAAATATCTCCCTTTGTGCCTATTTTTCTGTGAATAATAGGATTTTTCACTCATTTTTAGTGTTCTATTTATGAAGAAGTATTTGATGGGCGAATATTTTTTAGATGCGACTTCTTTTTAATCTGCCTGTTTTAACCCTTAGAGGACCGGGCCAATTTTAATTTTTGCATTTTTGTTTTTTCCTCCTTGTGCTTAAAAGGCCATAGCACTTGCATTTTTTCACCTAGAAACCCACATGAGCCCTTATTTTTTTGCGCCACTAATTGTACTTTGCAATGACAGGCTGAATTTTTCATAAAGTACACTGTGAAACCCAAAAAAATTCAATGTGTGGTAAAAAAGAAAAAAAACACATTTCTTTTATTTGGGGGGTTTTCGTTTTTACGCCATTCGCCCTGGGGTAAAACTGACTTGTTACATATACGATATGTAACATGTATAACTTTCATTGTATCTGATGGCCTGTAAAAATTCAAACCATTGTTAACAAATATATGTTCCTTAAAATTGCTCTATTCCCATGCTTATAGCGCTTTTATGCTTTAGTCTATGGGGCTGTGTGAGGTGTCATTTTTTGTGCCATAATGTGTTCTTTCTATTGGTACCTTGACTGCGCATATGCGACTTTTTGATCGCTTGTTATTACAATTTTTCTGGATTTGATGCAACCAAAAATGCGCAATTTTACACTTTGGGATTTTTTTACGCTTACACCATTTACCGTGCGAGATCAGGAATATGATAAATTAATAGTTCGGGCGCTGAGCCCGGCGGCAGCAGGATGTGTGGATTGCTCCTCCGGGACAACATCCCAGAGGAGCGATCCACCCCACTAGACACCAGGGATGGCTGCATTCAAGTAATCAGATGCAGCTGTCAACTTTGACAGCTGCATCCGTTTACTTTATTAGCGGGCACAGTCCGCGGTCCCGGGCTACATGACAGTTTATTAGCCGCGGTCCCGGACTACATGCCGCACCCGGGACCGCGGCAGTTCAGAGCGTGGCCACCGCGCGGCCCCGCTCTGAACACACGTAGGCGGCCCTGGACATACAGGTACGTCCAGGGTCGTCTAAGGGTTAAGTATTCACCCAAAAGTTCAGATAAACTAAGATTAGCGCCCAATTTTACCATTTGCGACTTTTTAAAAAGTCGCACAAACAGGTGCAGGCCTACGTCTGGTCAGTATCAGGTGAACATGCCTGCACAATTGTTGCAAATTTGCCCCCTTTTCTGCGCCTTTTTACTTAGATACATTCACTAAGGCAGTGCAACATTTTAATAAGTCAGTCACAAAATATTGGACCAAAATATACACCAATTCCCATTAGAATAGTTGCACACATTAGACTCCTTAGTAAATGTCCCCCTATGTTCCCACTCAGAACCAAAACAAAGCGTAGGCAGGGTAGGCACCCATGGGCGCCACTGCCTACCATATCCAGAGGGGCATAATTGCCAATGATCAGTACTTCTTCCCAGTAAAGGGGTGAGTATAAGCTATTTGCTGAGGGGGCACCTATCAACCATCAGGGAAGGTGGGGGCACCTATTAATACTGGGGGGCTGCTATACACCTTTAGGGAGGCTGGGGCAACTATCTATACTAGGGGGACCTATCTACCACAAGAGAGAAAGGATAAAGCTTATTATACTGTGGGGGAAACTGTCTACCAACTGGTGACACCTATCTACATACTTAGGGACAACTGCCTACATGAGGTATTTATCTACCTACTGGGAAAGAACCTGTTTTCCTACTAGAAGGCAACTGCCTATTAGGGGCACCTCTCTTCTGTACAGTCAGAACAACTACCTAATAAAGACTACTTATCTATTTTCTGGGTTAACTAGCTACTAAGGGTATGTATCTACCTACTTGGGGCACCTGCCTACTGGGTGACACATATTTACCTATGTGTGTGTGTGGAAGGGGATGTCTACTGGGGGGGACTTATATACCAAGAGCGGCATTATTATCATTTGAGGCCCTATTGAAATAAGCAAGGACTTTGGAAAAGTGTAGAAGATATTTGTCCGATATTCTAAGTTGCAGATGGGAGAAGTCATCATGGCAGTCAAGGTCAGATGCCATTTCTTACCTTCTTTTTCAGGGCTGTAAAATCCATAACAAAAAAAATAAATAAGTAAAAACCATCACATTAAAAGCATTGCATTAGACACCAGTCAAAGGCCAATGATGTGCATCATCAATCACAGATCACTATGATTATACTCCTGTAAAACTAGATTATTGGTGGAACAGAAAATGTATTTTACTTCTTCAACTGTAGAGCACAACTCATCATGCCCTTCAAACTTAAAGAAGGCCAGTGATTTCTAATAATGGCTGATAACTGAGAATAACAGTATTTATCCTCTAGAGACAATTGTGTTATAAAGGTTGTTTATAGAAAACAGTGAGTGAGTGCTTTATGCAGTACATTCAGCAAGGTCAGGACTTACAGAAACCTGGATTCCAAATCCGTGGTCAAATGGTTCAGGAATTTGAATGCCTACACAGAAAGGGCAAACTGTTATAATGGCAGATAAAATCAACAATAAATAAGTGCAGTAGATCTCTGGAAACGTCAGAATTTTTACAGAAGCCTTCCTGGACACCCAAAGTACTTAGGTGCTAAATTTGAGACCAAACGGTTCAGGCTTTTGGATACCTATACAGAACAGGGTAGGATAATGGCTAATATTAGAGATGCCTATTAAGGACAGACTGTATAATGTCTGACAACAGAGAACTGCACTGAGCAAATGCTTTATAGACCAAGCATTGTCAAGACCTAAATGAAAATAAGGTCAATACAACCGATGTACTAAGGTGCCAAATTTTGGGCCAAAGAGGGAGATTTAGCAAGCTGTCTTGTAGTAAGATTCTTTTTTTAAGAGGCCTACAGAGGACAGATGGACATATAAAAATATTCACATTTACAATATACTGTATACTTACCATCTAAAATCACCAAATAACTAAAGCCTACTGTCACACTCAGACAATAGGGTTATTTACAATATTACTGCTGATTACTTAAAGTTGCAAACTAATCATTGTTAGCATTTATAGCACCACAATGAACCCTTTTTCATGTCACAAACAACAAAGCTTCAATACTGTACATGTACTGAGAAGACAGAATCCTGCTTTTACTTATTCTTTATCCTAATATTACTGTGTTGTAGGTATATTTTGTGGATAAGTAAATCCAGCTTAATTATCGCTGCTTTATTTAATTGTCTTGCCGAACAACCCCATAGAGTCTCAAGAAAGCGAGGTATACAAAACGTACATAGGGTGAGGTGGCGTGGTAGTGGGAGCAGTCTTGCTCATCAGCAACATATACCGTGGACTGCTGGGATTTGTTGGGAAATCATAATTGAATGCAGTAGTGTAGTAAAAAAAGGCTAGAATAGAGAATCAGGGCTGCTGTCAGAGGTCTGTGTGGTCACATGACAGCCATGGGGAAGGGTGTGTGTTCAGCATTGACCACAGCTAAGACCACAGGGGTTACAGCTATGAAGAGATTACCTCCACAGTCCTGTCCCCTGATGTAAGCCCCAGCCTGAAGTGGACTTGCTATGATTTTAAATGTGAGGGAGACTTCCTTGGTCAAAGTACAGTTCTGTAGACCATGCTATGCAGACATGCCCCTCCCCTCCTCTCTTTTCCACCCAGTACAGGTAGCTCTTAAACCTAAGCAATGCTCTTCAACCAAGTTACAATTTTGAAAAACTGTGAGCTCTTCTTGCAAAACGCTCTCTATCCAAGTTTCTCTTAAACCAAGGTACCACTGTATATGGATGCATTATACAGTGCTGGCCAAAAGTATTGGCACTTCTGCAATTCTGTGAGATAATACTCAATTTCTTCCAGAAAATTATTGCAACCAAAAATACTTTGGTAATAATATCTTCATTTATTTTGCTTGCAAAGAAAAAACACTAAAGAGAATGAAAAAAAAGTCAAATCATTGATCATTTTACACAAAACTCCAAAAATGGGCCGGACAAAAGTATTGGCACCCTCAGCCTAATACTTGGTAGCACAACCTTTAGACAAAAATAACTGCGACCAACTGCTTCCGGTAACCATCAATGAGTTTCTTACAATGCTGTGCTGGAATTTTCGACCATTCTTCTTTGGCAAATTGCTCCAGGTCCCTGAGATTTGAAGGGTGTCTTTTTCCAAACTGCCATTTTGAGATCTCTCCACAGGTGTTCTATGGGATTCAGGTCTGGACTTTAGAAGTCTCCAGTGCTTTCTCTCAAACCATTTTCTAGTGCTTTTTGAAGTGTGTTTTGGGTCATTGTCCTGCTGGAAGACCCATGACCTCTGGGGGAGACCAAGATTTCTCACACTGGGCCCTACATTATGCTGCAAAATTTGTTGGTAGTCTTTAGACTTCACAATGTTATGCACAGGGTCAAGCAGTCCAGTGCCAAAGGCAGCAAAGCAACCCCAAAATATCAGGGAACCTCCGTCATGTTTGACTGTAGGGACCATGTTCTTTTCTTTGAGGGCCTCTTTTTTTCCCCTGTAAACTCTATGTTGATGCCTTTTCCCAAAAAGCTCTACTTTTGTCTCATCTGACTAGAGAACATTCTTCCAAAAAGTTTTTGGCTTTGTCAGGTAAGTTTTGGCAAACTCCAGCCTGGCTTTTTTGTGTCTCTGGGTCAGAAGTGGGGTCTTCCTGGGTATCCTACCATAGAGGCTGACGGATAGTACGGGTTGACACTGCTGTACCCTCAGACTGCAGGGTAGCTAGAACTAGTTTGTATGGTAGTCGAGGTTCTTTAGCCACCATCCGCACAAGCTTTCGTTGAAATCTCCCGTCAATTTTTCTTTTCCGTCCACATCAAGGGAGGTTAGCCACAGTGCCATGGGCTTTAAACTTCTTGATGACACTGTGCACAGTAGACACAGGGACATTCAGGTCTTTGGAGATGGACTTGTAGCCTTGAGATTGCTCATGCTTCCTCACAATTTGGCTCCTCAAGTCCTCAGACCGTTCTTTGGTCTTTCTTTTCTCCATGCTCAGTGTGGTACACACAAGGACACAGGACAGAGTTTGTGTCAACTTTAATCCATTACAACTGGCTGCAAGTGTGATTTAGTTATTTCCACCAACTGTTATGTGGCACAGGAAAGTAACAGGTGCTGTTAATTACACAAATTAGAGAAGCATCACATGAATTATCTAAGGGTGCCAATACTTTTGTCAAACCCTTTTTTATGTTTGGTGTGAAAGTATTTCCAAATTGGCTTTTTGACAATTCTTTTTGTGGTTTACCATTGAAGACAAAATAAATTAAAAGACTAAAGGACAACTCCCACGGGACCCCCCCCCCCTCCAAAAAAAAAAAACAGACACACACAGACACCATACTCACCATCCCTCCGGTGACGATCGCCACTCGATTCGCCCACCGTCCGCCTCTCCATCGCCGCCTACCACCGTCCAGCGATGTCTCTGACTACTGGGTCCTGGGGATGGAAAAGGCTGCCAGTTTGCTTGTGCACCCGCAGCCTTTTCATTGGCTGGAGCGCATCACATGGCTTCCAGCAACCTCAGCCAATCAGGGCTGAGCAAGCTGGAAGCCATGTGATGCGCTCCAGCCAATGAAAAGGTTGCTGGTGTGCATGTGCACCAGCAGCCTTTTCCGTCCCATTCCCTCTCTATGAAGACGCCGAGGAGGAAGGAGACCCGGACCGCCCCCCGGCTCTGATGTTGTCATCACCAGATGCCGCCCGGGAGAAGAGGACCGTGATGACCGTAATAGGTAATGTATACATTCTTTAACTTCCGGGGGGGGGGGGTTGGGGGTCCGAAAGTGGGGGAAGGGGGCCAGACTGGTTATTTAACCACATTACAAAGTTGTATAACTTTGTAATGTGTGTTAAATAAGCTAAAAAATTTTCGTGTGAGTTGTCCTTTAAAACCAAAGCATTGCAATCATTTTCTGGAAGAAATTGAGTGTTATCTGACAGAATTGCAGGGGCGCCAATACTTTTGGCCAGCACTGTATTTGACTTATCTCTATACCATACAGCAGATTAGCAATGTATGTAACACCCTCATTGATTTACAGAAGCACATCCGAAAACATAATGAACAAAAGTTTTAAAAATTGTTCATATGTATTTTTCCTGTTTCTTTTTATCATGTATCGTATTTTCTTCAGACATTGTAGTGCGAAATGTCATGTTAACATTAGATGATATATATCCCTTTGTGGCTTATGTTTAACATTTTCAATTATAAAATGTAGTAGTCCTTAAATATGGTAGGATTGTTAAAATCACTTTAATCTTTAGCGCATCAGGAACATCTGCCCCCATAAATGCATCAGTTTTGAAGTAGAGCTATAAAACATAAGGGGTCATTAAGCTGAGAAGGCAGGTGAGTAGAAATATGCTGAACTGAATAAGTTACAAAAGAATAAATAGAAAAAGTACAGAAAGTTTCTTGCAATATTTCCAAATGTTCCCATCACCCCTGATTCACAAAGTGTTTTAGTGGCAACTTGTAAAACTAACGCAGGGGGAAAGTGAAGGAGAAGCATGTGGCTAACATTCAGGCACATCTGACAAATCACAGCTAGAAATGTATTAGTTGCTATAAATGGACTTGGACTAGTTTATGTAAATCGTCCCTAGTGTTTTGTCTCTTCTTTTCAAATTCTACTATTACCTTTTAACAAATACTAATGCAATAAAAAAAATAATACTAAACAATAAACATCTGCGTTGGCATAAGAGGTCGGCTTACAATCACAGCTTTGTGTCCATTTCATTACTATGCACTGCATTTATTGCACTATTCCTTACCAGCAGACTTCCAGTAAAGTAACATTTAAATTGTATAGTATGATGCCACTGGGTTTATAAATGACTCTGGAAGTGTAATGGGCCAAACAGCCAGTGGGGCAAAGTTCCTATTAACACCATACAATTTGCCAATGGCACTTATTAGCCCCTTAGGTTAGGAAAGAGGCGCTCTGTTGACAATAGTGTAGGGTATACTGATTGCACTAAATATAAAATATTTTTGCATACATAGTTACATATTACGGTTGAAAAAAGACACATGTCTATCAAGTTCAATCAAGGAGGGGATGGATGAAGGGAAGGGGGATGGATGATGGGTACATTAATGTTATTTTGTTTTAAGAACGTGTCTAAGTTTTGAAACCCTCTACTGTTTTTGCTGTGACCAGATCCTGGGGTAGACTGTTCCACAGATTCACAGTTCTCATGGTAAAGAAGGCTTGTCGCCTCCGGAGGTTGAACCTTTTTTTCTCCAGACGGAGGCAGTGCCCTCTTGTCCTTTAAGGGGGTTTTACCTGGAACATCTTTTCCCCATATTTCATGTAGGGGCCATTTATATATTTAAATAAATTAATCATATCTACGTCTTTCTACCCTCTCCAGCTCTAGGACATTGTTTCGATGAATTGGTGACCAGAACTGAACAGCATACTCCAGATGAGGCCGCACCAAAGCTTTATAAAGTGGTACTATTATATCCCTGTCCCATGAGTCCATGCCTGTTTTAATGCATGACAATATCCTGCTGGCCTTAGAAGCAGCTGACTGACATTGTGTGCTGTTCTGTAGTCTATTATCTACAAGTACACCCAGATCCTTCTCCATCAGTGACTCTCCCAGAGTAACTCCCCCCAGGACATATGATGCATGTGGGTTATTAGTACTTAGGTGCATAACTTTACATTTATCTACATTGAACCTCATTTGCCAAGTGGACGGCCAAACACTCAGTGTGTCTAAGTCATCCTGTAACATCTGCACATCCTCCATAGACTGTACTGTACTACAAAGCTTGGTGTCATCTGCAAAGATAGAAGCAATGCTGTTAATTCCATCCTCAATATTGTTAATAAACAATAAATATAATTTAGGCCCTTCCTTTGCCTCAAATTTTTTTACTTTTCTCGTGTTTTGCCCAAACATTTCAGAGCGTTGAACATACAGTAAACTGACAGTGTGGCATTAAAAAATAACATTACTTTTATGGTGATAGGATTAATACATTTCTCCTAGCGTCTTTTTTGTAGGTGAGGTCTTCAGAATTGAATACAGTATTCCAGATGTGTTCTCACTAGAGCTCTATACAGTGGGAAATACATGGGAAATAACATTTCCTCCCTTAATAAAAATAGGTGCCCTTCAGGTCAGAGATTTGAGAAAAAGGCCAAGACAGCCCAGTCAATGTTAGTGTGCTAAGGAGGGCCTTTGGATACAGCTGGCTTAAAGGGGTTATCCAGCGCTACAAAAACATGGCCACTTTTCCCCCTACTGTTGTCTCCAGTTCAGGTGTGGTTTGCAATTAAGCTCCATTTACTTAAATTAAACTGAGTTTCAAAACCTGCACCTAAACTGGAGACAACAGTAGGGGGAAAGTGGCCATGCTTTTGTAGCGCTGGATAACCCCTTTAAGGCCCTAGTTACTCCTATGAACACTGCAACATTTATAGCTACACCACTTGCCAGCATGCCTATCTCCTTAAATCCATGCTTTCTCAGAAACACTGCAGTAAAGGGGAACATAGTGTCTTCTAATAAAGTGTAATTTAAAACATGCAGCATAAAAATACTGTTTTAATTGCGTCACTAAGCCCAACCAATCCCACAGTTGGGAAGCATGGTGGCTCAGTGCCTTACTTTGCAGCACTGGGGGGAATTTTGATTGTGAGCCTGAATGGGGACAGGAACCGATTTGTGTGATAACTACGGAATAAGTTAGCATTATATAACTAAGAGATTTATTATTAGTAATATTATTCCCTTATGTCGCATTAGTGTAATATTCACACACCCCTAGTCTGATTCACACCTTCTCAGCCTCGCACTAACACCCTTTTTTGGGATTCAACTTGTTAAAGAATTCAGATAGTGTATATTTAGTGAAGCTATTACAATACGGCGCTGACCTTGTAAACAAGTAGAGATATTTGCATTCCTTAAAGCTCACGTTAGTAACACTAGGGCTATGCAAGTAGCTCCTTTTGTACCTCAGCCAATGATGTACTGACGCAAGCCTTAGTAGAATAACATCTCCTACCCCACAGGATATTTATACTGGCTGCCATCTTTGAAAAAACAAGATAAACTCTGACCATAACTGTGTTAATGTGATTTTTTAGTGCACGCTATAAACTTTGTAACTGTTAATTCAGAACAAGCCATCAATATGACAGCACTCTTGTGGTGCATCCATACCAAGTTCGACCAACATCTATTTCTCACTACTCACAAACATATGAGGCTTAGCTCAGCCTAAAAATTCATGTATTCTAAATGAACAGGGGTGAAGAAAGCCTAACAAAATCGCATACTTGGAACAAGCTTGAGCTCTACTTAAAGGGAACTGTGTCCAATTAAACTAGACTCTGCTCACCAGGATCCTCACAGCTTAGCTGGTTGGGATTAAAAAAAACAGTTTGGTACTCCCAGAAGAAGTCTGTAGATCTGTCATGCGATACCCAAAGGGATGCATGCAGGAGTATGATGACTGACAACGAAAATGCTCAGCACCATCTCCAACCTAGTAAGACAGAAGTAAAGGTTAGAGGACCTTTGAAAAGAAGATTATTCAACCCTAGACTAAAAGAAAGTTGTAGAATATAAGATTTGTGCTGGTAGCTTGGTTTTCTCACAGACTCTTCTGGACCACTTGACTTGAAAAGCATGACTTAAAAGAGAAAATTTGGTCTCTTTGCTTAGAAGACAGGTTAAGGCATTGAGGAGGAAACAAGTCTCTTGACTACAGTATACAGGCTAGTTCAGGAACTGGAACCTGTCCTGGAACTATCTCCCTATTTTCTTGTCACAGAATACTAAGACAACTTACAGATAAATAGCTAACTAAATGGTCTGACTGCCAAAAGCTGAGCTTGTAGATGTGCTCTGCATGTCTAAGACAGGGTAAAGGCCCTATTACACGAAACGATTATCGGTCGTATTCGGTGTAATAGAACACAATGATCAGCTGACATGAACGATGTCGGCTGATCAATGTAGTCATTTGTCTTTCAACATATTGAAGGACAAACAACTCATAAAGCAACAATCTGCTGCCGTCGCTCTGTGGAATAGGAGTGAAGGCAGAAGACCGCTGCTATATGCAATGGGCTGCCCGGACGAACTAGCAATCACCCAGGCAGCCCCCCCCCCCCCCTCCGCAGCCCTCCACGACACCCCCCCCCCGACTCTCACCCGCTTGCTGCCACCGCGTGTAATGGTAGTGGAAGCGAGTGGGGGACATGGGGCAAACGAGCGCCCACAGTCCTCCTTTGCTCCTCACAGTCGCCCCGTGTATTAGGGGCTTACAACTAGTTTGTGTCCACCCTTTTCCAGGTTAACAAGTTGATTTATAAAGCATACAGATACTGTATTAGAATAAGGGTATCAAACTATATGACATATTGTAGAAAAAGAAAGTTTATTTTTCTAACAGTAAACAGTAATATTGCAACACAGTGGCCTGCACGCAGTGAAAATGCACATTACCAAAATATAGACCACATATCTATCACAACAAGGTCCCCAGAGTAACATTTTAAACAGCAGCAACCAATGGAAAAGAAAATAAATTATACAACAGAGACAACCATCAATTAAAATATTATGAGAATGTATTTCTGCAACTACACTGGGAAAGAAACAAATAAAAATGCCTGAAGCTTTTTCTCCTGCTGTCTTGGAGCATACACGGTTCCTGCTACTAAGGGAGTTACTGAGTTACTACCAAGAAGGCATGATGCTGGGGTATCAAACAGCAAAATGTCAAACCCCAGTAAGCATTAAATCTGCAGGAAAGACTAATCATGTGTCTATAATGAAGCCTACAACAGAGCCTTTTTGAAGACATCTAAACAGACCTTTCAGAGATCTATTAGTAAAAATCATAAGTCTAGACCACAGGTGAGATAAACCACAAGCTAACACAAGATCAGCCTAATTTGTATATAATTTCTTTAGAGGAACTGAATTATTAGCTTTTAGGCTATGTTTATACGCTGTATAAACGGCCGTTATTAATGTTCATGATCGTTAATAGAGATGAGCGAACCAGGTTCGAGTCCATCCGCACCCAAACGTTCGGCATTTGATTAGCTGGGGCTGCTAAACTTGGATAAAGCTCTAAAGTTGTCTGGAAAACATGGATACAGCCAATGACTATATCCATGTTTTCCACATAGCCTTAGGGCTTTATCCAACTTCAGCAGCCACCGCTAATCAAATGCCGAAAGTTCGGGTTCGGATGGACTTGAGCATGGTCGAGGTTTGCTCGTCTCTAATCATTAACCCTTTCATGACCAAAGGTCATTGATGCACAGATGTCCAGGTCCCAAGCAGGAAGCAGGGCTATCCTCCTCGCATTCTAAGAGTCATAACGCTTTTCTTTTTCCACATGATCTCTAGTTTTTATTGGTATTACATTGGTGTAAAATAAAAATTTTGATTGCTTTTTGTTAATTTTTTTCTGAATATTAAAGAAATAAGCAATCCTGTGGGGTTTTTTTTCCTCTTTTTGTTTACGCCATTCATCATGTGGGAACAATATAACTATAATTTTATTTTAATAGATTGGACAATTTTACACTTTCTTTTACAATTACATGTGCAATCATTGGATTGTATATACTGATCAATGCTATGCCATTGCATAGCATCGATCAGTACTATCGGCAATCTTCTCATAGAGGCTGCCTGAGGACAGACTTTATTAGAAGAACACTGATCCGACAAGACAGAGGTGAGTGTTTCTGCTCCGCTTGTCAGGGAAATTAATTGATCAGGACCCGATCAGAGACAGATGCTTATTCTGTCACTGACTTCCTTAAACAACGTGATCACTATAGATTGCAGCATTTAAGGGATTAATGACAGGCAGCTGTGTGACCACGGCTGCCTGTCATTACCTCAGATGCTGGTAGCACTGCTGTGTGCAGGATCGCTTACATTGGAGCAGCCCTCACACATTAAAAGCATTTTCAGTGCAGGAATGTATTTATATGTTCCTACTGCACGGAGCATGTGCAATAGGAATGTATATATGCATATTATGGACATGAAGGGGCTTATTACGGCTGTAGTTTAGCTACAATGGCCGTAGTTTTACATTAAATGATGACCGTTGTTTGTACAGCGTGTGAACATAGCCTAAAAGGAAAATATCAGCAGGTTAGAAGAATATAACCTGCTAATATGTAGTTACATATCACATCAAAAGATAATTTAAAAGCAAAATAAAACACAGCAGCTACATCAAATTGGTCAAATGATGACGGTAACCTTTATTATCCAAAATATTTCAAATCTGTGAAAGAAACATATATGTATAAATCTGTGAAAGACAAAATCTAAGATGAGACATCAAACAAATAACTCAACTCCCTAGAAAAAGACAAGCAGCAAAACCATTCCAAAAAATTAAATGATGTTCAACACTCTGCTGATAAATGATTGAAAACAGATTGAGATGCAACAACCTAAGAATATGAGGCCTAGTCAAAACTGTTCATGATAAAGATATTTTATCAGTCCTCTCACAAATCTTCAAAGAAATACTCACAAAGGATCACTTCTTTGATTTTTGAAGTGAATGAGCCCACAGAGTTTTCAGACCCAAAACGACTGACAAAGACAAACCTAAAGATGTTCTATAATATCTATTAATCTTCGAGATTAAGTAGAAATATTACCATAGTCATGTGTTGCAATAAAAAACCTCACACAAAAAAAAACATTGAATAAGAATAGGAAAATCACAATCTACTCAGATGCAGTATCTGTACACTAGCCATGAGAAGACATGATTGAAGTGCTAAGAGACAAAAAAAAAGAAAATAAAGTGGTTTTACTATTCATTGTAACTATCAGCACACATGTAGGCTATGTTCACACGTTTTTTCAGCTTCATTTAAAATGACGAGTCTAAAATAACGGTCTAAAATAACTGGTGTTTGTACATTATACTTGTCATGATCGCGCCTGAAAAGGCATCAGTGCCACCCTCTGCTGCGAAGATTCGACCTCTGCGCCAAAGACTGCGCTTTTGGCCACGATCCGTTTCTGGTTTTACTGTGTTCTCTGCTTATGTCATCTGTGTTCTGGTCCATGTTTTCTTAATTCTCCCTGCACTTTCCTTGTTGTGGTCTGTTCACTAATTGTGTTTGCTGTGGTGTGATTGACAGGTCTCTTCTCCTCTGGTTTTCTGTGATTCTCTGGTGTGTTTCTTCTACTCAGCTTGGAGTCCAGGAGTTCCTTGCCTTGTCCTCTAGTTACCTGGTTATTGTCTCGTCTTGTTTAGTGTTTGCACTTACTGCAGCGTAGGGAACGCCGCCCAGTTGCGGACGGTCATTTAGGGCCTGCTCTGCAAGCAGGTAGGGACAGTGTGGGGGTTCTTAGCCATAGGGCCCACTTGTCCTGTGTCTCTGTGTTCCCGGAGGCCCTGACAATACTAGTTTGGGATTACTAATTGCCATTTGGGTGCGGCTTAATTGAAAAGTCCATTGAATTTAATAGCAAAAACGGAGAAAGAACGGTGACAAAAGAAAAACTGTGTGTGAACAACTAATAAGACGTCCGAAAATAATGATCATGTTCATTATTTTGATGTCCACGGTAAAAACCTTTGTTATTCAATACATTGTCTGCATTGGACGTCCGTCTTCCCATTGACTTCAATGCATTGCATTGAAATCAGTTAAATCACTGCAATAACGGACATTTTAAAAAAAAATATCAAAATCATCTGCCTTTTCTCTATTTTTGACGTTGTGTGAACATAGCCGCAGGGTGCAACCCACATAGTGTGGTGGTATCCTGGCAACTGTAAAGCTTGTGGTCACCCAGTGTATTATCTCAAAAGCAGGGATAGGACCTCTCCTGATTGACACAGCAATGTAAAGAAGGTGAACTGTTATAGTTATGTTATAGCCTCTGTTCCCCGATGCACACTTTATGTAGTATGTCTTTTAGATGGCAGTTGGATTGCTCATGGTGGTAAAGGTGCAATGATGTAGCCAGGCTTACTAGATTTAACAGAATAACTGAACAGTTCTTTACTGAAGTAAACTTGGCAAGGTAAATGCTTCACATGTTCTCTCTTTATTATTCATGATTATTCTTTCCCTTAGTCTTGTTCAGACATAAGGGAAAACAGTTGTGAAATGCTCTACTAAAGCATTTGTTCTCTGGTAAACTTGGCGGTTGGATTAAACATGAAGAAATAACATACTCACAAAACTGCAGTGTCCATTGCAGGATGCTGGTGTGCATGGAGATATGACATGGTAGCCACAAAGCTCTAGCCCCAGCCTGAAACCTGTGCAGGCACCAAGAATGCAAAGAGGGTCTTGTACACCTTATGCTCTCTGACTCTCTAATCACTCCTTCTCAGAGAGGGAAGAACCTATCACTCCATTGTGAAAAAGAAGATAGTGTGAAATACTTTAAGGGTGCCTTCACACCTACCGACTCGTAGCGTTAATAACGCTGCGAGTCGGCTAGGTCCTGGCAGATCATTGTCATTACATACACGCAGCGATCTGAATGACCGCTACCTGTATGTCAATCTGCCGGCCGCTTAACCCCTTCTGATGCCGGCTGCCTCCTGCTCCGCTCTGTATACATACCTTCTCGCTCCACTGGGTCCCGGCGTCCTGCTCTCGCGCCTGGCCAATCAGTGTGTTGCCCTGCCGCAGCCACTGATACCACTGCATAGGTATTGTGTGTTACAGATTCTGCCTGTGCTGGAAGTCCCGTCCACCTGTCAGCTCTTGGCCAATTGGCTGACAGCAGAGTTTGCCTTTCTATGTCTACATAATTTCTGGTATAACAAAAAAAGACAAGTATTAATCATAATAGAGGCATGCTCTCTTTGTACAATGCATTGAGCCTTTCCCTGCCCTTACTTCTTGCAGACTGAGCCCCACAACAACAGTGAAAAGCAAATTAAGGGAGACACAAAATGGCCTTAAAAAAATTACATATATATTACGTATATATGTAATATAAATATATATAAATAAATATAAATACATGTATATTTAGGGATGGTCCGAACCTGGTTCGGGTCGGGTTCGTAGGAAATGATTCCCGCTGTCTGCCCTCTCCATGGATAGGGTGGATACAGTGGGAGGACCGCCTGGAAAACTGGGATACAGCCATAACCATAGGCTGTATCCCAATTTTCCAGGCGGTCTTCCCGCTGTATCCACCCGCTCAACGGAGCGGGCAGACAGCGGGAATCTGATGCCGAGCATTCTGGTTCATACGAACCCGAACCTCGGCAGATTCGGACCATCCCTAATATATATATATATATATATATATATATATATATACACACAGTATGTATATATATATATATATATATATATATATACACACAGTATGTATATATATATATATATATATATATATATATATATATATATATATATATTACTACAGTTGTGCTTAAAAATCTACATACCCCAGCAGAAATTTTGCTTTCTTGACCGCTTTTTCAGAGAATATGAATGATGGCACAAACTCTTCTTTTCACTCATGGTTAGTGGTTGGGTGAAGCCATTTATTGTCAAACTACTCTTTTTAAATCATAATAACAACCAAAAACATCCCCTCCTTGGTTGAACTTGATGGACATGTGTCTTTTTTCAACCGTATAAACTATGTAACTATGTAACATCTGAATGACCCTGATCAAAAGATTACATAGCCTGGTGATTTTGGCCTGATAACATGCCCAGAAGTTGACATATATGGGTTTGAATGTGGCTACAAAAGCTTATATCCTCATCTCTGACGCGTGTGTGTGTGTGTGTGTGTGTGTGTGTGTGTGTGTATATAAAAGCTAAGTGAGTTTCTGGGATCTGTACAGACTCTTGCATCTTTCATGCAGTCCCTTTTCCACATTTCTGGATTGTGAGTAATTGGGGAAAGCAAAAGAATTGTCAATAAATCTACAGGAAAAGGTTGTTGAATTGTATAACACAGGAAAGGGGCACTAAAAGATATCCAGGGAATGGATAATGACAGTCAGCAGTGTTCAAATAATGGGGCTCTGTAAAAACCAAACCACAGTCAGGTAGACCAACAAAAATTTCCAGTTTTATAAGGTACGTGTGAATAGGTACTTGAAGTTACTGAAGAGACTTGACACTGTTGACACTCACTATCATGTAGGAGGAAGACGCATGGACACACTGACTTGGAAGCCAGGAAGATGTGGACGGTAAATGGGAGACCCTCTATCACTTCAACAGTCCGACAGCAGGCACTAATAAATACAGAGGATGTCCTGCTGAGACTTAGAAAACACGTATTAGTCCTTATGGCTGACTGGAAACAGGTTAGAGGGTTAAAGATGGAGTGTGACAGGATTACTGAGGGGACATAGGGAGGTTAGATGTGACTCTGGCAATGCCAGACTACCAACTGTCACTGACAAGACCGCACAGCCCTTCTGGGTAAAAGGTGGGCGGAGCTAGCGTTCCCCTGGCCAATCACTAGAGTGTGATAGGTTGCAGGGGAGGAGCACTGATCAAGCTCAACACTTGTCTCATTAGAGATTAATACATAACAACATATTGAATAAATATATGACAGAAAACACTATCTCCATAAGAGAGGAAAAAGCAGCAAATACATAAGTCCCAATAAAGACTGTCTAAGGTTGCCAATAGCAACAATACATTTCCAGACGCCTGACAATAAATACCTCTCTGGGCCATTACATTAGGGCTCTAAATTCTGTCATATTATTGTAAGAAAACAGCTCATAGAAGTGGCCATCTTGAGGCTGTCAGTTTGACACATAGGCTGGCAGTTGTACATACAGGCCACACCCCCAGATTATGCTTCAGGATTCCAAGCTTGTGTGCACCGCAGCCTCAGCCCCTTATCAGCAGCAGAATCAGTACTATGGACTATAAGGTTTCTCCAGTGTATCAAAACCTGTAAGTTATGATACTGACTGCTGAAAATGGGAATATAAACCTACAATAGCTAAAGCTACAGGGGGCCACCTGGAGGCCACATCGTTCAGTCTGGCCCACAAGGGGTTATGTATGGATGCCATGCATCCTCACTTAACCCCATGTGTGCCTTACTGTAAGATGCTGCCTACTGTAAGGTGCAGAATACCTTTCACAATTATGGGTGTTCTGCTCCTGGCCTTTTTTTTTGTGTGTTTTTTGCCTTTTGTTTTTCAGATATCAGTATCCTGTGGATTACATCGGATTTGTTGGACTACGTCGATGATCAGTGTTGTTGTTGTTTTTTTTTTTTTTATGAAATGGTCAACGAGGGGGGTGAGGGTGTTCTTTTTCAAATAAAATACTTTTCTCTACTGTGTTGTGTTTTATTATTCTTTACTTTCAGACTTAGCAGTGGAAGCTGTCTGATAGACGAAATCCATCCAAGTCGGGGCCTAGTGTTAGCTGTTATAAAATGGCTAAAACTAACCCCACCAATATTAACCTGGTACTCAATGCCACCAGGGGTTTTGGGAAGAGCTGGGTACCAGTAGTCCCAAAGCGTCAAATATGACGCTCCTGAACTGGGCGGCAGCAGGCTGGTATCATTAGGCTGGGGAGGGACAAAAAAGGGTGTCAACAAGGCCTACAATGAAAGGAACACCATTCCTACTGTAAAGCACGGAGGTGGATTGCTGATGTTTTGGAGATGTGTGAGCTTCAAAAGCACAGGAAACTTGGTCAAAGTTAAAGGAAAGATAAATGCAGCACAATTATCAGCAAATACCCAACAGGGTCACTTCTGCCAATGAGTATTCCGACTCAGAGGGCAGATTCTGCGGATGAGGCAGCATATTCTTACCCACTGCTGTAATTTTGGTTAAATTTAAAGCTAATCGCTTACATAGCTTCACCCAACCACTAACTATGAGTGGAAAAAAAGTTTTTGTGTTATCAATCATAGTCTCTGAAAAAAAAGACAATAAAGCATAAATTCTGCTGGGGTATGTAACCTTTTGAGCACAACTTTAGATTGCTAAAGCCATGAACTAGGCACCTCTGCTTGTTTGTGGGGGTTAAAGTTTTCCAGCAAATAAAGATACAGAGGAACAAACTGAAGATGTGGTAGGGGGCAGGGGCGTAGCTAATGTCTCCTGGGCCCTGGTGCGAGAGGCCAACTCGGGCCCCCCCCCCCCTCCTTTCACGACCAAGTGATGCTATTGGTGTGTGTGTGTATATATATATATATATATATATATATACACACACACACCAAGACAGATATTACCACTAACACCAGCATATTGGAAGAGAAAGTATTATCACCGTACATATTACTGCCATACTGTTACCGACCAAATCCTGTATACTGAGACCTATATTACCAGTAATACCAGTATATAGGAAGGAAACATTACTGCCACACCACAACCACTACCATCACCACCATATTGTTACTGACCAAATCCAGTACACTAAATCACCTCATCCAGTCATATAGAGGTGGCCCCAGCTCTACACAGGCTCTATACACCATATACATTACAGTGCAGATATATCAGGTGACTCACAGGGGGACGTCTTCTCTGATCGGAGTTCTTCCCTTTTCATCTTCTTCTCCATTTGCCCTGGGCCGTTATGAGAACTTCTCCGAGCCACGAATCCTCAGAATCTGCCAGACAGACATATTAGTCTCCTCAATCTGGCACCATCCTCATCTATATACACACTGCACATCTGTATTGTCCCCTTTACACACTCCTTTAGTGGGTAGCCCTGACTCTATGTGACCCCCTAATAATATATGCCCCCCTGTGTGTATTCCCTCTCCCCCTATGTTGCCCCCCCCAAATAGATGGCCCCTCTCCCCCCATGTTGCCCTCCTTATAGATGGCCCCCTCTCCCCCCACCCTCTCTTATAGATGGCCTCCTCTCCCCCCTCCATATAGATGGCCCCCTTTACCCCCTCCCTTATAGATGGCCCCCTCTCTCCTCACCCTCCCTTATGGATGGCCCCCTCTCCCCCCACCCTCCCTTATAGATGGCCCCCTCTCCCCCCTCCCTTATAGATGGTCCCCTTCCCCCCCTCCCTTATAGATGGTCCCCTTCCCCCCCCCCTCCCTTATAGATGGTCCCCTTCACCCCCCCTCCCTTATAGATGGTCCCCTTCACCACCCCTCCTCCCTTATAGATGGTCCCCTTCACCCCCCCCCTCCATATAGATGGCCCCCTTTACCCCCTCCCTTATAGATGGCCCCCTCTCTCCTCACCCTCCCTTATGGATGGCCCCCTCTCCCCCCACCCTCCCTTATAGATGGCCCCCTCTCCCCCCTCCCTTATAGATGGTCCCCTTCCCCCCCTCCCTTATAGATGGTCCCCTTCCCCCCCCTCCCTTATAGATGGTCCCCTTCACCCCCCCTCCCTTATAGATGGTCCCCTTCACCCCCCCTCCTCCCTTATAGATGGTCCCCTTCACCCCCCCCCTCTATATAGATGGCCCCCTTTACCCCCTCCCTTATAGATGGCCCCCTCTCTCCTCACCCTCCCTTATGGATGGCCCCCTCTCCCCCCACCCTCCCTTATAGATGGCCCCCTCTCCCCCCTCCCTTATAGATGGTCCCCTTCCCCCCCTCCCTTATAGATGGTCCCCTTCACCCCCCTCCCTTATAGATGGTCCCCTCCCCCCCCCCCCTCCCTTATAGATGGTCCCCTTCCCCCCCTCCCTTATAGATGGTCCCCTTCACCCCCCTCCCTTATAGATGGTCCCCTTCACCCCCCTCCTCCCTTATAGATGGTCCCCTTCACCCCCCCCCTCCTCCCTTATAGATGGTCCCCTTCACCCCCCCTCCTCCCTTATAGATGGTCCCCTTCACCCCCCCTCCTCCCTTATAGATGGTCCCCTTCACCCCCTCCTCCTCCCTTATAGATGGTCCCCTTCACCCCCCCCCTCCTCCCTTATAGATGGTCCCCTTTCCCCCCACCCTCATAGATGGCCCCTCTTTCCCCCCCACCCTCATAGATGGCCCCCTCTTTCCCCCCCACCCTCATAGATGGTTCCCTTTCCCCCCACCCTCATAGATGCCCCCCTCTTCCCCCCCACCCTCATAGATGCCCCCCTCTTTCCCCCCACCCTCATAGATGCCCCCCTCTTTCCCCCCACCCTCATAGATGCCCCCCTCTTTCCCCCCACCCGTACAGGCTGATAAAAAACAAAACTTAACTCACCTGACAACGCGCTCCCACGTTGATCCTCACTCCTTCGGTCTGTCCCCGGCTGCTGCGCGGCTGCCGGGGGTGTCGCGTCTTATCCCCGGCAGCGCGCGCATCCCAGAGCTCCCTGCGCGCCGGAACCGGAAGTCAGGGCCGAAGGCGCGCAGGGAGCTCTGGGATGCGTGCGCTGCCGGGGATAAGACGCGACATCCCCGGCAGCTGCGCAGCAGCCAGGGGAAGACAGAGTCGGACTCTTGTGACCGCAAGCAAAACAATGCTTGCGGTCACAAGAGTGATTGAAAGGGAGGGCCTTGCGGGGCCCTGAGGGCCCCGCGGGCCCCCCTTTGTGGCGGGCCCGGTCACGGCGGCGACCCCCGCGACCACGGTGGCTACGCCACTGGTAGGGGGGACTGTTTAACACATTTATTTCGCGCTGCTAGTAGTTTTATCAGCACAATTGTGCTTATTGGCTTCCTTTAAAGATCATTACACTGAATTAACAGAAATTATTATTTTTATTCAAATTACACAAAAACTAGATGTGCATAGATTATGTTAAAATATGTAAAATAGGAAATTTATGATTGTATTAATCTTTCAGATCATGCTACTTTGTCACCAACCAGCAGATCAAATTAGAGACTTAAAGGGGTACTTCGTTGAAAAAAAATCATCTTAAATCAACTAGTGTCAGAAAGTTATACAGATTTGTAAATTACTTCTATTTAAAAATCTCAAATGTTTTTAGTCTTACACACTGCTCTCTGCTACCACCCCTGTCCCAAACAGGAACTGTCCAGAGCAGTAGCAACTCCCAATAGAGAACTGGACAACTGCTCAGGACAGAGGGGCAGCAGAAAACAGTGTCAGCCTGGAAAGAATGCATCACTTCCTGGAGGACAGACAGCAGCTGATAAGTACAGGAAAGCTTAAGACTTCTATGTAGAAGTAATTTAGAAATCTATATAACTTTCTGACAAAAGTTGATTTTAAAACAATTTTTTAAGAAAATATTTTTACAGGAACTTACTGTATTTACTGACCAATATCTTAGCAATTCTTAGAAAGCTTACAAATCTATCAGAGGTATCCTTATTGAATTGGATTCCAGAAAAAATTAGAGTAAGAAACGAAAATTAATTATATATATATATATATATATATATATATATATATATATATATTATATATACTACTGTTCAAAAGTTTGGGGTCACCCAAAAATTTTTGTGTTTTCCATGAAAAGTCACACTTATTCACCAACATACGTTGTGAAATGAATAGAAAATAGAGTCAAGACATTGACAAGGTTAGAAATAATGATTTGTATTTGAAATAACATTGTTTTTACATCAAACTTCTTTTACTATCGTCAAAGAATCCACCTTTTGCAGCAATTACAGCATTGCACACCTTTGGCATTCTGGCTATTAATCTGTTGAGGTAAGCTGGAGAAATTGCACCCCACGCTTCTAGAAGCAGCTCCCACAAGTTGGATTTGTTGGATGGGCACAAAATACGGTCAAGCTGCTCCCACAACAGTTTAATGGGGTTCAGATCTGGTGACTGCGCTGGCCACTAGAGTACCGATAGAATACCAGCTGCCTGCTTCTGCTGTAAATAGTTCTTGCACAATTTGGAGGTGTGTTTAGGGTCATTGTCCTGTTGTAGGATGAAATTGGCTCCAATCAAGCGCTGTCCACTGGGTATGGCATGGTGTTGCAAAAGTGAGTGATAGCCTTTCTTATTCAGAATCCCTCTTACCCTGTACAAATCTCCCACCTTACCAGCACCAAAGCAACCCCAGACCATTACATTACCTCCACCATGCTTAACAGATGGCGTCAGGCATTCTTCCAGCATCTTTTCATTTGTTTTGCGTCTCACAAATGTTCTTCTTTGTGATCCAAACAACTCAAACTTGGATTCATCCGTCCACAACACTTTTTTCCAGTCTTCCTCTGTCCAATGTCTGTATTCTTTTGCCCATCTTAATCTTTTTCTTTTATTGGCCAGTCTCAGATATGACTTTTTCTTTGCCACTCTGCCCTGAAGCCCAAATTCCCGCAGCCGCCTCTTCACTGTAGATGTTGACACTGGTGTTTTCCGGGTACTATTTAATGAAGATGCCAGTTGGGGACCTGTGAGGCATCTGTTTCTCAAACTAGAGACTCTAATGTGCTTATCTTCTTGCTTAGTTGTGCAACGCGGCCTCCCACTTCTTTTTCTATTCTGGTTAGAGCCTGTTTGTGCTGTCCTCTGAAGGGAGTAGTACACACCATTGTAGGAAATCTTCAATTTCTTAGCAATTTCTCGCATGGAATAGCCTTAATTTCTAAGAACAAGAATAGACTGTCGAGTTTCAGATGAAAGCTCTCTTTTTCTGGCCATTTTGAGCGTTTAATTGACCCCACAAATGTGATGCTCCAGAAACACAATCTGCTCAAAGGAAGGTCAGTTTTGTATCTTCTGTAACGAGCTAGACTGTTTTCAGATGTGTGAACATGATTGCACAAGGGTTTTCTAATCATCAATTAGCCTTCTGAGCCAATGAGCAAACACATTGTACCATTAGAACACTGGAGTGATAGTTGCTGGAAATGGGCCTCTATACACCTATGTAGATATTGCACCAAAAACTAGAATAGTCATTTACCACATTAGCAATGTATGGAGTGTATTTGTTTAAAGTTAGGACTAGTTTAAAGTTATTTTAGCTTTTCCTTCAAAAATAAGGAAATTTCAATGTGACCCCAAACTTTTGAACGGTAGTGTGTGTGTGTGTGTGTGTGTGTATATATATATACCCAAAGTACCCAAAGAGAGTTTATGGATTGCTTTAATTATTTTAATGTCATTTTATATATATATATATATATATATATATATATACACATGACAGGGGGTAGCCCAGACAATTTCTTACCTTACTGTTCACCTCCCCTCACCCCTTCTGCTGGACCAACCCCCACATCCCGAATAAGACACGGAAGCCTGCTTGGAAAAAATTGGCCACAGCAGCCATTTTATTAACACAAATTAACATAAAAATAAACAATAATATATACCAAATATTAAAACTAACTATAGATATATATAGAGACAGGAGAAAGGCCGCACTTCCGAATCCAAGCAGCGGGTGCTCTACAGAGTAAGTCCCTTGGCTAGGGATCCCAATAGATACACAACGAAGTTCCGCAGCACACCAGCGTCAGGTGAAAAAAAGGTGATATTTATTGCATGTGGCAAAAAATAACAGAGAGGATGCAACGTTTCTGCCTTCTCACAAGGCCGTTATCAAGCATGCTTGATAACGGCCTTGTGAGAAGGCAGAAACGTTGCATCCTCTCTGTTATTTTTTGCCACATGCAATAAATATCACCTTTTTTTCACCTGACGCTGGTGTGCTGCGGAACTTCGTTGTGTATAGATATATATATATACATATCCAACCACAAAATAAGTATTGTTAGATACATATATACATATCCTGAACCTTTAAACGTGCAGGGTCCTTGGGGCTCCAATTTCCCAACCAATCTGCTCCCCCGTCAATTTAACCTCCAGCCGCCCGCTACCGGCTCAAAGGCCCCCACCCTCTATAGAAAGTCCAGCAGATGGCTGAATTAACCATTATCTATAACTCCGCTCCCCATGACACCACACTGGCAGGAGCCCAGAACTTCCCCTGATGATACCAGTACATCAGAGGATTGCTACCCATGTACCCCCAAGTCAGTATATGAGACCAACCCCAAGGACCCTCCACACCCGCCACTACGAGCATACCTTGAGACCTCAAGTATGTGAGCCCCCCACTAAGACCAGGGCCCGCTCGATCCCTTCCTGAACCGCCAACGCCCATAAATCAGTCCCCACCGCGTTGAGGTGGACACCATCCCCCAGCCAGAAGTTGCCCTGCCCGTCCTCCAAATCCAGATGCCGCACCACCACACCGCCATTTCTGGCTAAAAATCCTCCAATCGCCCTGTTGGCTTTAACCCGGGCCTTGTTTAAACGTTCAACAGACCGAGCCTTCCGCCAGCACCGCCTCGGCACAATGTCTGACCATACAACACGCACCTGCGGCCACGCAACCCACAAGCGCAGGATATCGTAGCGGATATCCCGGATCAGTTACCTGAAAGGGCGCCCCCCCAAATCATTGCCCCCCACATGCAACACAAGCACGTCAGGGGCCCTATCCAACCCCACATACCGCTGGAAGTCTGGCAACACCCGATTCCACAGCATGCCACCCTTGCCCAACCACCGGAGCACCGCCACATTTCTGGGGAAGCCGAGCTGGCGACCATCCGGCCTAACCTCCGCCCTCTGCGCTCCCCGAACCACGTATGAATGGGCCAAAATCCACACCAAAAAGGGGGAACCTGTAACGAGAAGAAAAAACAACATGCCCCACGTCACCAAACAAGAAGCGAAGCCCAAACAAACTTAAACCAATTGCGGGTGCACATATGATCTATAACGCCCTGACTCCCAGCGCCCAATGCGCCTAACAACCTCAGCACTGAGGCCCCAGCTTGCTGCCTCTGTTGCCGCCCCAATCCTGAAAGAATGAGGTGCAAACGCAGACCCGTCTAAACCCAAAGAAACCAAACACTTCCGGAAAATGGCTGAAAACTGGAACCTAGACAGGAATGCACCCCCTTCGTGGCGCAACAACGGGCCACCATCCAAACCTCTAACCGCCAAAAATTCACGCAAGCACCGCACCGGACAGACCACCGAACCATCCACTGCCCCTAGCACAACCCGGCACCCCCTTCCACCCTGATCCGTCTAAGAGCGCCGAATCCAGAAAAACACCCGACCATCTTCAAGCACCACGTCCTCGCGCAACAAGCCCCCCGCCCGACTACCCGACGGAGACACCAACTCCCCGACTCTCAACGCCCCGAAAAAGGCCCACGAAAAAGCTAACCGAAACAAAAGTACCTCTCTCTGTCACCGACAGATCCCCCCAAGCATCCCACGATTCTCTCCAACAGCGCGAAAGAAACAGGCCTACGCGAGTCCGGGCGCGCCTTGTCCTTCTGAAACCCCTTCAATGCCTGCACTACCAAAAACTCCTTCGTGACATCCCGCAATCCTCGCAATTTGAGCCAAAAAACCAGCGCAGCCATGAAGCGGTTGACCTTGGCCACCGACCAACCACCACCCGCCACACTACCCAACCAGCCCAACATCGACAACGTCCTATCACCATCCGAGCGCGCCCCCCCCCCCCCAACCAGACAACCACTCCTCCCAAACCACCCAATCCGCCGAATACGACCTCCATGTAGTAGCCGCCAGTGACAACCAAATCAGTCCACCAACCATCAACAGACCAGAGTCCACAGGCACGGGATCCCCTCCACGTCGGCCTCCGGAGCCAGAGCTCGAAAACACTCCCACTGCTGGCGAGAAAGAGAGTCGGCAATATCATTCCTCACTCCTGGCACCTGCACCGCCACTACCCAAGCATTTAAAGACAAGCAACTGAGAACCAGGTGCCGCAACAGGCGCACCACCAGCGGTGAAGAAGTGGAACCAGTATTAACCGCAGTCACCGCAGCCACGTTATCACAATGAAACCTGACTTTTCTGTCCCTGAACCTGTCACCCCACACAAACCACCACCACTATTGGGAACAACTCCAGAAAAGCCAAATTTCGCTCGAGACCCGACAGCCCCCACGATCCAGGCCAGGACCCGACACACCACTGCCCCTGGCAAAAGGCCCCAAAACCCACACTCCCAGCCGCATCCGTGAACAACTCCCAGTCCACCACCGGGGCCAACATCAACGACCTACCATTATAGGTATCCAAAAACCCCCGCCCACACAGCCAAGTCGTCCCGATGCTCACCCTTCAACCGAACAAAATGATGAGGCGCCCGCACCCCCGCAGTCGCCCCCGCCAACCGCCTGCAGAACACCCGCCCCATTGGCATAATCCTGCAGGCAAAATTCGATTTGCCCAGCAAGGATTGCAACTCTTTCAGAGTGATTTTGCGTAACCCTTGCGCCCGCCGCACCTCCGCCTTCAGGGCCACAGGTTTATCCTCCAGCAACCGGCACTCCATTCGGCAGGAATCAATCATGATCCCCAAGAATTTCAGTGCCGTCACCGGACCCTCTGTTTTGTCCACGGCCAAGGGGACCCCAAACTGACCCGCAACCCATTCCATGGTGCCCAACAAAGTTCCACAAATGGGCGAGTCGGGCGGCCCCACGAACAAGAAGTCGTCCAAGTAGTGAATGACAGACTTCAAGCCTGCCAGGTCCCGCACCGCCCATTCCAGGAAGGAACCAAACGCCTCAAAATAAGCGCAGGACAACGAGCAAACCATTGGGAGGCAACGATCCACGTAAAACTTTCCCTCCCAATGGCAACCTAACAACCTCATGCTGTCGGGATGTACCGGCAACAGGCGGAAAGTGGACTCAATGTCCGTCTTGGCCATCAGTGCCCCCCGCCCGTACTCCCGCACCCATGCCACGGCGGCATCAAAGGATGTATAAACCACTGAACAAAGGTCAGGGTCTATACCATCATTCACCGACTGACCGTGAGGGTACGACAGATGGTGAATGAGCTGAAATTTGTTCGGCTCCTTCTTAGGAATGACCCCCAACGGAGAAACAACCAAATTAGACAAGGGGAGTGACTCAAAAGGCCCTGCCATACGCCCCATGGCCACTTCCTTGTCTAACTTTTCTTGAACCACCCAGGTTCCCCCACAAGTTCCGCAGACATGTTTAAATTTACAGGCGCCACCATATTTGCACTGGCCCTCGTTAAAGAGCCAGCACAAACCGGACTTGCCGCTCCTCGTTTGCGAGGCCTGCCGGGACGATCCTGCGTGGCCGGCCGAGCCGGCCCCCCCTAAAAGGGCTGGCCATAACGCGCAGAACCCATCACCGGCAACCACAGGCCAATATCTTTCTGATCCCAGCGTATACTGGGCCTGACCGCTTTACGTTGACGAAACTGTTTGTCGTAGCGGAGCCAAAATTGGCCCCCATAAACACGATGAGCTTCTCCAATAGAGTCCAGGTAGCAAAACAAGGCCGAGCAGTTTTGCGGCGCCCTCTCACTGACCACAATGGCCAAGATTGCAAAAGCCTGGAACCAATTGGAGAAGGTCTGAGGAATAAGACGCCACCGGTGCTTCTCCTCTTCCTCCTTCTTACTCTCAAAACGTTTGCCTTTATCAAGATTGAATTTATCCAACGGGAGAAGGGAGAAAATCTCCACGTACTCGTCCCGACCAATCTTATCCCTCACCTCCTGCTTCAAGTGGCCCCTCACGGCCCCAACGGCCCCTCAAAACACACATACACCTCACCGCGTGCCCGATCGTCCATCCGCACCCAATCCACCTCCCTATCTTTATCCGTCTGCACCGCAACAGCCACGCCCCCTGGACCCCCTGCCTCCTCCACTACCGGGCCCCCCGCCGATATCCCCGCGTCCGTCCATGCCGCCGCCGAGGAAAGGACCACCCACAGGCCCCCTGCCCCCACCAACTAAAAACGTCCTGAAGCTACTAAACAAATCTTGCCACATCGCGCTATCGCAGGGCGCACCCCTCCCCCCAACCCCCCAGAACCAGCTAGCGCAGGGACCCTATCCCCCACCCCCCCTCTAACCATGTCTGACATAGAAGACACTACAAGCGATAACTCACCAATCTGCCCGGGCGCTGTGTTCCCGCCAGCCGGAAGTCCGGGATCTCCCTGACGACTGCCTTCACTCATCGCTGCGCCGTCATCCACCTCTCGTGCAGAAGGAGCAGAACGGGACTGGCTGCCGCAGGACCGACACTGATGTACAGGAGCAGGGGCCACCGAGCCCCCCGCCGCCACGACACTCCTGGGCCCGCTAGGACCCGGAAGCTCCCAGGAAGGGAACTTGACCGCGACAGTGCTGGGGCCGACATCGCTGCGCCCGGCCCGGACCGTGGACCGGAACGAACCACCGGGCTCCTCCCCCGGGACGACAGGCTCCTCCCCCGACTGGAACATCGCCAGGGGAGCCAGCCGCAGCCACAGAGACAGGATGACAGGAGGGGGGAGGGGAGCCACGGGCCCGCAGCCGCAGCCTCCCCCGCTCCGCAGAACCCGGCCGCTTCCTGGGATTCCTCCCAGACCGGGGCAGGAGGAGGCGGAGCCCGGCCTGTAGGGTCCCCGGAGGGGCTCCCTCGCTGCTGCCGGGTTCTTCCGCCCACTTCCGGGCTGACGGACGGGCTGGCGGACGGGAGCACCGGGAGCGCCGCTGGCGCGGGGGGGAGGGGAGGTGGAGCGGGAAGCTGCCTGGAGCCGGCCCGCACCGGAGGCCTCACCAGACAGGGCCGGGGATCCCTCGCCAGCGTCCACGAATCTGCTCCTCAAAACAGGAGCGGTCCGCAGCCGTGGCAGCCGCCTCCCGCAGCTGTTCAAATAACGCGGCCAAGGACATGGTAAGCCGCTGGGTCTCACTGTAGCTGTCCCGGAAGCTGCTGCTGCACCACACTGACACTCTCCTCACTGCTCTCTCCTCCCGAGTGTTGTCACGAGGAGAGAGCCAGTTACTTAAATAACCTCTGTTCCCTCCCCAAACCCCTCCCCTAGCAACTCCCGCTCTGAACTCCCCAGCTACCACCTTAACCCCCTCATGGCTGGACACCCCGTCATGGCGGCTTACCGCTCACGGGGGTCGCGTGCAGCCTTTCTTTAAAATAACTAAAGCAATCCATAAACTCTCTCTGGGTACTGAGAAAAAATGAACACTTCTAAGACTTGAAGTGAAGACGTGCTACTGAATGAAAAAAAATAAAAAAAAATTTATACGTCCAAATTTAATAAATTATATGCATGCTGACAATTGTGACAAACAATTAGCCTATATGATCAAAGAGCAAAGGAATCTAACATACATTCCTAAAGTAGGAGATAAAAATAACATAATTAAAATTAGAACTGATAAGATAGCGGAATACTTCAGACAGTTCTGCAGTGAGCTTTACAATCTAAAGATTAATGATTTGGATAAAAAAGGAAACCTAAACACTCAACAGAACTTTTAAATTGCAGCAAATTCCATTCTGACCAACAAAGGCAAAGTAAGGGTCCTATTACATGGGGAGATTATCTGCCCAATCAGGCAGATATCGCCCCATGTAATAAAGACATTGATCAACCGAGGAGCTGATCATCGCCTGATTGTTGTCTTTCAGCATTTTAAAAAATCATCGGTCGCCGACCATTTAAGAGGTGTGCGGTCCGAGACTTTTTAAAGTTTATAGGACATAATAAAGATGCATACTTACCTGTACATGTGTCCTCCTGACAGTTCCCCACTGACCAGGAAACAGGCAGGAGGACACCAGAGAGAGGTAAGTATATACTTTATATTACTTTCTACATACAGCAAAGGCTGCATGGACTTCACTAGCAATGCCCGTGCATCATCATTGAACCACTTGATAGGCTTTGATTATCGGCGTTCGCTTAGTTTGTTAATCGGTTGATGCAATGTGGCCCTAACAAGAGCCGATTCTAGTTTAAGCCTATTGAAAATCATAAGTAAGTACGGCATGTGTGCAGAAAACCTGCAGCTTATAATAATAAGTGCACACACAATCCAGCCCCACCATTAATCAACCTGGTCAGGCACTACCTTCCATCCTTGGTGAGTACAAGACAGAAAAAGTTTAAAAGTTCCTAATTCCACAAGTGTGTAAACAATTCTTCAATCTTTATTGCTTCTTCAAGAATAAAATCACCTATATCATATACAAGAGTCAATGCATTATGACTACTCATGGTGATCTTATTCATGCTCATACTACCACCCCACCTTGTGCTCCATTTAAATGGCAGTGTAGTGCTGTCCCAAGCATATACCAATATATGCTGCCACTCTGCGCAAAAAAATCCATTTCACCTCATGGCAGTAGCGGCCCTGGCCCTAACTCAGCGCTTTCCTATATTACCATAAAAAGGAAAATTAACTGATGTACAAAAGCCATATTAGCACATAAATGAATAATTTCAGCTGTTTTATGCCTCCTTTGCCCTTTTGTGCATAGTGTAAAGGATGTAGCTTCATGTGCCCTGAAATATTTACTATAATCTCTTTAATCACTTTCAAAATTGGCATAAATTGCAGTGGAAATCTATGCCAGCTCATCAGAGGCATAGGCCCTGGTGTCAAATTTCAGCTCCCCCCCCAACACTGCACATAGTGGGATAAACAGGTTAAGAACCTAATTGTGCCACTGTGCCCCCTCACTCATTTAACCCCTTAACGACTACGGGCGTACATTGACGCCCCCACTGCCTGTGCTTTAACGCAGGAGGACGTAAATGTACGCCCTGACGGGGTCCTGGGCTATGGACCACGCCCACAAGCTGAGCTCGCTTCATAGCTACTGTATCTGCAGCCAGGCCCTCACCCTCAATTGCAAGCTGCCGTGATTGCATGGCAGCCTGACATTAACCCCTTAAACGCTGAGCTCGCTGCAGCGTTTAGGTATAAGTGACTGGAGCATCTTCGGTCACTTAGCGATCACACTGTCTAACTGCCGGAGGTCTGCTGCTTACCTCAGTCCGATCTTCTGGTATAGTCTGCCACAGGCAGGTTCTATCAGAAGATCACAAATAACACTGATCCCTGCTATGCTATGGCATAGCAGTGATCAGTGTTACTGATCCAATGTATGTAAATGATAGTTCCCTAAGGGAACTATAAATCTAGAATCTGTTACTAATAAAAACTAGAGATCATGACGCAAAAAATTACACCCCATGCAACCCCATTGCTGAAAAAATAAAAGTGCTATTAGAGTCACAATAGGGCCATTTTAAATATACCTATTTGCAAAAAAAAAGTTTTACTGCTAATAAAAATAGTAAAATGTTAGAAAACATGCATGTTGCTGTGTTCAGACCAACCTATAGAATAAAGAAAAAAATGACAGTTTTACTATAAAGTGCATTACGTAAACATGGAACCCTCCAAAATTTGTGGAATCGCATTTTTTGTTCACACCATAAATGATATTTTGGGGTTCCGTCATTTATTTAACGGCAGATTGAAAGATGCCACTACAAAGTACACCTGCTCCTGAGTTATGGGTCTTAGAAGGTGAAGAGGAAAAAATTAAAACGCAAAAGTCACAATTGGCCCGGTCGTTAAGGCCATTTCAGGCCCGGTCCTTAAGGGGTTAATGCCTATGCTACTACCCCTACTGTGCCCTAATAAATGGTGCCACTGTCCCCTACTGTACTGCACAACCATGACCAAATGATCTATACCACAGAGAACTGCAGTAAGACAGGATGTGTTCAAGGGTGCCAAGGAAACCCCACGTCTAATCCTCACACTCGTAATGCTAATGAGCAGAGATGAGTCTTGTGTCCATACAGTTTAGTCCACTGTATAATCATAAAAAATTGTTCTTTTTTAAATGAAACCCAAACTGTGCCCTTTGTTAATATTCAGAGGCTAGTGGCATAGTTTTTTTTAGTGTATTGGGGGGGGGGAGTCTATACTGCATAAAAGTAACAATGCTGGGCTACTGGAAAAGAGATAGGGACCACTTCATACTTATGTTAAGTATATGACAAAAAAAAAGTATATGCTGCATAAAAGTAATATAACTGGGCAAATGGAAAAGAGTTGGGGGCCACCTAAACAGTGTTGGATAGTTTATTGAAAAGTCTTTCCTGACTGAGGGGAACCAGAGTATGTCTAATTTTTCTAGTGACTACAAACTTTCCCCAGTTTTGGCTAGTGTATTAATAAAAAAAAAAAAAAAAGACTTTCTTTAATTAAGGGAACCAGAGCAGGTATAAATTTCTCAGTGACCACAAACTTTTATCAGTCTTGGCTAAATTGATGTGTTATATCAGCATAGCATTGAACAGTGTATGCAATCTATTGATTGCATGTAATAGCCCCTAGGAGAACATAAGGAAAAAAATAATAAAATAAATAAATAAAAATAATAAAATAAATAATAAAAATAAATAAAAAAAGATACAAAATACAAAAATAAAAAAATAAATGAACATATGTTGTAGCACGCACATATATACACAAGGTGGACAGTGTAAATTAAAAAACACCAGGATTTTTTGTTTCAATATACGGCAGAAAGCGCAATCACACAAATATGGTACCAATAAAAACTAGAGATCGTGGCGCAAAAAATAGGACCCCAAACAGCCCTGTAGGTTGTAAATTAAAGCACTATGGCTCTCAAAGGGTGAGGAGTTAAAATCAAAAATGCAAAAATGAAAATTGGTGTGGTCCTTAAGGCCAAAATACACTGTGTCCTTAAGGGGTTACTTGTCCAGGCAGGTTTCTCCTTCAAACCATTTACCAGCATGCAGAGATGTCCTCATCCTTTTTATTTAAAAAAAAATTGTTGACTGAAGCCGTTCACCACCTACAGCTCCATTCCCTCATACACATGTTCATTGCAGTCTGACTAGCCCAAAATCGACAAGCAGGCATGGACAGAGGCTGTACGTAGATTGGGCCTCAAACTTTTTCCCCCTCACTTGACATTTGTGTCTTGTCTCCTCTATGAGGCAGTGGGATAGACTGTAGGACTTCCGCTCATTTATTTTTTACGGACTTCAGCTTGTCCAAGTTGGCTGTGGATACGCTTGTCAGTGATGACTACCCCTGCTCTGCTAAAAACCTGTTAAGACAACACTATTGCTGTATAGAAAGTCAACACATTCAAGGTATAAAGGGCAAAATCTGTCCAACTTAAAGAGGTAGTGCGGCGGTAAAAAATTATTCACAGAATAACACACATTACAAAGTTATACAACTTTGTAATGTATGTTATGTCTGTGAACGCCCCCCTTCCCCGTGTCCCACCACCCCCACCCGTGTACCCGGAAGTGTAGTGCATTATACATTACCTGATCCGTGTCGCGCCCGTCCGCCATCTTGTGCCAAACGTCATCTTCGGCCGGCTGGCCCGAACACCTCCGCGTGGCGGACGCGTGTCGACACGGATCAGGTATGTATAAAGCACTACACTTCCGGGTACACGGGTGGGGGTGGTGGGACACGGGGAAGGGGGCCATTCACAGACATAACATACATTACAAAGTTGTATAACTTTGTAATGTGTGTTATTCTGTGAATAATTTTTTACCGCCGCACTACCCCTTTAAACTACCAGAAGTTGAGCAGGGAACACCCATAGCTCTTTACCTTGTAAGCTGTGTACAAATACTCATCCTGGGGCTGATTCTTTACTGTATCCTGCTGCTGCTCGCACACTCACTGTAGCATTGTGGTGAAATCACATATAAGTGTGTGGGAAGGCCCAAGTTAACAGCGCAGAGAGGCAAGCAGCTTCAAAGTAAAAATATGTAAAATGTGGACACACAGCAGGCACTTGTAGCCATGTGAGCTTAGCACCAACAGGTTCTGCACATGCAGCACGCAAAGGATGTGCATCAAACAGGCTTGGCCCACTGCTGATATCAAATTTCAACCGTTATCGCATGCCACTTTGCCTGGGTTGAGGATGAGAGACAGCAACCACTAGTCTGTCTGCTGTTCCATATGCCACGGCAGCCCCAGACAGATGAGTTTCATAACAGCCTGCTATCGCACATCTCTTGAATTGCTGAAGTTGATGGTGCATCATCTATGCTGAGAGTATGAGAAGGTGGGAGAGAAGGTAGACTGGTAGGAGGAGGAGGCAACTGGACGCAAGAGTTGACGTCCAGCAATCCAGGATGGTGGTAAGACAAGTACCAAAACACTTAACGTCTGAGGAGCAGCCACCAGTATATCGACCCTGTGGTTGGTGGTTATGTGGATCTTGCCACTGATGTTGTTGCATAGTGCACACCTTATTTTATCCCCAACCTGTTGATGCTGGACAGGGATGGCACACATAAAACTGTAGTGGTGGCTGGGAATCACATACAATAGTAAAGTGTTGTGGAATATGCTGCCGCTATATGAGTAAAAAGTTATACTTCTAGTACCAGCAGGGAGTCACTAACCTTTAGAATGGCCAAAGCAGTTTAGGATAGGTACACAATTGAAAGCTGTGGTTTCCCGTACCACTGTTTGTCAGTCCTTATGACAAGCTAGCATGCATCTCCAGGAAACAGGCCTGGCCAGTGGAGACCAGAGCTGCATCCCTGCATGACAGCATAGAAAAAGGGCCAGGTGCAGTTTGTGGCATGATTATATTTAGGAGAAAGTGTGACAGTGTTATATTGTGGGGGTGCAGTGTATGAAGCTGATATTTTTTGTTATTATATCTGCTGAGAAAGTGAGGAGCCAAAGATGTCTGGGCAGCAATCTTTGTAAAAAGTCATGGCTGCCTGTCCAAGATAAATGGCAAGGGTATGTTCACATGCTGCAGATCTGTTGCAGGAAATGAGCAGCATGTGTGCTGGGTGCATTTGGTGTGTGCAGCAGATGGGCTCTGGTGTTTTGGGGCAACTTGTCACGGTGGCCAGGAGTGATAGTACCCACCCTTCAACACACGAGCACCGGACCTTGGTAGAACTAGTGTGAGGTGCAGGTGCAGCAACAGCAATTCAGTGCAATACAGAGGATAAGAACAACACTGCTCAGAGGTGCTAGTGCAAAAATTATAAATATCACAACACTCTTTAGACAAGGTTTTGTAATAGAAGTTAGAAGTAGAAAAAACTTATTTGCAAAGGAAGGAAAGGGCCGAATAGAAGCCCTTGTCTAATTAGTAACAGTACTCTGCCAGGATGTGTGTTGAAAGTTAAGAATCTGGCCGTCTCTGCCTACACAGTCTCGGTGACCGTCCTATGTGGTAGTACGAGTCCTAGGCCTTTTGTTTAGGTTGAGCTTACTAGTGAAGACTATCCCCGATAGTGTGTTTTTAAGGTTTCTCAGCTCTTAGCTTCTTTGTCTTACCGGGGATCAGTCCCTCTGCCTTTCCTTTTAGAGGGTGACTGTCCTGACTGTAGAAATCAACGGCGTAGACAAGGATGTTCTTATGATCAGGTTGCCCCACCTCTAGGGTTCAGCATTGCATACTGGCTAGTTGCTTCTCAATGAACTGAAAGCTAACTGTAAGAACACTGCCCTCTTGACAGGAAACCCCTACTAAAGTCATCACATGCACATAAAGGGATAAAAGAACACTTTGTCTAGCCAAGACAGTACATGTCCTGTAGTGCTGATCATACCTTCTATGGTCCATGGCTACGATCTCCTCCATAAGCTAAAGAAGGAGACCTAGTCCTGGAGGTACAGTGGTACATTTTCAATGGCGTGGGTTAACAAGGTAACAAGGGTCTTCAAAATTATCTGCTCCGAACAGTGAATACAGAGCTAACCTGACACAGCCCTCAACTAGTCAGCAATAAAGAATGAATTAAATACATAGCAACTAGCTGAATGCTAAAATACAAGCAAGTGTAACATACACTTTAAAAAAAAAAAAAGTAAATGTGTTTAAAATTGCTGTATTACTATCCTTATAACCCTTTTATCCTTTGGTCTATGGGGCTGTGTGAGGTGTTACTTTTTTGTGCCATGATCTGTACTTTTTATTGGTACCTTGCTTGCATATATGTGACTTTTTGCTCACTTTTTATTAAAAATTTTCTGGTGTCAGGGACGGGCACAACAAGGTTGGAGACAGGACACGGACAGAGCCCTAAGCTGGACCTGCCCCTCTGTCCCTACCTACTTGCATAGGCGACTGTGGGCAACTACGGTGACAGTCCCTTTACTGCTAAGGTGGAACAGAAAATGGAGACAGATGAGCACAATAAGCCAAGGTCAACAGTCTGGATTGGTAACAGTGGGCAACAAAAGTACACAATCGGTAAACAGTCGAATAATCGGGGACAGGCAACATAGTTTAGGGCAGGCAGCAGAGTAGACAGGAGAATAGACAGGCAAAGGTCAGAGCAGATACACCAGAAAAAGAAGGAACGCTTAGCTTAGTATACACTAATAGCCAGTGACGTGCTGCTGACCACACAGACTATGAGGTAAAGGAGTCCGGTCCAGATCCCCATTGTACTGGTGCTCAGATAGCAAACACCCTTACTGGCAGAGGCGCCTGTCCGTCAAGGAACATACAAGACTGCTCAGCTGCAGGAATCAGCTAGCAGAGAACAGAGTTACCCTATCCTTGCCAGAGGCTGAGAGGCAAGGCGGGTGTGGCTGAACAGATAGAAACAGAGCCCTGTTAACACCAGGTTCAGTACCTCTCTCATAAAGATCAGTTTAGTTTACATTATACAGCACTGATCGATTAGAGAGTTGAAAGTGGAGTCACAGTGCAATCCCTCTCTGAAGACCCCCACCCGCAGCAGGACATACATTTATATTCTGGTGCGAGAAGGGATTAAAGTAATCACCTGGATGCTTCAAATATCAATGTTTTCAAAACTGTCTCTTTGTTCTTCTTTTTAAAAAAAAGAATAAAAAAACACATGAGGAAGGCTATTGTGAGTTCCCACAAAGACATGCCAAGTGCAATGGCACAGAACCTTTGAAACCTACATGAAAAAGAAGATGACAGATAAGGCTAGGGTAAAACAAATTACCTTGTGCTTCTTTTAAAAAAGAAAAAAAAAATCAGGTCATACACATTTTAGGCTAGAGATGTCAAACACACGCCCGTGCAGCTGTGGCCAACATTAAGGCTATGATCCTTTACAGTATTTTTGCTCAGTATTTTGCAACCAAAACCAGGAGTGTGTGCACATCCTAAACTGGCTAGCCTAGCATGATGGGACCTAACCATTGTCAACAGCTAGAGTGCCATGTGTTTAAAACCTGAGCTGGAAATAAAATTAAAGGGGTTATCCAGTGCTACAAAAACATGGCCACTTTTTCCCCTACTCTTGTCTCCAGTTCAGGTGTGGTTTGCAATCAAGCTCCATTTACTTCAAAAGAACTGAGTTTCAAAACCCCACCCAAACTAGAGACAAGAGTGGTGCAAAAGTGGCCATGTTTTTAGCACTGGATAACCCCTTTAAAAAAGGATATACTTATGGCCAGCCCACACTTGTAAGTTCTGCTATCATCTATTACTTGTGTCAGGAGTACGCAAACATAATTTAGCAGATAATCCTGTGAGTTGCAGAGCAGTCAATAATATTGCAGATGACTAAACAAAGGTAACAGTGGGTAGATAAAGTTCAACACTGTGTAAGATATTTGGACATAAACATGTCACATGCAGAGTGTGGTATTCCACTGTAGACAATTGCAGAGTAAAAAACATATCTATTATTCTTACCTCCACAATGACCGATACACACACAAAAAAGACAGACTGGCTCCAGAAAAAGGGTGTGGAGCCAGTAATGACATCCACATAAATAACAGTGCTATAAATAACATAAACATTGGTCACAAATTTAGTGAAGCTTTTAGAAGTTACAATCCAAAAATGCCTTACCTGACGCAGTAACGGAATCCTGCGTGGCAACAACAACCAACAACTGGCAGCATGATTGGAACACAGTCTTCCTTGTCTGCCAGGTATCATGAACAAGGAATCCACAGGGGTTCCTTGAACTCTATAGAGTTAATGACATCAAAAGAGGGTGCCAACTTTCCTATTATATCAACCCACTAATTCATACAAAAAAAAACACTCCTGGAAGCACTCAAAGACGCCAAAAACACTATTCACACACAAAGGCAAAAATGCAAACGAATGGGGAAAAAACGCCATGGGCCGCAATGGTGTTTTTTCTGGTGTTTTATTGAAGGCCAGAAAAAAAAATGTGAAGGCACGGTCAGACAATGCTCCTGGGCACAACACTGGCAGAATCATTGAAAGCCCAGTTTAGTTTCATCACTGTCAAAGTTGTTCCCCTTTTTAAACCAATAGACCATCAGGTCATCTCTAACTTTCAGAAGCCATTCATCAAGAAGATGTTTGCAAAATGCTTTGAAGCAACCGAAGGGGAAAAAAACTGAATCCAATTCAATCCAATCCTGGATCCAGCTTTTCCCAGCATCCTTGAAGGAGTGGCAGGGAGTGGAGCAGCGCTGAAAGGCAGGTAGCTTGATGAGCGGAGCGCTGATCAAACGAATCACTTCACTTCATTTAGATAAGTGATTCATTGTAAAGATTCTTTGTGAAGATGACCCTTTTGTCACAGAATGGTCAGTGTGGGGGGGACGGGTAGCTGAATTTTGTGCTGAAAGCGCAGGAAGGGCCCTGTTATTTTTTACATGTAATTTCTACATATATTGCTCCCCTGCTGGACCCCTCAGACCAGTTTTGACGTCACATTTTTTTTTAGAGAAATTAAAGCCTGTCTGATCTACTAAATTTAGAGAAATAGCACTATATGTGCATAATTAGTGCTTAGGAAATAACATATTAAAAAAATAGATTTTGGCCGGAGTTGTCCTTTAATAGTGTTTATTGAGGGACCAGTGGGGAGATAAATATATATATATATATATATATATATATATATATATATATATATATATATATATATAATTTTTTTCTACATACACTGTATATAAAATAATGTAGTGTAAAAACATAAACAAGTAAACGAGTATTTTTGTATATATGATGTTTGTGCTATCATCATGGAGTGAAAATAAACTGAATAGATGCTTGCTTAGCAGATGGACTTGCATACAGAGCAATTTAAGAAAGCTGCACAGCAAGGAATAAAATATGAGATGGCAGACAGGAAAGTGACATACAGACAGCTCTGGCTATTCACTGTTAGCAGAAAATTCAGCACAAGCTTTATTCATGTCAGACGTTAAAACAACTTGCCTTCCTCCAACAGCAGTAATACCAGTAGGGTCATATGGTGAAATTGTCAAGCTGCACATCTATGACTATTGAAAAATGTATGCTTCTTTTTTAATCTACTTTCTGTAAAATAACACTAGCAGTGAGAACATTCAACCATACATTAAGCTGGTTATCAGAAGAATGTGTTCATGATACGCATACTGAACACTCTGCAAGGAACACCTCCTTTTACATGATACATATTGAAAGACAAACAGATTTGTTTCGACAGTAATTTAAAAGATTTGATAGTTATTTTACCAGTTTTCTATATTGTATCCACAAAGGCATGGAAGGTTTCAGCAACGTCCGTGGAGGACTGGGTCACCAGAGGTTCATCCACAGAAAACTCTGTTGGGCTCTGTTGTCTGTGCACTGACCTCCAGCCATGATTAAGGGTACGTGACGTACCGGAAACGCGTTCGCGTGGGTCTGAAAGAGCGCACTACATGTCTCCGTTGTTCTTTGGATCACTAAATAAAGCAAGTTTATTGAAGCACTGCATCGCTGAGCCCAGGTGAAATTTTTTCCATTGTTACCTACACGCTGTTGGAGTGGGGGCTCGTGCGGAGCGGTGTGCTGTGTAAAGGTGCTGAGCTGGCTACACTATATGAACTGTCTGTGCACTGACCTCCACTGAATCACAGTAGTGGCACTGTAACACAGTCAGAGACATGGGCAGACTATGTGTAATCGGTGCAGTCACACAGGTAACAAGCCACCAGACCCTCTAGGGGGAGACAACAGGATGGATGTGTCCAACATATCATTCCACCCTGCAGACATGGAATTACTCCTTCAAAGGTCACAGAGTACACTAAGTAAAGTTTCACATTTACTCAAGGGGACAGACTCTGTTTATTGCCATCTATGTCCATGAGGCTTGCCGTAAAGCAGGTCACTAAATGCTGGTAAAAATAGCAGTGAATTGGAAAAAAAATTACAGATAGAAAATAGAAACAAACTAGAAAAAAAGAACAAATTTTAGTATCTGCTATTCCTAGCAGTCATTAGAATATATAGAGTCACCGGCCGGCTCGCTTTCTCCCCCGTGTCCCAGCCGCCTGCTCCACTCACCGCCCAGTCCGTCGCAGCAGCCCCCATGTGTCCCCTCGCGCTGCTGCTTTTGTCTCCCCTCCGGCTCACGGCGCCTGGTCCGACCTTCCGCTTACGTTCCACGTGCAGCTTGTAATTCCCCGATGCGTTCCACTGTGGAACGCATAAGCCGACAAACCAGAAGTGACGCGCCAGTACTTCCGGTTATCTGCTTTATACAGCGCGGACGGGCCGGCACTCAGCACACAGCGCTTGACACGCACAGGAGAAGGCCAGGTGCGCTCCTGCTCAAAGTGCCCTTGTTAGGACTCGGGCCATGCATTCAGCTCTGCATCAATAACAGCCAGAATGCTTCCCATGTTTTTGTCATACTCTACTCTGCTGCTCCTTGTTGTAGCTGTGGCAAGTATTCTCTCCCTGGCTGCTCACATAGGTGTTGTGTGTGTTTGCTGATTGGTGATTGACAGCTGACACACTAGTTAGCTGTCAGTATCTGGGCAGGACCTGGAGCCTCAGCCCCAATCACGCCTGGTGGCTGGGACTACAGGTTCCATAAGTACCATCAAATGTCTCATGATCCTTGCCTGTGAAAGACTCTAGTTACCTAGTGCTTCTTGAACTAGCTATTCCCTCTGACTTGAACTCCTGATTACCTGACTTTTGGCTTGTACCCGACTATTCTTTGGATCTAGACTGTGTACTTATATTGACCGGCTGTTATCGACTAGGACCTCTGACTATTCCCTTTTTGTGTGTTAGTCTTGTCTCTGTTTTGTGTTTCCACTTGGATCAGGTTAGGGATCGCCGCCCAGTTGTCCGCAGCCATCTTAGGGCTGTTGAGGCAAGTAGGTAGGGCCAGCTGGGGTGGGTGTCAGTTCTAGGGCTGCACCTGTCTGTTGTCATCCCAGACCCCTCTACCTGACAGCCCTACTGGTAAGATCCTGCTTTATCCCTCTGCCACCTCGTCTTTGACCATCTGCCCTTCTCTACTTCTCCATATCCCACATATCATGCCTACTTACCATACCCTGCCTGTCTTCCTATGCCCCTCCTGCCCTCAGCCCCCCTCCACCCCTCCCACACCAGTTGCTCTGTCTCCTTCCTCTCCACATGCTATATACTGTACATGCTACTGACTAGTTGCTTTTGTGATATACATCTTAATGTGTTTGTTATATGATTCCCCTTGAGTTGACATCCTTTATCATATGCATCATATGTGTCTAGTATATACTATATACCCTTTATTTTAGAGATGTGATCCCCTTATATACTGATATAATTCATATATATATATATATATATATATATATATATATATATATATACATGCTTTGGGATCCCTATTAGTGCAGATTTTGTTATGTCATCTTCTTCTTATGATCAGGTAGCCTTATCATGTATCATATATCCATTATTTCCACTCTAATTCTAGGTTTTATGATTTCTTTTGTTCTACCGACTTTCACCAGGTATTCATATGCATGTTCTTCCTTTCACGGCGACGTTGAAAAAGACCCTGGTAGGGTCGAAACGTCATCAGTCTCCTAAATCAAGCATTATTCTCTATTTTGCATCAATATTGTCTATATACACTGTACCTGGCCTTGTCCTTATTACGCTGTTAAATAAACTGTTGAACACTTTTGCATGAAAAGAGTGCTACGGAGTTTTCTATTACCATAATTCCGTTTTGTCTGCCGCCAGCCCTGACCTTTCTGCCTGTCCCTGACTACGTCCCCGTCTTACGACCTTGTACCTTGCATCTCCTCGCCACCTACACAAGCAAGTCGCGCCAGGGGTAGTGACCTGGGGGTCACCTGCCGCAGCAAACCCATCCTGCCTTGCGGCGGGCTCTGGTGAAGACCAGCGGCCCCTTAGACTCTGCTCCATGGTGCAGCTTAAATACCATCGCTTGTGTAGGCTACGTGGATCCATTGCCTCCAGTCGTGACAATTATCCTCTGTAATAGAGTGCAGATTAGGGCCCAGAAGGAGCTGCATTTAATAAAGGCCAATCTTTACAGTGTATATACAATAATTAAAATCCCATCAGTTCACCCTCCTGTGTGTGTATGGAGCACAAATTCTTTCACAACAATCAAAAACCAGTATAGCACTAAAATTATTCCATTTTATTGACAGTGTATTTAAACTGTAATATAATATACAAAGACTACTTAGGACTTGGGACGAACATAATAGGCAGCAAGAAAAAATGATCAATTGACATGATTGCTGTCACCCAGTCTTAGCTTATTATTCCTATTCTTTTTACTATTCATAGAATTCAAAACACCAATATCAAAAAAGACAAAGCATCAAAGTTAACTTCCACAAATCCGAAATACTAAATGTCTCGGTCCCAGTCGCCCAAGCTACGCTTCTCCAATCGCAGTCCCCTTTCTATTGGCAGAATAGTCACATAAAGTATTTAGCCATTCAGCTACCTAAATACTTAACCCAATTCCATCGACTTAAAGCGTCTGTGTACCCACTTTGTGAGCCCCCCAACTACTTACACCTTCTTTTAGCTGATGAGAAGTTCTTTTTGCTGGTATGTTTATCCATGCTGGTGTTGCTTTCCTGAGGCCGAAATTCATACTTTATTCGAGCTGTAGCCGTGACAAAGAGGTGTGGCCTAGAGCAATCGTGCCCTAGGCCAGCGCCACCTGTGTGGTGTGGTTGTCCGTTTCCCCCTGCCTCCCGATCTGCCCTCTGTCCTGCCGCACAGTATAAGCAGTCATTGCGCATGCGTCGCCTCCTGACCCCCACGGCGCAGCTGCAATGACGTAGGCGGGTCCACGCCGCCTCTCTGGTGTGTCCTCACAACGCCGCTCCCGCCCCATGTTTGTGACACGCCCAGCCTTTCCCCGCCTCTCCTATCTACCCCCCCCCCCCCACATACCATTAGGCATCCCGCTCCCTGAATCAGCTGGTGCTCTCCTCTGCACATGCGCCGTTGCGATACGATCCCGCGCACGTGCAATAACGCTACCGGACCAGCTGGTTCAGGGAGCGGTTGGCACTATGGCATGCGGGGGGGGGGGGACAGGCAGGAGAGGCGGGGAAAGGCGGGGCATGTCACAAACATGGGCGGATGAGGACACACCAGAGAAGCAGCGCAGACCCGCCTATGTCATTGCACCGACGGACAGAGGGTGGATCGGGAGGCAGGGGGAGGCGGAAAACCACACCACACAGGTGGCGCTGGCCTAGGGCACGATCGCTCTAAGCCACGCCTCTTTGGCACGGCTACAGCCTGAATAAAGTATGAATTTTGACTTCTGGAAAGTGACATCAGCATGGATAAACATACCAGCAAAAAGAACTTCTCATCAGCTAAAATAAGGTATACAGTAGGTAGTTGGGGGGAGGGGGTGTTTACAAAGTGGGTACAAAGTCTCTTTAATTACCAAGCCCTGGTTGAGTAAGGTGGTTCCCACGAACGCTCAATGGATTGAAAAGGTCAACCAACTGTATAGACTGGAGGAACTCACAATCTCGAACCCAACCCCTTCCAATCCATATGGGCGCCGTGCATGAACTGCAGAGCCTCCACACCTTCATCAGTTGAAATTACCTAAGGACCCTCCATTCTACAACACCCCTTACCACTCCCCACCCCTTCCCTCTTGCTTTTTGCCTACTTCCTCTCCTCATGTACTCGTGTCTGTCATGTCAAACCCCCCCCACACACTCCCCCCTTCCCCCGTGGATACTATTTGCACTAATTGACCTCACTGTGTTAAGGACTATATGTTAAGAGGTCTAGCCCCTATTTTGCAAAAGCTGACCGGTCAAACAAGAGTTCGATTCGCTGGTTGTCCCTTGACCAGTCATGGACATTGCTCTTTTCATAGCCTGGACTTATTATTCTGCCTTTTCATCACTGGCAGGTCCTTTTTCTGGACCATGATGACAGGACTTCAGTCATTTTCCCCTAAAGATCGTTTGGCACTCGTTTGGAACTCTTTTTGCCTGTTTCCTTGTTTGCCCCCTTAATGGATTGCTTTACTGTTTTTGTATAGCTATAAGTACCCTACATATGTACATCAGCAATGACATGCCAATTGTGATGTTAATTGAAAAACCTTAAATAAAGAATTGTTAAAAAATAAACAAAAAGACAAAGCAGAATCTCCCATGCATTTTTTTGCAACTGTCAGTATTTGATTACACACTGACCTTTTTGCTTATTTTCTCCTCATGTTTAAAAAAGCATAAAAAACCTAAATTATTTAGGCCGCCATTAGCCATGTCGAAAAACTGACATGTTATCTATGTTCCCCAAGTCAGTAGGATTATGTTGATGCACATAACTTTTATTTTATTTTACTGCTTTTAAAAAATTAAAGCATAACTGTTATTTAAATGTCATCTCTTCAGAAATCAATAAGTATCAATAGTACAAGTGATTTTAAGAAACTCTGCATTAGGTTTTATTAAGCAAGAGTTTCCTTCTGTACTCAAAAATCTGTTTTGCAGTCTCCCCCCTCACTTAAATGTATAGATTATAGTCTATTGAGGGGAGAGGGGCTGAGAGGGGGGAGTGAACAAGGAGAGGAGAAAAGGCAGCCTTGCCATGCATATCATCCTGGAATCTAATCTCACCAAGCTCCCAGAGCTGCCCTGACCTTTTTGACCTGTGAATCCAGTGTTTTAAAGTGTCACTGTTGTTTAAAAAATTTTTGCGGAAATTAATAGTACAGGCGATTTAAAAAAAAAACTTTTTAATTGGGTTTATACATTTTTATCATGAAAAAGCAGTTTAAAGCTCTCCCCCTGTCTTCATTGTTCTCTACGGAGAGGGGAGGGGTAGAGGGAAATGAGGCACCAAAAAGTACAACAAAGAGATAATTTACAGCTACATCACAAGGCTATCTCCTCTGAGGTCAGCACTGACCTCTCTGACCTCTGAATATCTGCTTTCACACAGTTCAGGCTGTGTAATACTTTGGTCTCTGCTCTCTGCTGCCGACTAATCTCCCTCTTTCCTCTACCCCCCTCCCCCCTCCCCTCTCCATAGAACAGACAGGGACTGTAAACCAGTCGAGATTTCCGTATAATAAGCAGTGGATGAGAGAGAGGAATGGAGGGGGGCCTGGGGAAAGGCTTTTTGAATGCAGATAATGGCATATTTGCCTAATAAACCCAATTACAAAGTTTCTTTAAATCGCCTGGACTATTGATTTCTGCAAAAAAAAATGAAATGACAGAGACACTTTAAGTGCCCAGACAGTCTCCAAGCAACAGAGCTGGTTCTCTCCTTGTCCTACTCACTCATCTCCAACAGCCCTTTCCCCCCTCCATAGGTTATAATGGACTCCAAATCCACTTCACTTTGCTCTTCTGTAATGGAGACGGTATTGCCTGATAATGAACAGATAAGAAGTGAGGGGGGAGGCTGGGAAACAGCTGTTTGAGAACATAAAGAGGCTTTTTGTCTAATAAAACCTATTATAGAGTTTCTTAAAATTGCTTGTACTATTAGTTTCTGGGGAAAAAAAATAAAAAATTACATGGGTATGTTCACACTATGGAATCCACGCAGACTTCAAGCACCACGTGGCCCAAACTTGAAGTTCCGCCTGTCCCATAGACTTAATGATATTTGCAGGCAAATTCCACCGTTTGCCCAAAGAATTGTAGTCTCCACTTGGATTCCATAGTGTGAACATTCCCTAAACAAATGAGTTGAACATTACTCTATTATCATCCTTATAATCCTTTTATTTTTTGGTCTATGGCGCTATGTGAGGCGCTATTATTCAAGTTTTTCTGAGATGTGATGTGACAAAAAATTGGCAATTTTGTACATTTTGCACTTAGACCAATTACTATGCAATTTCAGGAATGTGATAATTTTATAGTTTGGGCAATTTCGCACACAGCCATAGCAAATGTATTTTATTTTTATTTTATATAATTGAGTTTTTTTATTTTTAAAACTAGGAAAAGAGGGGGGATTTACACATTTATTATGGGATGGAATTTATTTATATTTTTATATTAATTATATTTTTATATTAATTTTAGACACTTTTGTAGCCCCCTTAGAGGGCCTACTATGAGCAATACCATAATTGCTCAACTGGATCAATGTAGTACACATGTACTGCATTGACCCATTGAATCTGTGCTCGATTGTTAGGGGCTGCTGAATGCAGCCTCTAACAATCACTGAATACAGACAGCCTGGGACGCATAGAAGCTGTCTCTATAACAAATTGGCTTCCCAAGATCTCACTATAGGGAGCCGATCCAGTCACTAGACCACCAATGACATGTATGGGAAGCCATTTAAATGCCGCTGTCATTTTTGCATTTTATTACCAGTGGCTGAAGAAGTTAGATGCCACCCTGGGGAGCCCTGGAAAATATGGATAAAGCTTATTTATTTGAATCCACCAGCAATGCCCCCTGAATGAGGATAAACAGATAACAGACCACTGTTCTGCTGGAATTTGACCATGTTGCTTCACATCAGTACACTACATCGCTTCATAGAGCAGCCATAAGTATGAATTTATGTTCTGAGCATTATTCTTACAGTGTCACATATATATATTTTTTTTTCCTTTTTCTTATTTTATATTATGTAATCTTCCCCTTGAAGTGTCCTTGAAAAGATGCACATTGTACAGGCAGTTGTTGAAGTAATTTACTTCACCATCAGTGTAATGTTTCCATAATTGCTGCTGAAAATAACAACTATTTTCCTTCTTCACCTAAAGATTTCTGCGGTGTCTTTTGCAGCACAATATAGATGCTCAGTAGATTTGAGCTTGTATTCCCTGCCGTAGCTACAGAAATTGTGTAGTGAGAAGCTGTATAATCTTACTGTTGATCATTGCTTATCTCAAGATTAGTTTATTAAGCAAGTGACATCCCTGCTGTAAACTGTAATGAGCGCTGAGAAGTGACAAGTTTGATCTCAGCAGTATTCACTTATAGCAAGAAACCATGATTGCTATGGGAGATCTTCAAAAATAGCTCTTGTCTGTAATGTAACTGGAAAACAGTGGCTAGACTTCTATTCTGTTATTGTGAGGCAAAGTGCTACAATATGTCATACCTTAGTGTTGTGATCTACTTGCTTTCCCCAAATATTATTCTGTGACACCATGGCAGCAGTAGAAAAGCCTTTTGTGCTAGCAAGTTACATTGATACTGAAATATCCTTTTAGACCTAGTGGTCTAGGGGTTACTATGAAACCCTGATGGCATAGGGTCATAGACAAATCTCAGAAACATGTAGTCTAGAAATCTCATAATTTGAGCTACAAACGTAATAGTGTCATCTTCTTTTTTGTTTCTTGAACAAACATCTGTAGTTTCTAAAGGTTAACTTTTGCTCATACAAGCAATACTGGATATTTATAGGTTTGCAAAAGCTTTGACTAATAGGAGACTTTTATAAGGTGCGGTAGGTGTTGAGGCCTGAGTTTCATGTAATGTTAAAAACTCACACAGCTTTTAGTAGCTACATTACAGCTGACACAGCTACAAAGGAAATAAAATGTTTCTAATGATGGGTTGTCGAATGCTGGATTTTTTTCCATCTGTAATTCTCATTTTATTTTTAGTTTAAAGAAGTTTTTCTACCTAGACATCAGGTGAAACAGCACTAGCGACTTTTGAGGCTCTATTCACTGGCCTTTAGGCAGCACATCTGTGTAACTAACTGTAACCTAGACAGAGGAAGGACTAAGAAGAGCACTTAGCAGCTGATGAAAATATGCTCTATAATGGGAGAGCAAAGAAAAACAAATGGCACAGTGTATGAAGAGGGACTAGGGATCAGCTAAAAGTATAGAAAAGGTAGGATCCATAGAACAATGTGTAGCTGAGGGGGTACACTACACCACTAGGAAAACAGTTTTTATCCACTCCTTGCTCTGGTGAGCGGGGTTTGCTAGGTTCATCTTGCAGGTGTTGGTACATTGCTAAGCATGTGTCACAGGGCTTAAGTGGTACAGTATATGCCCTCCCCGGGTCCCAATCACACACTCTTTAAGGCTATGTTCACACTACGTATGAGTCCTGCCGTAGTTCACACGCAGCCTTACATGTGCGGCTGAAAGTACGGCCGTGGGAAAAATAGACATGCGGGCGAACCGCGAACACACGCCCGTAGTAGAGTTATGCTTCCCTAGCTTGTTTCGAAGCGATCTGAGGCAGGTCATTTACTTGGAAATCTTCGCCCAGCCCAATAAAACACACAGAACCTTTTGGATCTAAAAATCAAGTTCAATTTGGCTGAAATAAGTACTTCGTACGGGACCGCATGGAAATCCACGGCCGTGAGTTGGAACATTTCCGTCCTCAAACAATGGTCTTGTTCATTTTTCACGGTGCCGTATACAATCCGGCCGTAAGCTCATACGTAGTGTGCACTGTGCGGGCGTATATCGTATACTTTCAAGCGAACGCATCAGCCTCAAAACTACGTGCGTATATTAGCAGTTCGCACTACGGCCGGAAAGATACGTAGTCTACAAGGGTAACATAGCCTAAAAGGGTTGTTGGTATAGCACAGATGAACCACAGAATCCAGAGTCCTGCTGATAGCTCCCTAGTGCACGTAGGGCCCCCTGAGGAAGTGGAAGTATGCAAAACGTAAATTAGGGTGAGGACGCCACACTGTTATTATGGATAAGCAGAGGGGTTAACTTTCTGATGGATTCAGGCTGCTAGAGATGGTGACATACTTGTGTTATTGTATGATGTCACAGTCATGCAGTCAAACAACCTGATTGAGAAATAGCAAGGGTTACCCTTAATATCTAATAGAGAGACTTAGTACTTAATACACAGTTGTGGCTGTCTTATTGCTAGACTTCTTTACACATATTTATTGTTTTGATGTTTTAATTATGTAATAAAATTGATACGTTTTTGCAATCTAGGCTATTGATTCTCTTTGTATACCAGCTGAAGAAGTAGTAGTGGAGACAGCACTGGCCAGCTGAAGAATACTTGAAGAGAACATTCGCTGACTTCAGATATAGACAAGGTGGTGGGAAACCCCTTAATGGTAGTTGCCCCTCTTTGGGGTTTTAGCAAGCCATAATCAGGTTGAAGATATTTTAGGGTATATTTTATAAGATATTTTCCCACTACAGAATATGCAGCAGAGTTCAAGCAAAGGCCGCATAGTGGACATGTCAATTCTTTTAGCGGACTGCAGATTTCGATTGAGAATATCCTTGAGTCTATGGGACAGGCGAGAACTTGAGATTATGCCCCATATTCCATAGCGGGAACATAGCCTGAGGAAGAAAATGCTCTCTGCCAAGAGCAGGCACCTGGTCACATGGGCCAGGCCCTGATGAAACATACTTGTCAGGAACTAACTGTTACGGGCACCACAAATTTCCTGAACAACTAAGTTCAAGCCTCCAAGCTCAAAGATACATAACATGCAAGAACAAGAATGAGAGATAAGCTGTAATAGGCTGCACCTCAAAATAGAATTGTACCCAACCAGAAATTACAAGATATTTAATAACACAACAGCTCCATCCAACCGTCTGAGAGTAGCATTATGTGATATACTTTCTATTTTCCATTCAGTGATTTTTTATTATTTTCTTTTTCTTACCAACTTGCATTCTAATGATAGGGCTGATTGGTTTACATTGAACCTTATAAGGCTTTATGTACGTGTAGTCTATGGTTTTAAGTGTTTTTACATTTTTTGTAATTTCTGGTTTTGTACAATAAAGATTTGGACATTTTTTGCATACTATTTCAAGGCCTATTACTACTTGCTCCCCTTCTTGTTCTTGCATGTTACACACTACTAACTAACCAGGCTTAGTACTACCAACTATATATAAGCCGTGTCGGAGTGGGGTACCTGGGACACACCAGAGGAACTGATCCTGGGGGCCCACCAATAAAAAAAGAACAATGAGAGGTAACATGCTGACCCAATCCTGGAGTCATCTGTATCTTTGTCCACAACTCCATTGGGAATGACAAGTTTTGAGTCAAACTACAACTTACAGAATGCCCTACACTCATGAAGCTCTCACGGTATGCTGGTAGTTGCAGTTTCTGAGAGGTCAAACTCTTAATAAATGGTGATATCATAAAAATATAAAGTAGTGATGGTTGTGTAGAGGCTCCTGGTGGCAGCAGTCTGTGAGTCACAACCATCAGCCCTGAAGGTCCACCAATAAATCCTTGTACAGTGCCAGAGGTTATCAGAGTCTGTTCATTGTATTACAACTCCCAGCATATCCTAAGGACTGCAGACTGTTGGTAAAATCTGAGAGTTGTAGTGTTTGCAGCTATTGTAGTTGGAGGATCCTTGGTGCACTGTACAACGAATTCTTATGGGAGATCAGAATACATAGTTATGTGGGCACTCGGTAGAAGTGACCCCAGAAGACCACTAGGGTATATATACAGTATATATATATATATAGAGAGAGAGAGAGAGAGAGAGAGAGAGAGAGACTATATTATGACTATATCGTCACTCTGTTACTGACCAAATCCAGTAAACGAAGACCAATATTACTAATAGTACCGGAGCCCCATCACATAGTGATTAATACTACCATACCATTACATAACTCCATTATAATAAGACCAATCATACCAGCAACAAGACCAACAATAACATATAACAAATTTTATAGCCACAATGTAACTAATACCACCATACCATTACTAAATAACATACAATATACAAAGACCAATATTCCCCCATACACTGATGCAAATAGGGGTAGATACCACAAAAACACAGATTCTTCACACCATATAAGTTATTACAATGCAGTTACATCCAGGGAATGGGGGCGGGCATCTTTTCTTATCAGAGTCGCTTACTTTTTCTTTTCTTCACCATCTGGCCCATCATGAAGACTGCTCGCTGCCACAACTTGTCTCCACAGAATCTGCCAGACAAACATTTTAGGCTCCTTGCTCATAGTTATGCATCCCTCTGTGCATCAATATAGTAGTTATGCGCCCCTCTGTGCATCCATATAGCAGTCATGTGCCCCTCTGTGCATCAATATAGTAGTTATGCGCCCCTCTGTGCATCCATATAGCAGTCATGTGCCCCTCTGTGCATCCAGATAGTAGTTATGCACCCCTCTGTGCATCCATATAGCAGTCATGTGCCCCTCTGTGCATCCAGATAGTAGTTATGCACCCCTCTGTGCATCCATATAGTAGTTATGAGCTGGTATTATCCTCCATGTAGGTAACACTCTGAAAGTAAATAGCAGCCCCCCAGTGGGTAGTATTCTCTTGTAGGTTGTAGGTATTCCTTCTGTATTTCAGCCCCCCAGAAGATATTATCCCCATCTTAGGAATCAGCCTCCTGTAGGTAATCCCCCTGATACTTACCCCACCCCCCGAAAAGTATCTTCCCACTTAGTAGACATCCACCTGTGGGTGATCTCACTGCAACCCCCCTAATAGGTGGCATCCCCCTATGTAGTATTTTCTATGTTGTAGAGGTCCTCTGTTGTTAATGCCCCCTGGTAGTCAACACCCCCCTCCGCCGTAGTTGCCCCTTCTGTTTAGGTGGTCCCCCAACCTTTCTGAAGGCATTTGCCCTCTGTAATCAAAAAAACAAAACAGTGAAAAAACATACTCACCTGGCTGGCTAAAGCAGTCCATCGTCATCTCATCTTTGCCGCCTCTCTGTGCACGCACAAGTAAACTCACTTGTGCGCCAGGGCAGAAAGCAGACTTTTATGGCATTATGCTCTGCCCACAATGATTGGCACAGCAGGAAGCCTATGACAGTGCTGAGCCCCAGATGTAAGGCAGTACTGCTGAGCAGCAGGAACTATCTGAGCCTAACTGATCGCTGTCATCTGACTGGGTAGGTGAGGGGCCCAGACCACTTTTTAATGTAATTTTGTTTAATCATCTCAAAGAGGTATCAGTGTATCACAATCAATAAACAAATTATCATAACAGTTTACATGTATATGTATTACATGGCCTATCACTAAATTTTTATTTTTAATTGACTGTAATTTATCACTACTCAACTTTTATTCTCCAAGCACTCCAAATAAATGCAGACTATATTTCCATGGTCGTCAAACATTATAAAATAGATGAAAAGAACATGACATTTGAAGTAAAGCGGGACTGCATTTCACTACCAATTGCATACCAGCTAATGACAGTGATAGTGTAATTCTAATCATAATAGTTATCCATTAATAGAAATACAAATAAAGCACTAACAGCCATGTCCTAAGAAACGTAACTGAAATGTATCGAACATTGCTTCACTAACTTTACGTCAAACCTTGTGACAAGAAATACCAACCCATTCTGAACATATCATTTCAATTGGTTTATTATGTTCTTTGGATGAATTACATGCTGTCCACTATCCACTTAAATTTAGCAATTGCAGCATGAGCTCAACAGCAACATATATTTATCTCAATTCTATCCGTCAAAGCACCTTTTAACTCTATTTTAAGACTCAATGCTTTGAAAGAGATCTTTTTAGCATAGTGGTCAAGTTTATTCATGTTTATCGACTAAAAGACTTCATCTATTTCAACTTTGCAGTTACCGCAGCAAAACAACTCTTTCACACATGAAAAGTAAATTCACACTGATAACACTTTACTGATACCTAACATAATCATTATATAGATTTGTCTTTTTTTTTTTTTTAACCCCTTAAGGACAGAGCCTGAAATGGCCTTAATGACAGAGACAAATTTTATGAATATGACCAGTGTCACTTTAGTCATTAATACCTTCGGGATGCTTTTACCTATCCGGCTGATTCTGAGATTGTTTTCTCGTGACATATTGTACTTTACATTTCTGGTAAATTGGAGTCGATACTCATAACAAATCTTTATGAAAAAAAAACAAATAATGTGAAAAAATGTGAAAATATGCATTTTTCCAACTTTGAAACTTTTTTGCGTATACAGAAAGTGGTTATACCACATAAATTATATATTAAATAGCATTAGCAACATGTCTACTTTATGTTGGCGGCATTTATTAAACTATCTTTCATTTTTTTTAGACGATAGGAAGCTTAAAACATTAGCAGCAAATTTCCAAATTTTCAGTAAAATTTCAAAATCAGATATTTTTAGGGACCTGTTCAGGTTTAAAGTGTATTTGAGGGGCCTGTATGTTAGAAAGCCCCACAAAGCACCCCATTTCAGAAACTGCACCCCCCAAACTCTGCAAAAGCACATCCAGAAAGTGTTTTAACCCTTTAGGGGAGTCACAGAAATAAAAGCGAAGTGTGTAAGGAATTTGAAAATTTTAATTTTCTGTGCAGAGATTTTATAGTAATCCAATATTTTTCATAATTATAAACCTATTACCAGAGAAATGCACCCCAATAATTATTGCCCCGTTTCTGCAGTTTATAGAAATACCCCATATGTGACCCTATTGCGCTATTTGACGCAACCACAAGCCTCAGATATAAGGGAGCGCCTAGTGAATTTCAACGCCTCCGTTATATTTGGTCATTTTTGACTGTACCACTTCAGGTTGGCAGAGGCTCTGGGGTGTCAAAACCTAAAAAACACCCCTAAAGGGACACCATTTAGAAAACTACACCCCTCAAGGAATGTAACAAGGGGTGCGGTGAGCATCTGGACCCCACAGGTGCTTCACAGATTTTCCGAACAATATGGCGTGAAAAAAGAAAAATTTAATTTTTACACTAAAACGTTGTTCTAGCCTTCAATTTTTCATTTTCTTAAAGGGATAAGAGGCAAAAAAAGACAAAAAATGTGTAGCGCAGTTTCTCCCGAGTACAGAAATACCCCACATGTGGCGATAGAGTGCCAAGGGGGCGCAGGACGAGCCTCCAAAGGGAAGGAGCGCCAATTGGCTTTTGGAAGCTGAATTTCACTGAAAAGGATTTCAAGGGCCATGTCGCATTTACAGAGCCCTCGTGCTGCCAAGACACTGGAAACCCCCCACAAGTGATTCCATTCTGGAAACTACACCCCTCAAGGAATCTAACAAGGGGTGCAGTGAGCATATGGACCCCACTGGTGACGGGCACAAATGTGGAACAATGTGACGTGAAAGGGAAAAATTTCATTTTTTCACTTTCATGGCACAAATGTGCCCGTCATCAAGGGGTTCATATCCTCACTGCACCCCTTGTTAGATTCCTTGAGGGGTGCAGTTTCCAGAATGGGGTCACTTGTGGGGGGTTTCCACTGTCCTGGCAGCACGAGGGCTCTGTAAATGCGACATGGCGTTCATCATCCATTCTAGCCAAATCCAACCTCCAAAATCCAAATGGCGCTCCTTCCCTTCGGAGGCTTGCCCTGCGCCCACATGACGCTTTATGTCTACATGTGGGGTATTTACGGACTCGGGGGAAATTGCTCTACATATATTGTGTGTTTTTTTCTCTTTTAACCCCTTGTGAAAATGATAAATTCAAGGCTAAACCAACATTATAGTGTAAAAAATGTAATATTTCATTTTCACGCCACATTGTTCCACATTTGTGCCCGTCACCAGTGGGGTCCATATGCTCACTACACCCCTTGTTACATTCCTTGAGGGGTGTAGTTTCCATAATGGGGTCACTTGTGGGGGGTTTCAACTGTCTTGGCAACACAGAGGCCTTTTGAATGCAACATGGCCCCTCAAAATCCATTCCATCCAAATCCAGCCTTCAAAAACGAAATGGCGCTCCTTCTCTTCGGAGGCTTGCCCTGCGCCCACATGGCGCTTTATGTCCACATGTGGGGTATTTACGGACTCGGGGGAAATTGCGCTACACATTTTGTTTTTTTTCTCCTCTTTTAACCCCTTGTGAAAATGATATATTCAAGGCTAAACCAACATTATAGTGTAAAAAATGTAATATTTCATTTTCACGCCGCATTGTTCCACATTTGTGTCCGTCACCAGTGGGGTCCATATGCTCACTACACCCCTTGTTACATTCCTTGAGGGGTGCAGTTTCCATAATGGGGTCACTTGTGGGGGGTTTCAACTGTCTTGGCAACACAGGGGCCTTTTGAATGCAACATGGCCCCTCGAAATCCATTCCATCCAAATCCAGCCTTCAAAAACCAAATGGCGCTTCTTCCCTTCGGAGGCTTACCCTGCACCCGCATGGCGCTTTATGTCCACATGTGGGGTATTTCCGTACTCAGGGGAAATTGCTCTACACATTTAATGTTTTTTTTTATCTTTTAACCCCTTGTGAAAATGAAAAAACATGACAAGATTAATAATTTAGAGTAAAAATTTTACAAAAATTACACTAAATGTTGGTCTAGCCTTGATTTTTTTCCATTTCCACAAGGGGTTAAAAAAGAAAATGAACACAAAACGTGTAGGGTAGTGTCCCCTGAGTACGAAAATACCCCACATGTGGGCATAATGTGCCATATGGGCACAGGACAAGTCACCAAAGGGACAGAGCGCCATTTAGAGGCTGGAATGGAGGATGGAGGCCATGTCGCAATTACAAAGCTCCTGTGCTGCCAGGACAGTAGAAACCCCCGACAAGTGACCCTATTCTGGAAACTACACCCCATAAGGAATCTAACAAGGGGTGCAGTGAGCATATGGACCCCACTGGTGACGGGCACTTACGTAGAACATGTGCCGAGAAAATAAAAAATACAATTTTTTTCATTTTCACGTCCCAAATGTGGCCGTCACCAGGGGGCCATATCCCCGCTGCCCCCCTTCTTAGATTCCTTATGGGGTGTAGTTTCCAGAATGGGGTCACTTGTGGGGGGTTTCTACTGTCCTGGCCGCACAGAGGCTTTGTAATTGCATCATGGCATCCTCTAATGGGAATGGCGGCCATACCTATTTAGCTGGGGAAAAGGGACAATTCTAATTTATTTGGGGTTATTAGGCCAATTATTAGTTTATAAGGTTGGAAATGACAGGTGTCCATCAAACTCAACCTGTGTTGATCCAGAGGAAGGCAAAAACCCCTCGTGAGGCAGACGACAGTAGCCTCATCACAGGGGAAAAATTCCTTCCCGACTCCATAATGGCGATCAGAATAATCCCCGGACCAACGTGACCCCTGAAATAGGAATAAGGGAGAGAATTTAGATAATGTAGAACCCCAATGACGTGTGGTACGCCTTGGAGCGATCCAGTATGCAGAGGCCGGGGGGATCAGGACAGGCGTCACACTGGAAAATGGCGTCCTTCCTGATCCCCCTGTTACGCCACACTCTGCACTTCTTCTGGGGTCTCCCTTTCTCCTGTGTGCGGGACGTCACCTGGAAAATGTTGTCCTGGTGCGATACGGGGTCCCTCATATCCAGAAGCGCTGGGTCCGCTCCATGGCTGCTAAATATTAGGGCGCTATTACTACTTCTGATATTTTCGGATCGTGCCGCAAGCTACAGGGCAGCGAGGGACCGGAAGAGGGGGTGCTGGTATAAAAGTTATCCCCGTACAGGTGGTAACCTTTACCCAGCAGTGGGAAGATCAGTTCCCGGACGATCTCCCCACTAACTCCAAGGATGGGGGGGAAGGGGGCATCTGGGGGCTGGATTCGGGTGTCCCTTCCTACATACACTGTAAGGGTACGTGCACACTGCGGAATCGCGACAGATAACCCTTCGTGCATTCCACAGCTGGCACCCACCGGCGGACTGATGCAGGCGCACGTCTCCGTCTGTGTCATAGACTCCATTCTATGCACGGGCGGATTCCGCTCTCCGTCCAACGTGTTCATTCTTTGGATGGACAACGGATTCCGCCCGTGCATAGAATGGAGTCTATGACACGGGTGGAGACATGCGCCCGCATCAGTCCGCCGGTGGGTGCCAGCTGCGGAATGCACAAAGGGTTATCCTTCGCCATTCCGCAGTTTGCACGTACCCGAAATCTGTAAGTGTACCCTGAGGTACTGTCACAGAGTGTGTAGAATTTCACACCATGCCGTCATCTCTTATTGGGACGGTACTGGCGGAAAAGACGTGTCTGGGGGGCAGCGTACGCTACGCTACTCCCAGACACGTCACTGGATGATGAGGATGAATGGAGGAAAGAAGGATCCCCCCATTCATCCTCACTGGCTGTTTTGGTGTCGGAGGCAATAATAACGTATCCCTCTGACGCCGAAAACACCCTGGGGGCCATCTTTATACGGGGACTAGTATATGGGGTATGTAGTGGTGTAGTGTCAAACTTTATTCAATGTAGTGTGGTGTAATGTAGTGTTTTTTACGTGTTTTTTTACAGTAAGTATAAAAAAAAAACCTACGCCAACAAAGGAGTTGCTGATAAATGCCGCAATGTGCGGCACTTATAAGCAGACCGTGGCAGTAGAATATAGAAAAAAACACCCTACGCCAAAAAGGAGGAGTTGCTGATTAGCAGCGCACTTTCGTGCGATGCTGATCAACACTCAGCGGCGATAGGGTGCGGAAAATAGAAAAAAAAAAATTTGGGAAAAAAAAATAATTTTTTTTTATATTCTGAATATCCCTGTAGCTGCTGATAAGTGTATTACACATATCAGCCGCTAGGGGGCAGCAGAGCGCAAAATCCGGAAAATGACGAGGCTGGAGCCGAAAATAGCCGAAAGAAGACGACGAGGACCGCCGGAAAGACCCGAAGACCGAACGGAATGACGGAGGACGCCGCGAACCCGGAAGACGCCGATCAGGAGCCCGGGACAGGTGAGTAATGTACAAATACCTGCTCTGGACCCCTCGGCTACCTAGCTGAGGGGTCCAGGGCAGGTATTTACTATTTTGTGGGACTCTGATCGCCGTGCCACCGGCCCGATCGCCGTGAACGGCCGGCCGGCCGTTCACGGCGATCGGGCCGGTGGCACGGCGATCAACATTACTTTTTACAGTAATGGCGGTCGGTGCCGTCCTCGGACAGCACCGACCGCCATTTTTTTCCGGGTCATCGGGTCACCGATGACCCGGAAAGGTTCCGATCGCCGCTATTGGCTGATCTGAATTGATCAGCCTATAGCAGCGATCGTAAGCACGGGGGGTGTTAACCACCCCCCGTGCCGTGAAGCTAAGATGGCCTGCTATGATTTATAGCAGGCCATCTTCCCCGACCGCTGTGTGTGAACACGCAGCGATCGGGGAAACATCGGGCGTAAATTTACGCCCTGATGCGCTAAGTACCATGGCGCCAGGGCGTAAGTTTACGCCCGATGTCGTTAAGGGGTTAAAGGATTTTAGCAAGCTCCTGTATCAGGTCTCGTCTGGTTTTATCAGACTGCTGTGCCACTATGGAATATCAAGTCATTACTTACTATTTACTGCCATAGCCTTTTTTAGTTCTGTAATATCCAGGACATTTACCATCAAAACCTGGAAGCCCAAGACACTCAGCATCTTCATTCCAAAACCAGTAAATGTGGCATAGGCACTCCAACACATAATAGAGTTGTAGATGTAATGATACATTTACGATCAGCTGTCGTAATTTTTTGGGAAAACAATTCTTTTATGTTTCCCTAAGAACTAGCTCAAGCACATAATGTTTATGCTTCCTCTATGCACAGAGAACATACACACACTTTTTGAATGATAGACATAGCAGATCTTGTCAATTCAGTAGAACTGGGTTTCTAATTTGCAATATGTGCAGTCATAATGTAATATCAGTGGGTTTTTATAGGGCATTTTTATAGGGCTACATGGAGTATTTTTGCACTAGTCCCACAGACTATGCTTTAAATGGAAACAGTTATCAACAGCACACAGACAAATACCTTTTCAAAATGCTCTTAGGCCATAAGGTTTATTAGTAGTTCCACAATATATAGATCGGCAAACAATACATCAGACGTTCAAGACAATAACTTCCAGTGTGTAAGTATACCACAGTAGGACGTTTCGGTCCTTAGACCTTTCCGGCCAACACCAACACCCCAAGATGCAACCAGTGCTTCTGGCCGGGCCTCAGCGACACAATGACGCTGATCCTGACTTGGCAATCCTTTACTATAGGGTCCAGCAACCCATAGTAGTTGAATGCAATACATTAATTTAAAAAAATTATCTTTAATAAAAAAAAAAAAACCTGTCCCATAACAAAAAAATTAATCACCCCCTTTTCCAATTTTATAAAAATTAATAAATATATTTGTTATGACCGCATGTGGAATCACAACAAACTAATACAATTATCGCATCCCTGATGTCACAAGGTAAACAGCATAAGAGCAGAAAAACGCCAAAGTGCAAAATTGCTAATTTTTGGTCAAATCAAACCCGGAAATATTGTAATAAAAAGGGAACAAAAAGCTGCATATATGCAAGCACGCTACCGATAGAAAGTACAGATCATGGCACAAAAAATGACACCTTAAGTACTCTGGAGAACAAAAAAATGGCTACACATCTCACACATGTTTGATACTAAAGCTTCTCAGCTACATTAAAAACCAACATCAGAAGTTAGTATATTATTTGATCAAACAATATTGCCTTATGTACCACATGCAGGTCTTCTGATACACAATGGCACAGTGTCGGCCTGCGACCACCACCACCACTCATATACATGAGTAGGAACTCATGTATATCAGCTAACCTGGTACATGAGGCAATATTGTTTGATCAAATGGTATACCAACTTCTGGTGTTGGTTTTTAATGTAGCCATTTTTTTGTTCTCCAGACTTGTGCATTTTATGTATTCTCTCTTTTTTTGTGGTTTTGCACATCACCCATATAAGAAACATATGTTACCGATTAGCAGGACGCTGCCTACATGGTAGGTACCTCCTCTTTCTCCCAGTCTAGCTGGGTGCACATGGAGTGAGCTTTAAGACCTGTTCACATTGATGTTAGTTGGCAGCTGTATCCCCCGCTTGCTGTGTTTGCGGGGCGGTGTGACCTTGGCCCTAGGGGCTTGGTCCTGTGACATTGGGGTTGCTGGACCACTGGGCTGCCATATCAGACATGGGTGAGATGTGCAGCCGGGCGCGCGTCTATGAGCTCTGCCGCCTCCCCTCTCTCCCCTGTCTCTGTTATAAGATAGTAACAGCGGCAGGGGACATCAGAGAGGCGGCAGAGCTAGGGGACATCAACATTGCGGGCCTGTTTCTGCACCAAAACAAATGCATTTTAAGGCTGGGTTCACACTACGTATATTTGAGGCTGAATATTTGAGGCTGTATAGCAACCAAAACCAGGAGTGGATTGAAAACACAGAAAGGCTATGTTCACATAATGTTGAAATTGAGTGGATGGCCGCCATTTAATGGCAAATATTTGCTGTTATTTTAAAACAACGGCTGTTATATTGAAATAATGGCCGTTATTTACTGTTATATGGCGGCCATCCACTCAATTTCAACATTTATTTTTTTGCGCCACTAACTGTACTTTGCAATGACAGACAGTAATTTTTGCCTAAAATATGCCATGAAATCAGAATAAAATGATATGTGAAAAAATGTATATGTATTGAAAAAACAAAATGCAATTTTTTATTTGGGGGGGGGGGGGTTTATGCTGTTCACCCTAGGGTAAAACTGACTTGTTATACATGTTCCTCAAGTTGTTACGATTACAACGATATGTAACTTGTATAACTTTTATTTTTTTTTTTATGGCTTTTAAAAAATTAAAACCTTTACAAAAATATGTGTTCCTTAAAATTGCTCTATTACCATTCTTATAATGCTTTTATCCTTTGTTCTATTTGGCTGTGTGAGGTGTCATTTTTTGCGCCATGATGCATTCTTTCTATCGGTACCTTTATTGCGCATATGTGACTTTTTCATTGCTTTTTATTACAATTTTTCGACCAAAAATGCGCAATTTTGCACTTTGAAATTTTTTTTACGCTTACGCCGTTTACCGTGCAAGATCGGGAATGTGATAATTTATTAGTTCAGGTGATAACGCACGCAGCGGTACCAAACCTGTATATTTATTTATTTTTATTTTTAAAAAAGGGGGGAAAGGGGGGTGATTATGACTTTATTAGGGGAGTAGTAAAATCCAAAAAACAAAAAAGAGATACTGTCCTCGCGCAGACCATATATGAAATCTTTAGTTTAATGGTACATAAATATCCATAGGTAACGCGTTTCGAGAGTCTTATGCTCTCTTTATCAAACCTCCAGGATGATTAAAAACAATACACAGATCAAAGTCCATATATACCCTCATACATATGTCAGGCCTGCCCACATACAAGCCACAACGGAAGTCCAGTCACAATCTATTGCATAACAAACTATACTACAGTCACATAACCCAAATGTGCATCGTATAGCTGTGGCATATCGCATGATTCAAAGTGCATAAATACATAAATAAATAAAGATACATCTCATAAACTCACCATGCGCTCCCTCATAGTGTCTCTCCGGGTCTCTGCGTCGGTCAAGGACCTTGGCGCATGCGCATTCTGGTCCTACTCTCCTAGGCAACCGGAGACGCTAAAGGTCCTATGTGTATTAATCGGAAGAGGGAGAAGGGTGGAAAGGAATTGGGTAAACCCCTATTGTTCCAAAAGAACTCAAACGGAACAGTATATAGTCCTGTATATTACTATGTTAGATAAGCGTCCCGTATTAGCTTTTAACAGCCCGGGGAGTAAAGTTTGTAGTAATGAAATGAATGAATATTACAATCCCCACTGACTGTCCTACATGGAGTGCACACATAAAGTGCATATATAAATAGATAAATAAATAAATAAATATATACAAAATATGGGTATACAATACTTATATATACACACACACACATATAGGAAGAATGTCAGCTAAAGGGTAGAATTCACCACGCTACTATAAATACATACAGACATAGGACTAAAAGTTAAAAAACAAAGATTAATAATGATAAAAAAGGACATAAAAGCGTATGGATAATAAGGTGCCACCTTCCTATCTACATACTCGCCCGATCCTATATGTTGCTCTCAATGGCTTCATTCAATCCCCAGGGGATAAGTGAAGAGATTTTGTATATCCAGTACATTTCTCTACGTCGTAGCGTGGCGAAACGATTATTGTGTCCCTGGGGAACATATTCGATTGGCATGATAGAAAGACAGTCAAAAGACCCATTTTGGCAAATACTGGCGTGACTTGACACGCTATGTTTGTCAAACTTTTAATAACTATTAATAACATTTAATAACATTAATTACATTAGATCTATGTTTATTTAATCTAGTGCGTAAGCTCATCTGTGTCCTCCCTACATATTGTAGCCCACATGGACACTGTAGTAGGTATATGACATATGTAGTGGCACAATTCATGAAATGGTTAATCTCAAAGGAATCTCCAGTGATGTTGCTCTGAAATGCATGTTGGTTATGTTTTATAGTGGAGCAACACTTACACCGCATGTTATTACATCTGTAGCTACCACATGGTTTTGAACCTAGTTCAGACTTAGTAAATCGATTAATCGTTCTCAATTTGCTCGGAGCAATATGATTTATTAGGGGAGGGGATTTTGTATTAATAAAAAGACTTTTTTTTTTTTTTACATACACATACTAGTAGTCCCCCTGGTGGTCTTGTAGTATTACCACACCGATCTCTCATAGAGATCTATGCAGTATAGATATACTGCATAGATCCATTAGATTTGTGCTCCATTGCTTTTGGCTGCTGCAGCCAAAAGCAATAGAGTGCCAAGCCGGGATCAGCGCCATTACGGCGCAGACCCCAGCCCAAAGCAGACACAGAGATCGCCCCCTCCCCCCCACACCCCCGCGATCGCGTCACGGGGGCGATCCCCCCCCCACCAGGGTGAGGGAACAGCAAGTATTTAGATGCAGATGTCAATTTTGACAGCTGCATCTAAATACTTAATTAGCGGGCACGGCGATCAGACCGTGCCCGCTAATAGCCACGGTCCTGGGCTGCATGTAGCACCCGGGATCGCGGCAGTTCAGAGTGGGGTCGACGCGTGACCCCCGTCTGAACTCCCCTAGCAGCACCAGGACGTTCAGTAACGTCCTGGTGCAGCTATGGGTTAAAGTGTCACTGCAGAAATCAATAGTACAAGCGATTTCAAGAAACTTTGTATTTGGGTTTATTAGGCAAATATGGAATTATCTGAATTTAAAGACTTTTCCCAGGTCCCCCCTCCTCTCTTTACTGTCATGCACTGCTCATTATCAGGAAATCTCAACTGTTTTACATCAGTCAGACCCTGTCTGTGCTATGGAGAGGGGAGGGGGGAGGCGGGAGAAGGGAGATTAGTCAGGCAGCAGAGAACAAAAGATTACACAGCAGGGAGCCACTGAAAGCCTCTATTCAGAGGTCAGAGAGGTCAGTGCTGACATCAGAGGAGAGAGCCTGGTCATGTAGCTGTAAATTAACTCTTTGTTGTCCTGTTTTGGTGACTCATCTCCCTCCACCCCTCCCCTCTTCATAGAGAACAATAAAGACAGGGGGAGAGCTTCAAACTGCTTTTTCTTGATAAAAGTGCATTTTTCGGCTAATAAACCCAATTGCAAAGTTTCTTAAAATCGCCTGTACTATTGATTTCTGCAAATAAACTTTTAACAACAGTGACACTTTACAGCATAAAAGCCAGTATACAAAGGCACATACATACATACATAGAGACACTTACAGTCACATATGTACATACAGCCAGGCACATTTATACCCTTTCAGAGACACTCACTGTCCACACAAGCACATAGATACAGTCACATATACACATATGAACTTAAACATACATACAGAAAGACACATACAAGTACATGTACACAGGCACATACATACATACATACATACAGTCTCTTATACATACACAGTCAGGCACAGATATACACATACAGTCACATATACACACAGTCAAGCACATATATACACATACAGTCACAAATAAACGCAGTCAGGCACACATATACACATAGTCAGGCACATATATACACATATGTACTCCTACACTAACCACAAAATGGCCTGTTCCTCGGCCAACACAATACATCTCCTACAAAGAATGACACTAATGTAATCAATATCCGTAATCTTTAATAATGAGTTCAATAAAATACATAATTAACAGTGATAAAAGCCAATAGCCATGCACATGAGACCAATCGACACACAGGGTAAATAAAATAGTGTTTGCACAAGAACATGTAGGAACTGTTGCACAACAGTCTGTAAAGGATCACAGTTCATTGCACAATCCCCTATGTATGTTATATTACACAAAGCCACCTGACCTAAAAATGTAAACAAGGAGACAAAATCACATATTGGTCATAATAAATGTGATCTGAAGTGTGTGCACGTTCCCCTCCTCATTTTTTCTCTGCAATCCACAAAATATCATCCGTAGTGCATCCGTATTGTGCTCTGTATTTTGTCAATCCACAAAAAAAAAAAGCATTGGGGATGGCATAAAATGATGTAACTAGCTGTCCCAACCAGCCAGGAGGAGCTTAAATAGTGATGCCACAGAATTGCAGAACGGAATTGCGGATGGTTTTGCAGAGTGCTTAGGTGTTGGAGCGTCCAGACCGTAATGGCGGACCACATCACAACCTGTCCTATTTTATTATGTTGTGGATTGCAGATCCCTAAAAGTTGAGGATGTGTGAATTTCACCATAGGAATTAATGGGTTACAAAGTACTCATATGGGCTACAAAGTAAACTTATGAATACATGTGAAAAAGGCCTGAATCATAAGTGTCCCTCTTTGGCTATCCAAAAAGTTGGAAGGTATGACAGTCACATGTACACACACAGGCACATATATACACATACAGTCACATACACACACACCCAGGCACATATATACACAAATGCTGTAGTACTCTGAGGTACTTACATAGTCCTCCTCCCCTCTCCTGTATGTTGCTGGGCAGTGTGTGGGCGGAGCTTCCTCTTGCAGGGGGAAGGGACTGCTCAGTAACCCCCTGTATCCTGTGCCTTGTGCTGCAGATCTCCTCCTTCTCCTGGAACATTGTAATGGGGTCTGGCTGTCAGTGCTCACAGCACAGCCAGTGCTGGCATGGTGAGTGCAGGGGAGGCTGATGCTGCCCCCCTCAAGGGCTGTGTGATCTGCTGCCTGAGACAAAGTCTTCACTTCGCCTCATGGCAGATACTGCCCTGCTTTCTGGATACTCAAGATGGCTATAAAGAATATAATACATATATAACATTTCAACCACCATAGCAAAGAACAAGCTGATTGCCTGGTGGATGTATGTCACAAAGAAATTGTTCTATTACTTGTCAGGTCCACACAAGTCTATTAATATGTCTGATATATACTTAGGGAGATTCCTATTCACCAACACTTTTTTACAATTAGAAAAGGTTCCACATGGCAGGCTCCAATTTATCTAACAGATATTGTATATTGAGTCTATCCATATTTATCCTTCCACTTATTTTAACATGGTAGATGTTGGTAAAATAGTTAACCTGAAAGAAACATACTAAAATAACATAAGTAGTTAACAATATGTTGGACTTCCGGTTCCGGTGCGCGGATGCTAGCAGCGTGAGGAAGCAGCTCTGTGCCAGGCAACACATTTAGCTGTCCTCCTGCCACCGATTCTGCTCGGAGTGGGCCTGAAAATTCACCTGATCCTCTCTGTTACCAGATGGAGAAGATTCTGCAGTGTGGCGGTGAGGCAACATATTTATCCCAGGCGGCGGCGTTGACCCCGCGTGTGAAGACGAAATCCAAGATGGCGCCCGCTAGTACAGACATGGAAGGCGCAGCAGCTCCGGACCCTGAAATACCTTCCTCCCAGGACACCAGCCTGGCCGTAAATGACACGGGTGAGTCAGGGCCAGGGCCAGTCATCCCAGGGCTACAGATAACATGCAAGTCGCTAGCCATAGAAGTGGCCCGTATACTGAGCCCCGACTTGAAAGATTCCACAATAACGGCGGCTCTCACGCAAATATGGGGGGACACTGACAAGCACACTGGCGGATACAGTTGTCAGGGGATACAAGATCCTTTTATTTAACGATTTTTCTGCTGATTTAGCGAAGAGGAGAAAGGCCTTTGCCCCGCTTTGCACCGAACTGGAAAAGCGCCAGATCCGCTTTGTCCTGGAATTCCCGGCGACACTGAGAATCTTCAGGGCGGATGGCACCTCGGAAGTCTTCCACAACCCGGACGATGCAGCTCATTTTGTAGGCATTAACAACCCTCACGCCGCACAAGACAAGCACAAGCGCCGCAGAATGAACAGCCCAGAGTCTTCCCAGGACACCATGGGCTGAGAGTCCTAGGTCTGACTTTAGTGATCCTCATGGGGTTTCTATTGCCCAGTGTATCCTTCTGCAAGGGAACATTTCATAATATCATATATTGTTACTAATGATTGTTTTATTCCTAGCACTTTAGCTTCTTCTTTCTATGGTTAAGAGCACATCCATATATAGTTCTATGCTCTGTCTTTACATGCCACATATAGAGAGGTTTACTATCTGCGGCCGTGGCCTGCAGCTCTCTTGGGTTGCCATGGTGAGGAACTTGCCCTCTCCACGCAGGGTATGTTATGTTGGCAAGCTATTATGTAATGGTGGACATGCGAGATCCACTTCACTCCGCGAAAAAAGTGAAGTCCATGATGCATCCCCTTCTCGCAGCTCTAAACAGTGCATTCTGTTTTTTCATAGTTTTTATGGTTGTTTATTTGTTGTTTTTCTGTCCATCCTCTATGTTAATCTGTCCCCCCAACTGTGTGGTGTGCAGCGCGCCACCCATCTGCTTTATCTGGAGTACCCAGGTGTCTCACCAACTCACCTCCTTTCAGAGTAATATAATATGAAGATAGTGGTATGGAACGTAAAGGATCTGCAATCCCCAGCAAAATGCTCTAAAGTTCTATGACACTTACAGCGCCTAAAGGCAGATATAGCTATGCTTCAAGAGACGCACCTTATTGATGCTGATTACTTTAGAATAAATAAATTTTGGGTGGGTGAGGCACTTGGGTCTCCAGCAGTAGATAAAAAGGCAGGTGTACTCACACCTTAAATACTCCATCATTTCGCAATCCTGGGATTCAGATGGCAGACGTCATAGTCTACTGTTAGACACACCAGCTGGGAGACTGTCCCTCCATAACATACTGTATATGCTCCCAATTCTGATAGACGACCCTTCTTCGCTCAATTGGAAGCGACTGTACTGCAGGATGGAGAAATGAATAAATTGCTAGGCGGGGATTTCAATTCAGTAGCACATGTAGAGGAAGATCGCAAAAGATCTCGACTAGTGGGTTCTTCTAATCTTCCACATGATACACATATCCAACCATTCTTAGACACAACCAGTCTCATTGACACATGGCGCCATATGCATCCCACTGAGAGAGAGTTCACACACTATTCCCACTCTCAAGACGCGTGGTCACGTCTGGACTATCTCTTTGCCTCTCCATCTCTCCTCCATAAAATCACAGACACGCACATCCATGATTTACTTATAACAGACCACTCTCCGGTGAGCTTAGTTATCAGAGAAGACTTCCCTAGAGGCCGGGATAGAGTGTGGAGGTTCCCTTCTTATCTAGCAGGGGATACTGACTTTCAGCAACTATTACAACACTGGTGGATGGAGTTCTTCTCTGATAGTGCAGCTCACACCACAGACCCAATATTATATTGGGAGACCTCCAAAGCAGTCATGAGAGGTAAAATAATGGCCTACACTACGGCCAACAAAAAAAAAGTATCCCTTGACTTTGATAAAGAAACTATAGCACTGCGGACAGCCTATACGGCCTTCCTTCAACAACCAACTCCACATAATAAAGACAGATGGGTCAAGGCTAAACATAGTTTTGACAGAGCACAGGACAATTTAGAAAATTTCTGCAGAGACCAGAGATTTGCTGACTTGTACCGATTCAGCAATAAGTCAGAGAAGATGCTGGATAATTTAGCCAAAGGACGCTGCAAAACCCACGCATATCAAGTCATTACGCGACTCTTCTGGATCATCCTGTAGCAAGACCCGAAACAAATATTGCAGATCTTAAAAGACTATTACCAGTCTTTATATTCACAAGGTCCGTTAGATTTGGAGGCAGGACGACAATTCCTAGATTCCCTACAGCTACCACAACTGTCAGGAGATGATCTTGAATCCCTAAATGCACCTATCTCTACGACCGAGGTCAGTGAAACTATGAAATCCCTAAAGAATAACAAGGCACCTGGACCCGACGGATTTTCTGGGTTATATTTTAAGATACTGTCTGAAAAATTCGTCCCAGACCTAGTTAACACTTTCAACGCCATGCTGACCGAGGGTGCACGCCTGAAATCCGAGGAAACGGCTCACATTAAAGTTTTACATAAGGGCGGTAAGGACCCTACTCTCCCTGGATCTTACAGGCCAATATCCTTGATCAATCAGGACTAGAGATGAGCGAGGCATTTGATTAGCGGGGGCTGCTGAACTTGGATAAAGCTCTAAGGTTCGCTCATCTCTAATCAGGACCTTAAACTGCTGTCAAAGATATTGGCCTCCAGACTTGGCTCTTTCCTCCCGGACCTGGTGGGCCCCCATCAGTAAGGTTTTGTCATAGGCAGGTCGGCGGTATCCAACTTAAGAACCGTACTGCCAGGCCCCAGCCCTTTTTGTAGTTGACGCTGAGAAGGCATTCGATAATGTCAGCTGGGCCTGGCTGGACATGACACTGGAAAAATTTGTCATCAAAGGTCATTTTTGGACCTTTCTTAGATCTTTATATTCCAATCCCTTGGCACCAATACACACACCGGGGACCCTGTCTGAGGCCTTTCCACTTCAGAAGGGCACCAGACAGGGATGCCCACTTTCACCATTATTGTTTAACTTGGCCCTGGAGCCTTTGGCTCGTCATCTCATCCAGTTAGAGATATACAAAGGGTTTATGGTAGGAGACCAAGAAGTCAAGGTGGCTTGTTTCGCTGACGACACCCTTATATTTTTGAATTCCCCTCGTGAACACTTGTCGCCATTGATTGAAACTCTACTCCATTTTGGATCATTTTCAGGATATAAAATCAATGTCAACAAGTGTCAACTACTACCCCTAAACGGAAATATAACTAGTAATGATATACCTGATGCCCTATCCATCCCGATTAACAACTCGCCCCTAATCAGGAAAATAGAACATGAACTTTCCAGATGGATCTCCCTGCCCCTCTCCCTGATTGGCCGTATCCACCTCCTCAAACTATTCAAACTACCATTCAAACTATGCTCTGGAATCCAGGCTAGTCTCACCATGGTCATTGGCAGCCCTATTACATTCTAAATATGCGAATCTGCCTGGATGCGTACGATCCAATCCTCTCATTATAGACACCATCTCTACCTGGAAACAGGTCAGAAAAATTTACAACCTACCTTACACGGTCTCCAAATTCTGCCCTCTATGGCATTCCCCAGCTTTTATACAAGGCTCAACTAATAAATTCTATCGAGACTGGAAGGCACAGGGAGTGAACTGCTTTGGTGATTTATTGACTCCACGGGCAAGTTCCTATCCTGGGAAGCCTGCTCTACCAAATACTGCTTGCCCCCCTCACAATCATGGCAATTCATACAATTGAAATCCCACTTCAGAGCCCTAGCCTTACAATGTGAGGTGTTGGGGAAAAAAAATATCTTTGATTCTCTTATAGGCAGGGGCGGTCTTGGCATTTCTGGGGCCCCAAGCAAAGTCATGTCTGGGGGCCCCCCCATGCCCCCCCTCCTCGACATGCGCTGCCCCCCCCCCCCCAGTAGTCCTCTTATAACCCTCCTACCACCATACAGAGATTACATATCACCTCAAAACTGCTCTGAACAAAACAGGAAGATATTACCAATGATGCCATAACATAATACTGCCACACCATGACCCCTATCACTACAGACCTTATAACAGAGTGCAGTTACATCCAGTGACTTACAGGAGGCGTCTTCTCTGATCAGCGTCTTTTACTTTTTTTTCTTTCTCTCTCCATCCAGCCTGAGCCACCTTGAAGTCTTCTCCCGGCTGGTAATCTTCCCTCCAGAATGTGTCAGAGAAATATTTTAGGCTCCAACACATATAGTAGTTAGGTCCCCTGTACCCCTATATAGTAGTTACGCCCCTCTGTGCCCCCACAGATTAAAGGTGTCCCTGTGCCCCCACTTAATAATTAGGTATGTTCTGTGCCCCCAGTCCCAATGTAATTAAGACCGCTGTGTGCTGCCCCCAGTTATATAGACCCCTTGTGCGCTGCCGACAGTAGTAAATACCACTTGTGTGCTGCCCCCTGTAGTATATACCTCTTGTGTGCTGTCCCCAGTGGTATATAGACCCCCCTGTGTGCTCCCGCAGTTATATATAGACCTGTGTGATCCCCCAGTTATACATAGCCCCCCTGTGTGCTCCCCCAGTATACTATATAGACCCCCTGTGTGCTTCTCCCAGTCGTATATACCCGTGTGCTCCCCCCAGTTGTATATACCCCCCGTGTGCTGCCCCCAGTTGTATATACCCCCAGTGTGCTGCCCCCAGTTGTATATACCCCGTGTGCTGCCCCCAGTTTTATATACCCCCTGTGCTCCCCCACTTGTATATAGCCTCCCTGTGAGCTCCCCCACTTGTATATAGCCCCCCTGTGTGCTCCCCCCTTATATAGCCCCCCTGTGAGCTCCCCCACTTGTATATAGCCCCCTGTGAGCTCCCCCACTTGTATATAGCCCCCTGTGAGCTCCCCCACTTGTATATAGCCCCCCTGTGTGCTCCCCCCTTATATAGCCCCCCTGTGAGCTCCCCCACTTGTATATAGCCCCCTGTGAGCTCCCCCACGTGTATATAGCCCCCTGTGAGCTCCCCCACTTGTATATAGCCCCCTGTGTGCTCCCGTTTATATAGCCCCCCTGTGCGCTCCCCCCGTTTATATAGCCCCCGTGCACTACCCCACTTATATAGAGCCCCCCTGTGTGCTCTCCTGTTTATATAGCCCCCCTGTGCGCTCCCCCGTTTATATAGACCCCCACTTTGTGCTCCCCCGTTTATATAGCCCCCCTGTGCGCTCCTCCGTTTATATAGCCCCCTGTGTGCTCCCCCCGTTTATATAGCCCCCCTGTGCGCTCCCCCCGTTTATATAGCCCCCATGTGCGCTCCCCCCGTTTATATAGCCCCCTGTGCGCTCCCCCCGTTTATATAGCCCCCCTGTGCGCTCCCCCCGTTTATATAGCCCCCCTGTGCGCTCCCCCCATTTATATAGCCCCCTGTGCGCTCCCCCTGTTTATATAGGCCCCCTGTGCGCTCCCCCCGTTTATATAGCCCCCTGTGCGCTCCCCCCGTTTATATAGCCCCCTGTGCGCTCCCCCCGTTTATATAGCCCCCCTGTGCGCTCCTCCCGTTTTATATAGGCTCCCTATATATAACACACACAAAAAAAAACATTTTTACTCACCTGGGTCCGGCGTCTCCTCTTCTCTTCTCGTCTCTTCCCTCTTGTGGCCGCGGGAAGTGTTTCCCCTGCGGTCACAAGAGGCCGCTCTCCCGTTGTCATGGCACTGGCGCTCCAGTGACGCCTCGAGCGCCGGCACCAGAGACACAGAGCGGCCTCTTGTGACCGCAGGGAAAACACTTCCTGCGGCCACAAGAGTGACTGACAGGGAGGAAGCCAATGGCTCCTGCCCTGTCAGTGCCGCTGCTGCCTGTAACTATGTGCGCTCGTTACGAGCGCACATAGTTAGCCGCAGCGGTCTTGGGCACCAGAGCGGGGCCCCCCTGGATGTCGGGGGCCCCACGCAATTGCGTGGTATGCGTGGTGCCCAAGACCGCTACTGCTTATAGGGCCGGCGAGTAGACATGACTCCCTGTCGGATATTTATAAAAATCTAAAAGAACTTCACCTCAATCCAGTGGAACTTAAAGCCTTAAATAAATGGTCACCCTGCCTTTAAACAGAAGATCTACCAGACAAAATAAAGAAAGGCATCTTTCATGTCAGACAGGCGACTCCCAGTGAGGCATTGCGGGAGACACATCTCTGCATGGTTCATCGGGCTACATATGCATTCAACATCCCATTTAGAGACACTCAAGTCATACACCTAGATAAATGTCCCAAGTGCAAACTGCCTAAAGCGGACCTATTCCACAGTATGTGGCAATGCCCACAGGTGAAGGAGGTCTGGCAGGATGTGCAAACATTTCTCAAAAAAGTGTGGGGGATTTACATTCCACTAGACCCCCTCGCCTACATATTGCACTACGTCCCTAAAGACTCCTCCGACCCCTCCTCCCCTTTGATTGCGCACAAAGGAGTACATTTATTCTTGCTGGCAGCACTCAAATGCATACTGCGCCACTGGCTCCAACCTACCGCCCCCAAGATCGAGGAAATCCAGGAATATATGGATTCCTTACTTCACCATGAGCTGACTTCAGCACTGAGAAATAAGGAACACACGACAAAATCATTTTTTAATAAGTGGAAGAGCTATATACAGGCCTGGGCGTCAGCTGAAAGAAGACGACAATTAATGCACCACTTTAGGTTGACCTCTTGGTATTGTCAGATGGATCTTAAAGGATCACTGGGCAATCTCAAGATTCCAGAGGTGCGAACTGCACCAGATAAAACGTGATATTTCTAGCCTCTGTGGTTGTTGGTGGCGCGCTGCACCCTCAGATCTATATACAGTACCTTTAATGTTACCACAATTATATGCTTGTCTAGTCTAAGATTCTATGACGAACCCATGACATTTCAAGCACAATTGTTTCCCAGAGACAATGAGTGCACCTACTGATGAGGGGACTTTGTTGTTATTTCTGTGATAGGAATGGATTGTATGTAGTTGGATGGAAAGGTTATTACAGTTTGTTATTGTTTTGGTTATGTGTTATGACAAAACGCTTAGAGTATACACCGCCACTTTCAGGCTACATGGGACACTTTAGCCCGAACGCAGCCTTCTCAGTCGAGTGCCTACAATACAGGCCCCGATCAGTGATGATACCAATTGTGCTATAATGTGTACTCTTCAATGTACTATATTGCTATGTCATTATAACCTTGGCACGTTTCTTCTGTGTGTTGATACTTTTGACAAAATGGCTATTCTATTACTATGTATACCTTTTTTTCTGTAGAACTAATAAAATATGTTTAAAAAAAAAAGAATATGTTTGGTTTGTGGTGTGAAGCAATAAAGTAACTCTAATCCATATGACAAACAATATGACATGTACAATGGACAGCTCAATTTTTCAGCGTCCACACTATCATGATTGAAATGTGTCTGTTTGTAAATGCATATTGTACAGGAAGGTAAGAGTAGATGGTTTCTGACAATCAGTTCTACTTCTGTCAAGGTCACAATGCATTTGACTGTCAGCCTTTGTCAATGTGGCAGTCAGCTCTTATCCATAAAAAGTGCATGGATCCATAGAGAGTGCATTAATCCAAGGAGGCCACACTCCTATGTCCAAGAGCAAAAGTAATACAAATTTAATGGTGGTTCCTCAGATTTCTCCATTATGAAACAGCACTGTAAGCAGGAAAAATGTACCCAAAAATATTAACAGCATAGCTTACTGTAATACAAATGGAAGTCAGCCTAAAGATACCAACACATCACAGGTCACTGTAAGATAAAAACTAACCTGTTCTTCAGATTGTTAAGAAGAGGCACAGGACAACCCTGGACATTTTGGTTTCTGAGAAAACTGTACAATGCCAAACAAGTTTTATGCACAGGCTCAACAAATTACTATTGGCCTCATGTATGGAAATTGCTGGAGCCATACAGTTGCCAAAAAGGTCTGGCCCTTTTCAAGGTATGACCATTGGCAGTGGCAGAATGATCAGTGAAGGTGGGAAAAGTAACAGTACAAGGTGTCTTGGTGGTGATGTTAGCAACAGACATGACAACAGGGTGCAGCTACCTGTAAGATACATTAATCATGTTTTCACCAGCAAGCCTGCAGTCCTAGATTGGTAGCCAAACTCGGAACCATCAATCAACAGGATTCATCAACTGGCTGTTCTAGGCCCTACTTGGCCCTGTGAGGTCACTGAGGCCTCTTCTACCACTACACAGCCTGCCTGTTATTGGGCTGTTACTGTCATATACTGTGTGTTTTGGCTCTCTGGGGTCTCCCATTAAAATCAATGGGACATTAAAAAGTGTGTTTTCGCTGCAGTTTTTGTGGCAAAAGAGCCACTATCGTCCCACTACTGCAGCTGCAATTTGTTTAGCTGTTTTATTGCGGTTCACTCAGTTGTGTTCAAAGCATTACTTTAATCCAGAGAATTTGGTTGACAGGTGACAAAATCTGATAAACACCATCTTGTGGAGATCCCGTGTAAGCGTTCAGATAGGGATGAAGTGCTTGAAGTTCATGTAGTATTTATATGTACCTCTGGCGCTTCAAATCTCTATAGCCAAGAACAAAAAAAATGATGGATAGGGTCCTTTATTGTCTATTTTAATAATGCTATAAGATATAAGACATGTTATCCTGCTGTAAATTCAAGCACAATACCGATATGGAATCTCATGGAATTCATTATTGCAAATGATAGTAAGTTAATGATCCCTGCTTTTTCTTTAATGTTCTACTTAGCAGGTCTCCTTACAGTCATGGCGTTGGTGTACAGCGCATGTATGGCTTTGATACGATTATAACCTTTTTCCTTGTTTTGGGCTTCTATGTTTAAACTAAAAATAAATGTGGATAATATGTATTAAAATGGATCATGCTGACTTTTCCAGTTTGAGCCATAAATCCACATATTATACAAATGAAATACTTCTAATGATTTAACCGAACCCTACTACTTCTCATTGCATTTTAATGTGTTTAAATGAGTTAATGGGTAAAAGAATTATTTGGATCTTGTTTTGCAATCATGCAACAGAATGTTAATAAAAGGATTTATAGAACCTTTCTGAACATCAGGGAATATCTACGTAGGCAATGATTTCCAAATCAGATGTAATGGCATCAGGTTATGCATTGCATTATTGAACTTCAACAGTTTCATATTTAATATGCCTGATTTATCCAGTTCAATTATGTATTTATTCTCTGCCTTTTTTATTTGCTTTATTTCCTTCACAATCAGTAGCAGGCAGAATGTGCCATCTAGTGCTAGAGTGATGTGCTCTCAGACCTTTCTGGCAGGTTGCTACTCTCCCAATACAACAGTGAAGTCAGCTATGCCTAACAAATAAAACATTCATATGAATACTGATAGAATGTTTGCTATGTGTAGTCATAGGGCTATATATAAACGTGCTAGACTAGGTGCTGAACTATAGCTAAAAAGCAACCCTGCTTACAAATCTCACCAGCTTACATAGGTACTTATCTATAAATATGCTCCAATTCTCCAGTATGCTTTAATCCCTTAGTAACATAATTAATTCATCTGAAAATATAAATCAATCTAGTTCAAACTATTATCCTGCAACACTGACCCATTCAGATAAGATATTATAAGTAGGGTCAGGTAAAAGGAGATTGCATACAGTATTAGGCTATGTTCACACTACTGAACAGACCAGGTCACGGACGTCCGTTCTGTGCCCGGATCATCGCCGCCGGCCGCAGAGCTCTGATGCGGGCGCATCAGCGTGCGCCCGCATCAGAGCTTCCCATAGCCCACAGTGAAGCGAGTGGCCAGAGCCGCTCACTTCACTGTGTGAACTGACAGGTCTTTCTGTGGCTGGAATTCACTAACATGTCAGTTTTTTCCAGTGCCGCATGGGATCCCGGCTGGAGCGCATACGATGTGTGTACGCTCCGGCCGGGATCCCATTGAAAGTAAGGTTATGTTCCGCCACTCAAAACTACGGCCGTAGTTCTCGCCGCAGAGACGTAGTGTGAACATAACCTTAGAAACCATAACCATAACCTTAGAAAGTGAGTAAAATCCCAAGTAGCCTGACATGGGCCTATTTGTACATAGATGTGCAACATCTACATTCAGTGATTTTTTTTTTATTTTTTATTTGAATAAGATCACAGAACAGTGACCAAATAAGAAGTTGTAGAATATCACTGTTAACCACTAAGCTTTGTCAGGCACAAATAAGCATAAATTGGGGTATCAAGTTTGTACAGTAAGATTCTGGTTTAAACACTCATTATGTATATACAACTTACACAGATTATGAACAAAACCAACATAACTAACTGCTCAGGGCAAAACACATCAACAGCTTTACACAGTGGTATTAATGTCTCTGCATTGTCAAAGACACTTAAAAAAAAAAAAAAAGGTTTACTTTTCAGGGGTGCAAATAGTTGAGTTACAACTAAAGGAGTCTATAATTTTGTAGGACTTAGCACATATGCTACATATTGAGGATCAGACCTCAAAACAAGATGCAGAAATGTTGGGGGAGGTTTATCAATACCTGGCATACCTGCGTACCTGTGTCCCTGGCATACACCAGAGAAAAGGCATAGATGGTAACTTTTTCTGTGGTGTACGCCAGGATTAAGTCCGACTCACCCGAAGGGCAGACCGAGGGGCACTGCAAGGTAGGGGGAAGTCAGGGGCTTCTCCTGCACCTAATTTACAGTATCATGGTTAATGTCTGGAAACAGACATTAACTATGGCAGAAACCAGATTTACTAAGAGGCGCACGTCCAAGATAAATGGGGGTGGGGATTTATCTAACCCATTGTCCTAGGTAGATGTTAGGAAATGCTTCCCCTCTGCTCTGGGCCATAATCCAATTCTCCGGTGGTCCAAAATTTTGCAAAAGCAGATTCCCAATTGTGATATTAAAGGCACCCAATGCTGTATGCATGAAGCAATACATGTGTCATGTGCTAGTGCAGGAGTAGGGCAGAGACATGTTATATCTCAACTACTAACTTAAAATGAAACACTATGCAAAGCTGCTACATTTTGGTCGAGAAACATTGTAGCAGTTCAGTGTACAGTAGATAAAATGTTTCTTTGATTTCTTACAAACCCACAGCTGAAACACAGAAAGACTTACAGAAAAAATGGCCAGCAGATCCACGTGCAGGTTAAACCCAGTGTAAGTCATGTGTGCTAATCTGCTGTTTTTCCTGGTAGAAAATATTCATAAGCATTTCCGTTGGAATGTCAGCGGATTCTCTTCAGATTTTAGGCAAAACTCAACCCTTAATTCTGACAGTATCTAAATGTGTTGACGTGGCATCTGAATAAGTCCTGTATCTTTCACTTCATGCTAGATAGCTTTTATAAAGCAACTCCACTTATTTTAATCAATTTTTATTAGTTTACCAAACTGCATACTTACAAAGCAAGCAAACACATATATCAGGGCAAACACGCATTAAAGCAATAAAAATAAAAGCAAAGCAGACATTTGTGCGAGCAATATGGAACACACAGCTTCTATCACTGAAATGAATATACAAAAGGAGAATGTGGAAACTGTGTCCTTTTACATTACTTACAGAATGATACACACTTGGAGCCATCTGGTGGATGTTAGCAAACTTTTGTTCCTTTGAGACCTCTCTTTAAAAAAAAAATAACTTCCTACGACAACTGAGAACAATGGAAAGTGTACCAAAAATGTGTATACAAAGACAAATACCACAATTACAACAACACAAATGTTTTTACTATGATTCACAGTTGATAATAGTGTCAATGTTCCAATAATAAATATACAGAATGAATCAAAGTTCTTAATTCCTTTAACTGGTGCAGGTGCAATAAGCAGAAAATACAGTAGATGCTGGCGCAATTTATTCTCACACCAAAAGACTGGTATAAGAAAAGTGATAACTGTTTGCACAATGCTTGCATATTTTTTTGCAAAAAAAAAATCCAATTTTTTTACAAAAATGAGGTTGTAAATAAATTAGTTTTTTTTCCTTTTATGATTGAAGACTGGATTGTGAACGTCTAAAAATTTCCTGTTCGCACAGTATTTTGGTCAGAAAAACTATAATGGAAAGATTTGCACTTTGTGTTTTTGACCCACTTTTTGTTAAAAAAAAAGAAACTGACCAAAATGGTTCATGTAAACATAGCCTATATGTTAAACATCATGTGTCATCATGTAGAAATTATTCTTTTATGTCTTTATCATTCAGATTCAGGCTATGTTCACACAACGTATATTTCAATTAATCATGGCCGTTGTTGCAAATTGCAACACCGGCCATGATTAATTAAAAATATACATTGCATTGAAGTATATGGAATCCCGGAAAGAGTGCATACACTCTGTATACACTAAAAACTGACATGTCAGTTTTGTGCCGCCACTATTCATTGAATAGCGACCGCACAAAACTGACTCTTAAGAAAATGTAAAGTGCGGCTCCGCTCGCACTTTACAATGTGCTATGTTGATTTGGAATGTGGGCACACCCGAACGTGCCCACATTTCAAATCAAAATAAATGAAGTTCATCTGGCCAGTACTGCAGTACCGGACGGGATAAACATCACTGACAGCGACAGCTCTGTGACATGGCCATGTCACAGAACGGTCGGTGTCTTACGTGTGTCTTGTGTGAACCTGGCCTTAGAATATAAAATGTCATTGGTGTTCATTTTGAATATCACTGGAATTGTTCTTAAATTCTTATTATGTGGGTAATGCCACCACTAAACAAAGGGTAACACATTAGCTGCCTACCCTGTAAACAGAATGATGATGCTGATGACAATGATGATGATTACAATTAGCTGCAATTTTTTTCCAGCTTCTGGCATCTTTATAATTTTATTTTTTATGGACATTGGAAGAAAAGAAAGTTTTCATATTTTAATAGAATGCTAGGACCTCTATTACAATGAATTCAATGGGCCATTTCTTGAATACTTAGGCATGCTGGGTCATTCAGAATAAGAGCAGGGACAGTATGCTCTGGTGAATACAGGGTTCATAACCATATGTGTGTTGCTAACATAAGAGTTTATTAATATCACTCGCTATAGTGTATGCAGAATATGTTCCGATACAGCTAAGAATTTGACTAGATTCTATATATTGCAGTCCATTATATTGATATAGTAAGAAGAAACTTATTTTAACCCGTGTTTAACTGTTGTCATCTTTTTTATTCTTTCCACGTAATAATGAAAAGTACAAGACTGAAAACAAAATAAAGAGGACTGAATAAACAAAGGGAATAAAATATATCTGATAAAATGAGCCTGAACATCGTCTAACACGTTTAGAAGCAAAATGCAATGTGTCATTTTGCTATACGTAAGCACATTATCCACCAGATGGAATCTCTATGTTTCCCGGCAGTCTGAGAGAGACAAATAAAGAAGACTCTTTGAAGGCAGCTGCATGTTGTCATGTAATGGTATATGTCAGAGCATTGACAGAAGCTGATTCTCAGTTTTCACACACTGAAGTCAAAGTGATATCTCATTTATTTTACATGGTTTCATATCTCTCTTAGCAGATAGTTATTTTTCACCCAGAGAGCCTAATGTTTCTACAAACAGCCTATAAATCTGAGTGGTGTTGTATGAGGTGAACAGAACATTCATAGTCAATTACACATGCAGAGAAGCGGAGTTTGTCATTTGGTACAACACAATGTGGTACATCACAATAGGTTTCATGTATCTAAACTGTCACAAACTGTCATGTATCCTTTAGTTACTAACCAATGCAGATCTATGTTCATTTTCAAACTGCGTTGGAAGACAATGGAAACTTACCTTGGTTAAATTTCTTTTTGCCAAGACAGTTTGCTGCAACTTGAATTAACAATAGGTTTCTATTAAATTTTGGAAGATTATGGGCCCAAAAAGGCTTTTGCATATTATTTAATGACATAGGTTGTATCACCAATAATACAGGATAGGAGATGTATGTATGATCATGGGGAGATCCAACCACTGGGATCCCCTGCGATCTTGGGAATGGTATTTTTTAGGCTATGTTCACAGTACGTATATCTCAGTCAGTATTGTGGTCCTCATATTGCAACCAAAACCAGGAGTGGATTAAAAACACAGAAAGGATCTGTTCACACAATGGTGAAATTGAGTGGATGGCCGCCATATAACAGTAAATAACGGCCATTATTTCAATATAACAGTTGTTGTTTTAAAATAACAGCAAATATTTGCCATTAAATGGCGGCTATCCACTCAATTTCACCATTGTGTGAACAGATCCTTTCTGTGTTTTACATCCACTCCTGGTTTTGGTTGCAATATGAGGACCACAATACTGACTGAAATATACGTAGTGTGAACCCAGCCGTAAACTGTTGAAGCAGAGGTCGAGTATGCACACTCACTTTTTTTCATTGTTTGTGGGACTGCAAAAGATAGCCGAGTACAGTGCTTCATTATCTTCACAAGTCCCATAGACAATGAAGGGAGCTGCAGAGCACATGCTCGACAACTACGTTATTCAGATGGGAGCTTTATAATCCTGTTTTCCAGATGGAAAACTCCACAATCATTCACTTGTCCTCTCTGAATAGCGAATGATGTCTTATTTTCATTAATTTCAATAATTACATGTAAGTCTATAGAAATGAAATAATCATTACTTCTTTTAAATACTATACTTAAAGTGGTTATCCACCTAGAGATGAAAATTGAAATGCTTCCAAAACATGGTCTTACACACCAAGTCCCACTGAGTATTTTGAGCCATTACAAGGTACAAGTTTTTCTAAAAGCTGATCTATATACAAGATCACACCAGCCAGGAAACTACATTTTCCACCATGCATCTCCCTGCTTGGTCTCTTTGTGTACTCGCTCCCTTAGCTTTCTTTCCTGCCCACTGCTGTCATTACTATTACACAGCAAATGCGGGACTGTTTTTTCACTGATTTTGCATCATATCACCCCAATATGTATTCCATACTAGCTGATGATGTAGCAGAGCTGACGCGCGCATGGTGTAGCTATGTTTTGCATAACAGGCATCTTTTTACCGAGGGTGGGATGTAGTGTAAGTTTAGATCTCTGTTTGCTGACTGTGAATGAAAACATCCTAGTTCCATTCAGACTCTAACAACATCTAAGACTCTAATAACACTTACAATATACAGAGCTGTGACACAAAGACAGGTTCATATCCCTGCTTTAGGGTATATGAACACTGAGCAATTCTCGAGGAATTGAAGCAGAAAGTTTTCAGGCAGAATTCAAGCAGAATTTAATCCCCCCCATTGACTTCTATAGGATTCCTCTAGCAGATCTAAAGCATTCTGCTCAGAAATTCTGCAGTGTGAACAACAGAGCAGAAAACTCATTGAACACAATGGGACTTTGCTCTGTACATATTTTACAGGAGGAATTTCAAGCTGAAATTCCTCTTCAATTCCTCACCTAATTCCTCACCTTTTCCTCAGTGTGCACATACCCTTACTAACAGCACGCAGAGATAGAATAGAAACCTAGGCTCAGAGACACATGTAAGTCAATGAAAGCAGCACAGGTGCATGGAGATGATGCAGATGATGTATTCTGGGGGTTGGGTTACTAAGTCAACAGACAGCTAACCCCGCCCCCAGAGAGAAGATCACATGTCCTGTGACTACAAAGGCAGGGAGGAAGAGGGAGTCGTGTCTTGTCACAGTGGACACAGAGATTATTTTAGACATCTAGAGTCGGGAAGTATGAAAAACTGGAAAAGGGTGCAAGGTAGGTTATACATTTTTATTAGATGTAGGGTGGTATTAGGAAGTAGGATAATTTAGAAAATTGCTTTTTCTAACCCCTTTAATTATTTATTTTTGATAATTATAATCTTGCCTAGGGCAGTCATATTGGAGGCACACATTTCCTTTCCTGTATTGTTTGTAGGCAATACAGCAGTTTTTTTGTGCTTTATGGCAGCTTTATGATAGCAGAGGGAGAGCACCTGCCTGAGCACCAAAAGTTACTTCTTGAATAGCCCAAGTATAACAATACAAAACAGTGGGTAAAAGGAGAGCCCATAGTCATTTACACAATATCAGGTTACATTTTATTAAAATCATGGCAATAATCCAGGTAATTTTAAAGGGTTTATAACTTTTTCTCTCAACTGCAGGCACACAGCCAAACTGATATTAAAAGTCATGTCCTCCAGAATGCAGAGAGATGCATCATTTTAAAGGGAATCTGGCAGGTGCAATTCACCTTTCAAACTGCTGATACTTAAAGCTGTTAGGCCAAGGAAACACCCCGCTATCCCTGCTCGATTGACAGTAAGCTGGAAGTGCTGGGCCTAAAGGGAACATAGGTGAGGAGACATTCTGGCTTGCAGCAATTCAAGGGCTTGGAAGATGCTCTTTGACACTTTGCACAGAAAAATAAAAGCATTTTTGTATGGCATGAAAACATATAAGGATATATGAGAAGTACCATGTTTCTCTTTGACATCTATCTTAAAATGTCACCAGTTATCAAATATGATTGCATCTTATTCACTTTAATAGTCTTTTCAAGTGTACCTATTGTTGCACAAAAGGTAAAAGACCCGCTTGGTTTTATCACATTAACTCTTCAGAATATTGACATGGTGATTTTAGTGCTTTCACTGCTGTTATTGGGTCCCAGAGGCTCCTCTTCATGGTGTTTAGCTATTTCCTCTCACAGCAGTGTTGGACTGGCCCACCAGAGGATCCTCCGGTTGGCCCCCAGCTTTAGAACCTGAAGAAACACTGACTGACATGTCTTTTCTCCCTGATTCTACATTGGTTTGCCCCCAGGATAATTTCCTCTGGTGGACCCCAGATACCCCAGTCCAACACTGTCTCAGAGGCTGGTACGAGAGCTGGGCTACTTGCGTAACTTTTGTAGCCAATCACAGCACAACACATCACATACACATGTTATGCTATGCCATGACATAGTGCCGATAAAATGCACTGAACAGGCTTGTACTGTGCAGGTTTGGGGATTTGCAAAGAACATTATTACCCTAGATGACATGTGAGGAGAAGTGCTTACTAATGCACAGGGTTTTAGTAAGATGCTATGAGCATACGTGAAAGACAAGGGGTTACACTAAGTACTAAACAGGTTAGCACTGTGCTGGGGAATGATTTCTACAATACATTACTATAGATGGCATGTGCAATCATAACTAGAACCAAGACCTTGTGTGTCATATAAGTACAATGCAAAAAAGTAACTACAAATTATAGAAAATGTACCTTTATTTAAATTATGGCAGTATAAAATGTCAGAAATCCACACATGATTAACAGCACCCCAGGTTATTCATCCCTGGTGGGCAGCGGGCGTTCAAAGCATCTGGCGGTGTCGGGCTCGTAGCACGACCCGCAAAGGTGAGCAACACCTTATCATTAACTCATTGACCAACCTACTCTGCAGAATTACACTATGTGCGCCGTGCGCTGTATTCCCCTTTTTTCTTTTTAGTAAGCACCCCAGGTTAGGCAGCTTTGGATAGCCTCATGATAAAGAATGCACACAAACTATAAAAAGGTAACAGCCAAGCCCAGCAATACTATGATGATAATAATAACGTCATACACGGCTTACTGCTCAATTTCAATTTATCATTAGTAAAGTGACTAGTGCAAGTATAACCAACAGCAAGGTGCAACACATACACAGTGCGCTGCTCACCTGGGATTCCGCCAAAACCTGACGTACATTTCGTCTCCTTCATCTTATATCTTTTTGGATATAGATCGCCTGTGATAGGAGGATGGGTTAATAATACACTGGCTTTGCAATGTGCTATGAGCAGAAAGAACATAGTAGCAAAGCAAGTAAATATTTGCACTATCACTTGCTACTGCTGAGATGAGGCAAGCCTTGATTTACCAAGCATGGAGAGTGTAGATCATCTGGACAGTAACAGAAGCAGGTATACAACCTACTGTGTCTCCAGGATACCGCACATGCTAAGCCCCACAACCACTTCCTGTAATGGGTCTTGCTAAGGCTGCTACTAGTGATGGATTTCCCCTAACAGGCAGTGGGCTACAGAGAGCAGAGAAGAGAGATGCCTCGTGGCTTAGAGCTGTTTTTCTGGTGTAAGGAGTAATTTTTGGTAAATTAAGTGATTGACAGCAATGTAAGGAATCACATAGACCAGTAGTGGTAAAAATGCAGCCCTTCAGTTCCAAAACTTCTTTTGCAATCATGCCTGGACAGCCAAGGCTTTGTGGGTTGACACTAATAACCAAGTAAAACCTAGGGGAGCTGTTTAAAACAACAGTGATCATTTAAAGTAAAAAATAGTGATGTCAATAACCCTTTTCTACAATAGGATGTACCAGCACGTCCTAAGGCGGGTAGGGGGGTTCAGAGAGGGGACCGCGGTTTTTACCTGGCTAATCGACGTGCCCAGCTAGTTAACCACTTAAAACTGTTGTCAAAACTGACAGTGGCATTTAAATGGCTATAAAATAGATTTTCCTGATGTCTAGTGGGTTGCCCCCTTCCCCCTCCCCCCTGATGCAATTGAGAGGGGGGAATCCGTTGTACCTGCTTAGCAGAGACTGGGCAAAGAATCAGCCCTGCAATGACGATGATCCCGGCTCGGCACTGCTTTACTATGGGCCCATAATAGTCCAGTGCTGATTACATAGATCAATGCAGTACACTTCTCCTCACACAACTTTTTGATTGCTTTTTATTACAATTTTTCTGGATTTGATGCGACCAAAAATGCGCAATTTTGCACTTTTTTGTGCTTGTGCCGGTTACCGTTTTTTATTTATAACATGGGAAAAGGGGGGTGATTCAAACTTTTATTAGGGGAGGGGGCTTTTTATTAATAACACTTTTTTTTTTACACTTATACTAGAAGCCCCTCTGGGGGACTTCTAGTATAAGTGCACTGATCTCTCATTGAGATCTATGCAGTATAGTTATACTGCATAGATCAATGAGATAGGCACTGGATGAGTGACGAGCCGGGATCAGCGCCATTACGGCTCAGACCCCGGCCGGTGCCGGATGTGTGGATCGTGCCTCCGGGACAAGGTCCCGGGGGGGCGATTCACCCGACTAGACACAAGGGATGGCTTACAACAAGTAATCAGATGCAGCTCTCAACTTTGTCATTTGTATCTGATTACTTTATTAGCGGGCATGGCAATCGGACCGTGCCCGCTAATAGCCACGGTCTGGGCTACATACGGCAACCAGGACCTGTACGCCCAGGGTCGTCTAGGGGTTAATAAGTATTATATCCCCTTTTTTTCCAATTTTCCTCCTCTAGAATCTAGGTGCGTCTTACCATCAGGTGCGTCTGATAAAGCAAAAAATATGGTACTTTAACCCCTTAGCGTCTCATGACGTATCTGGTACATCATAATGACGCTGGGGGAGTTCAGAGAGGGGTCCCACCGTTGCTATCTGCAGCTGGGGAGCAGCTCTTTTAGCCGACGAGGGTCCCATTGCCGCGCCAGCTAATTAAGCATCTAAATGCAGCTGTCAAACCTGACAGCTGCATTTAGATGCTCTGTTTATCACTTCCCTTCCCACCCCGCACCCCCTCACACAGCCTTATAGACCCAAGGATAAAAGCGTTATAACGATGGGAATAGAGCAATTTTAAACATATTTAGTTGATTTTAAAAGGTTTTAATTTTTTAAAAGCCATCAAATAAAATAAAAGTTATGCAAGTAACATAACGTTGTAATCGTACCAATGTGAAGAACATAGGTAACATGTCTGTTTTACCATAGGGTGAACGGCGTAAACACGAAACTCCCTCAAATGAAAACAAATTCCTTTTTTTTTTTTCAATTTGACAGCGCAAATGATTTTTTTCCAGCATATTTTAATTGTCTGTCATTGCAAAGTACAATTGGTGTCGCAAACAATAAGGGCTCACATGGGTCTCTAGGTGAAAAAATGCAAGCGCTATGGTCTTTTAAACATAAAGTGGTAAAAGTGCAAAAGCGAAAATGTCATAGACACATGTCAAAAAGTTTTCATCGGTTCGGGTGTGAGTGTTCAGACCCATACCGATTGGGAGATAGCATTGCATCTCGTATTAACTTGTTATTTATTTACTTATTAAGACTGGCAAGTCTAAGAAGAGGAGTGCTATAGTATTTTTCTATTTTCAGGCTCTGTGTCACGTGATCAGTTGGCTCTTATAGAGCTTCATTATTCATTGTAAGTCCGACTGATCATATGCTGCATGACAATTCTGTTGCGAGTATGTAATCACATTGAAACTGACAGGGAAGGCAAACTTGCAGCATGAAAACCGCTGCAGATACGGTATGTGTCTACACCTATTAACCAACTTAAGCACAAAAATAATAACACATAATACTGATGTATTGAAAAGATATAACAAGATATTTATTGAATCTACCACAAACAATGAATTAAAAACAAGACCTGGGAGGTAGGAGACCCCACTACTGGGACATGAGAAATATAAAGTGCATGTGCAAATAATGACTGGCCGTTCTGTAAACTCATCAGCATCCCTGAGGAAGCGGAAGCGAAACGGCATTAGAGTGAGGTGGGAGGCCAGCGGACTGGGACACATTACATGACAGTTTTGTGATTTATTTTTATTTTACTGCATGTGTTTTACTGGATTGCATTTTGCACATACTTTGTTCAGCGTACTATAAGCACTTGTACTTTACTATTATTATATGCATTTATGCTGATGAGTTTACAGAACGGCCATTCATTATTTGCACATGCACTTTATATTTCTCATGTCCCAGTAGTGGGGTCTCCCACCTCCCAGGTCCTGTTTTTAATTCATTGTTTGTGGTAGATTCAATAAAGCCTTGTTATATCTTTTCAATACATCAGTATTATGTGTTATTATTCTTGGGCTCAAGTTGGTTAATAGGTGTAGACTGATTGCTTTTGAAGGCGATTTGAGCTAATTTATTTCAGTGGTCAGAAATTGCGGGCTCCTAGGAATATAGGTGTTTATTATTTAAGATACGGTATGTGTGTTTCTACCCTCATACAAAAATAAGTGGGAAGGAGCAAAGGCATCAGATGGCATGGGAGTATAGGTTTTTTTTTTTATTTTATCTCAATCCTAAGCGCTGGAGAATGTTTTAAGTAATTCGGGCAACGCTTTTATCAAAATGTACTACTACTGTTACCACTAAGCTACATTGTATTTCTTTTAAACAGGGAATGTGAGAAAAGTGAGAATGTATATAATGCAGATGATGCAGGTCAATCCTCAGAGGGAGAATTCTTTGAATACTAAAGCAAAACATGCTCACTGTGGGTTAACTATGTTATTTAAAAGTAGATTTTGTTCCTCTAGAAGCCATTCCATTTATGACCTGTATGGAAACAATCCATTTACAATTTTTAAAAGCCCTATTCTTCATTCTGCAAAGCATTTTTCACAATATTTTCTGGTAATTGCACATTAATAGTTTCTTTTAGGGAGGTTGCATTCCTAGGCAATGCTAGATAAAAATGGTCATTCCTATTTGCAGCTCTCTGGTAATTACCTTGACATTTCCACATATGGAATCTGGCTTGTCACGTACTGTAAATCTTGCTCTGAATACTACAGCTCCAGAAGATTTAGAATGACATTTTATTTTCAAATGTAGAGGAAAAATAATACTAGACCATCGCACTGTCAAGAGAATTCTGAAATGAACCTTTATCTGACACCTGTCTGGATAAAGCCTTTGAAGGTAAAGTTAGGTTGGCTAAAATATATTTGTTAGTATTTTACCTTAAAGTTAAAAATTCTGAATATTAACAGTGAAGAAAGCATAAATAATTATATTGCTTTAAAAAACAGTATATTGCAATCCCTTTTCTTTATTCTTCTTCTTTATTCTTCTTCTATTGTACTCCTCCTGATTTTCTGCAATTAATACAGCCCAAACCACTTTGCATACAAACTCTGTGCAAACTGTGTCTTGAAGCCTTTGGCAGTTACAGGTATGCTATGTATTTTTGGATTCAATCAGATTTGGCTTTCTAAGACATTTACGTTTAAAGGGGAACTATCAGCAGATTAGACAAATAATCTGCTGATATGTCCTTATTGCCAAGGATGAAGAAATGTCTCTTACATTCATCCTCGGCACCGTTCCCGTGCACTCAGTCATTCACTTCGTGGTCCAGTAAGAGCGTTTGGAGCACTAGGGTGGCGTTAGGAGCACTGCTTTGCCCCATAGTGCCCATCCACCTACGGCCCTTCTAATTATTATCAATGGAGGCAGTATTCCTATCGGTCTTACCAGATTGTGGAGTGAATGACTAAGTGCACGGGAGACATACCTTCTTCCTTGGCCCCTCCTGCACAATAGGGAACTATCAGCAGGTTAGAATAGTCTAACCTGCTGAAAGTTCCCCTTTAAAGACCAAAAATTTACCAACATAAAAGGATTGCATAGATACCTTTACTTGTGCTGTCCATAGCTTCAAGTTTAAAGTTAAAAAGAGGTATCGCCCAAGGTCCGCTGTTCCCTTTAGGCTGCAATGCCTCTCCCTCTGAATTCCTTCCTTCGGCTTCTTTGATAGACAGACAAGGCTCAGCTTCTATGGACAAGCCCTGTTAAAAAAGAGTGCACTAGAGATATAGGTACTTTTAGTTTCTTTATACCCTGGTGGTTTTTCATGCTTTTGATGTTCATGTGCAAAAAGGATGCAAGACACAATGGTAATGTAAAAACAACTCATGTTTCTGTCGCTGCAATTAGAAACATAGAAGATTGTTGGCAGAAAAAGACCACCAAGTCCATCTAGTCTGCCCTTATAGTAACTTCTTTCTACTTATCTTAGATACTGTATATGTTTATTAGAGGACCGCCTGGAAAACTGGGATACAGCCATAGCCATAGGCTGTATCCCAGTTTTCTAGGCGGTCCTCAGGCTGTATCCACCCTCTCCAAGGAGCGGGTAGACAGCGGAAGTCAGAAGCCGATAGTTCAGATTCATACGAACACGAACCTCAGCCGGTTCGCTCATCTCTAATGTTAATCCCAGGCATGTGAAACCCCTTAGAGGGAACCCCCTTGAGGGTCAGAATCAACAAGCACCGCTCAAATGTAGAAAAGGGTTTTTTACTTCACAGTGTTTCCCGCCATGCCCTTAGCTGTTATGGGTATCATTTCTTCTCATTCACTGTACTCCCTATTGAGCAGATCTCGGCAGGGGGGCAGCGCTTTCAGAGACTTAAGAGGAGAGAAAATTATTGGATCTTCAAACTCAAAACTCCGTTGGGTCTGAACGAATACATTGAACATGTGTAGTATTCATTTATTTATTTATTTATTTATAATTTTACATTTTTATTTATTTAATTTTATTTTTTTTATTTTTTATTTTTATTTTTTTTTTATTTTTATTTTTTTATTTATTATTTAATTATTTTTTTTTATTATTATTATTTCTTTTTTTTTAAAAAAAAAAATTATTTTTTTTATTTTTTTTTATTATTTATTTCTTTTTTTTATTATTATTTTTTTTATTATTATTATTATTATTTTTTTATTATTATTATTATTTATTTAATTTTATTTTTTTTATAATATTTCATAAAAATTCATTTAGGTTTCCTTCGTTCATTCCATCCATTTCACTGTATGCCTTTACCCTAGATGTATTGATTTATCTCTGGTATTATCTACACCCAGAGGAGCTTTGGCCCCGCCTCCTTTCAACTTGGCTACAGGGTAGTAGCACTCCTGCAGGTAATGAGCTACACAGCATGGGGCTTCACATAGCCTGAGCTTTTCACAACTCAGAAGAGTTCTGGCTCCGCCCCTTTCCAGCTTCACTATGGTATTGTAGCAACCCTGAAGATAGTGTGTGATAAGGCACAGTGCCTCACTAACACAGCCACACTCTCCTATTACATGGTTTCTCCTCCTATTGGCCATTATAGCAGCACAGGACTTAGTGTCTGATAGCCTCTGACCTTTTGCACTCACTCTCCCTTTGTTCTTTTGACAGCAGCAGATTTCCCTGCACTCCTTTTCCCCTCCCTGTCAGTGCCTCATGGAAGTAGCGTCCTGACACTCACAACATCAGCAGTGAAGCATTACACATGGCTGTAGTAGATATTGACCTCTAAATGTAAGTTGTCTATACTAGTGTTATAAGATCGGTCTATGAGGTCTGTATATCTTTGCTTCAATAGAGGCGATGTTATTTTGGTTTTGCCCAGCAGCTTATGCAAGGTTTTGTATATGGTTTATTTAGTCCAGTATCTTGTGCAATGTTGCGATCTATATCCCAGTCATTATTTTAAACTTTTTTATGTGTGTGCTCTGATAGTACCAGTTATATGATATGTGTTATGTAATGTTATTTATTATTGATTTTATGCATCATGATTTTATGTAGATTGTATGCACTTTTCTTAATCAATTGGAAACGCCCCCTAATGGGTGTTTCTTTTTTGTACCTGAGCCTATTTAAATAACCTCCTGCTATCCTATGTTATGCACTTTGTTTTATCTGATGAAGAGGGTGTATGTCTTCGAAACGCGTCATATTTGTGCTATATTAAATATATTTTTCACTATATCAAATGCATTTATTTAAGCTTTCGGCCACTTCTCTATGTGGACAGCGCTGACCGTGAGTACCTCAATTCCTTTTTATTTTATTCACTTAGAGGGAACCTGTCACCCCCGGTTCCGGGGTGACAGGCTCCCGACTCCCCACTAGAGCACCTTATACTTACTTGATCGCGCTGGGTCTCGCTTCTTGATTCGGTCGGGTGACAGAGTTTTCAGCGCCCGAAGCCCAGCGCACGCGCTCCTGAGATGAGTCCAACACTCATAGACAATGACTGGTGAGTCCGACGCTCCGTTATTCTCTATGAACGTTGGACTCATCTCAGGAGCGCACGCGCCGGGCTTCGGGCGCTGAAATCTCAGTCACCCGACCGGATCAAGAAGCGGAACCCGGCGCGATCAGGTAAGTATAAGGTGCTCTAGCGGGGGTTGGGAGCCTGTCACCCCGGCATCGGGGGTGACAGGTCCTCTTTAACGCCACAGGTCGTATATTTAAGGTACTTAGTGACAGAACAGAACATCTGTCACTGAATGATTGGGACCCCCACAGCCATGCTGCGGGGGTCCCGACTGCATGTACGACAGGTGGGGGTAACCCTTTTACCTCCGTCCTGTCGATTTGGTGTTCTCAGGCAGGCTCTATGCATAGATCGCCAATTACACTGATCTATTGTAAGAAATGTGACTTTGCGCTCCACGGTCCATGCTGGGCGGCCGAGGAGGCGCTGATTTTCTGTCTGTGTTTTTTCTCTGTCTGCATTGTGTCTGAAATTTCCAGCCACATCCGCCTTGCCTGCTAGACTTCTGGCAGTGCAGGGGTTACTGCACTGCTAGATTTGCTCAGCTGAGCTTAGTGTTGGGATCAGAGCTGGTCCAATCAGCTGCTGGACCTAGTCTCTGATTCTGGATAAACAGCAGCAGATTCCTCTTTTCCCTGCTGACTATAAGAGTTTACTAGCCTGCTCAGCTCCCTATCCCTTCTCTCTGTTCTCTGTGTTTCTGACCTCTATTACCTACCTTGACTTTGCTTAAAAAAGTTTTTAAAGGGAATCTGTCAGCTCCTGGACCCTACCTAAGGTGCTGACAGTGTGCTGTAGCTGGCAGCCCCCAGTGAGCATGGTGCCTCTTTGGTAATTTTCCGTGCAACGGATCATGTACAATCTTGTGTCTCCTACTGTACTAAAGAGTCACAGAGCAGTTGTTTGTGCCACACTCTGGCATGCCTCCTCCTCCTCCCTCTTCATGAATAATCAATGCTGCCTGGCCTCCTGCTCGCTCAGCTGTCAGATTGCAGATCAGTCCTCTGTAGGCAGGTTATGTCTGAAAGAAACACTTAGGTATAATTGAATCTCTTCTCCCTAACGTGTTGGAGCTGTGGTCTAGGGATAACTCACCTGTCTAGTGACCTGACAGCAGTTCATTTTCTGGTTCGAATCCCCTGATGGAAATTAAATAGGTTTTCTTTTTTCTTCATTATTGTATCATTTTTAAGGCTATGTTCACACACAGTATATTTCAGTCAGTGGAGTAGAGAGAGCGATTGCCGGCACCACGTAAAACACAGGCGTCTCGGACCACTAAAAAGTAGCACGCGTAGCTCCCACGTTTGAAAAACAGACCCTTGGAGGTGCTCAACTGAATTGCAGAAAAACGCACAGTGTAAATACTGATAAAGGAACAGAAGTTGGCACTCACCGCTTGGGGTCGTGAATATCCTTTATTGGAAGAACGTGGTACACTCAGCTGGGAAGGGGGAAGGTGGTAGAGGCAGGGAGCGTCACTAGTGCAACGAACGTTTTCGCCTAAAACGTTTTCGCGAAAACGTTTGTTGCACTAGTGACGCTCCCTGCCTCTACCACCTTCCCCCTTCCCAGCTGAGTGTACCACGTTTTTCCAATAAAGGATATTCACGACCCCAAGCGGTCGGACCTGTTATGCGGCCGGACCTCTATGGTGTGCTTCTTGTATGGGAGATATATAGGGTCTATATACGGGGTGCTACTGCACAGCTGAAGATACTTAGCATGCACATAAATCATCCACCAAGAAGAAAGGAAGCTGTGGGCACTCACCGTTCAGTAGACCAACTTTATTCGCGTAAACTATATGCAAAGTTCATTGTGGCAGGTAAAATGCGGAGACGCCAACCCCCCCTGCTATGACAGCTGTTTCACGCGACTCTACCGCACTTCATCTGAAATCTAAAGTTGGTCTACTGAACAGTGAGTGGCCACAGCTTCCTTTCTTCTTGGTGGATAAAACAAGAACTGAATTGAAAACACAGAAAGGATGGCTGACATTTAATAGAAAATAATTACTGTTATTTTAAAACAACGTCCAATATTTGCCATTAAATGACGGCCCAGGCTGTGCGAGGGGGGTAAATTTACGCCCCGTGTCATTAAGGGGTTAAGATATTACATTACTGTTCCCGCACGGTGGACGGCATAAACAAAGAAAAAAAAAAACACCAGGATTGCTGATTTTTTAAAACTATGTATCAGAAAAAAATATATAAAAAGCGATCGCATTTGAGCGATAATCGGTTTGTGTAAACACAGCGAACGATCAAGCGATGAACGAGAAATCGTTCATTGTGATCTTTCAACATGTTCTCAAATCGCAGATAGCTTCGTGTAGAGTCTTTCAAAGATTCACCCAATGTGTGAGATGGGCTTAAGCAATCTAAAAGACGATCGCAATAACAATTTTTCTAACAAATTTTCTAACGATTTATTTGTCTAAACGCTGATCATTGTAAAAAACAAATCGTTGCTTGACCATCGTTAAACGATCAATTGGGCGAATTATTACTTTAAATGAGCAATTCACTCATCTCTACATAAAAGAGGAATGGCAGAAGTTGTAGAGTAAGGAAGATGTGTAGTCAAATAACCATCCGTTTGTTACACAGAAGAATAGCAGTAAGTAGGGAGCTCAGGAGCAGTTGCTGAACTAGAGGCTGAAAGCCTAATAATCTGGCCAAGGGTGTTAAAAATCAAAAGGTGAAGCTTTTTAGGCAAACAAGGCAATATTATCAAGGAACAAGAAACTGTTCAACGGATTCAGAAAAGGCACTGTCCAGAATTACCAGTGACCCAATGAGAAGAGCTACTGCTTAGGGTACAGGAGGTTCTGGGTTCGAATCCTATATCTACATACCTGCTGGAGTTTTAAAAAGGTATCCTGCAGAATTATAAGAACCTTTTAAAAATTTTAGACAGATCTTGTACTGTATTCAGCTAAATGTTGTGCCAGTGATGAGATAGATTGTAATACCCCAACTATACCACACGATGTCACTATAGTATCACATATATGTTTTTAAGCCGATTTCAGACATGTAAGGCATTGGAAGAAAAGGATAAAATATAATCATTAATGTTTTAAACATAAAAATAATAATGGGCACTGTTTGTACGAAGTACTAAAGTTAATAAAATTTAAATGAAAAGGGCAAGGCAATGTTATATGCTTACTCCACTGTCAGTGACCAACAACGTCTCAGGTAATACGTAGTAATAACAGGATATTTTAGGGGCTTGGGTGATGAAATTATGAAAGAATTGTAGGAGAATGCTAATGATAAATATCTATATCCTAATCCCTGCTGTATTTAATATTCACCTCCAAGCTGAGATTTGCTCTTCAAAGAATCACATATTATAAGTCTAGTATTTATTCTATTAGATTTTTGTTATTTTCTTACAGTACTTAGTACAACCTGTACTCATTTTATTATATTTCAAAGACATATATAAGCAATGAATGATTCATAAATCAGGATGCAGTAATACAGCTTGCTGCGCATTGCATTCTTACGCAGATTTATATATGGTTGCAGATCAGTCCTCGCTTACATATATGTATTTCTATACTGGACTTTCTGCACTGACAGAATGTGCATCACCTAGAATATTGAAAGACTTAAACTTAGAGTTTATTATCTCTTGTGCATATTGAAATAAATCACTGGCAATACCAGTCTCTCTTGATATGCATAGCTATATTTTAACCCTTTAACCCCTTAGGGACAAAGCCTATTTGGACCTTAATGACCAGGCTCCTTTTTCAAAATCTGACCTGTCTCACTTTATGCGCTTATAGCTCAGTGATGCTTTAATAAATGCTAGCGATTCTGGGAATGTTTTTTTCTAACATATGGTACTTTATGTTAGTGGCAAAATTTGGTCACTGTCTTGTGTGTTTTTTGTGAAAAACATCACAATATCATGAAAAATTTGCACTTTACGAACTTTGAAATTCTTTGCTTCTAAAAAAAGAAAGCCATATCACATAAATTAGTTAGTAAGTCACATTATTAATATGTCCTCTTTATTCTAGCTTCATTTCCTAAACATATTTCACTTTTTTAGGGTGTAACGGGGCTTAGAAGTGTATCAGCAAATTATGAAATTTTAATAAAATTTCCAAAACTGATTTTTTTTTAGGGTCCAGTTCTTTTTTTAAGTTGATTTAGGAGGCTTATATACTGGAAACCCCCATAAATGACCACATTTTGGAAACTAGACACCTTAAAGAATTAATCTAGGGGTATAATGAGCATTTTAACCCTACAAGGGCTGGAGAAAAGTATTCACAATTAGGCCGGAAAAAAATGGAAAATAGAAATTTTTCAATAATATATTTGTTAAGATTAAAGTATCTAATTTTCATAATAAACATGAGAAAAAATGCACCCCAAATTTTGTAATTTCTCCTGAGTACAATGGTACCCCATATGTGGGCGTAAACCACTGTATGGGCACACAGCGTGGCTCAGAAGGGAAGGAGCGCCAATTAGCATTTCCAGTTCAGATGTTGCTGAAGAAGTTTCTGAGCGCCAGGTGCGTTTGCAGAGCCCCTGTAGTGCCAGCAGAATAAAAAAAAAACAAAAGTCACCCAATTTTGGAAAGTACACCCCTCAAAGAATACATCTTGGGGTGTGGTGACCATTTTGACCCTACAGGTATTAGAGGAAAGTATTCAAAAGAAGACAGTAAAAATTAAAAAATAGAATTTTTCCAATAATATGTTTGTTTAGTTTGAAATATCTCAATTTCACAAGGAACAGGGGAGAAAACTCACCTCAATATATGTAACGCAGGTTCTCCTGAGTATAACGGTACCCCATATGTGGGCATAAACCACTGTATGGGCACACAGCCGGGCTCAGAAGGAAGGGAGCGCCAATTAGCATTTTCAGTGCAGATTTTTCTGAAGAAGTTTCTGAGCGCCAGGTGCGTTTGCAGAGCCCCTGTAGTGCCAGCAGAATAAGAAACCCCGCAAAAGTCACCCCATTTAGGAAAGTACACCTCTCAAAGAATTCATCTTGTGGTGTGGTGACCATTTTGACCCCACAGGTATTAGAGGAAAGTATTCAAAAGAAGACAGTAAAAATGAAAAAATAGAATTTTTCCAATAATATGTTTGTTTAGTTTGAAATCTCTCAATTTCACAAGGAACAGGGGAGAAAACTCACCTCAATATATGTAACGCAGGTTCTCCTGAGTAAAACAGTACCCCATATGTGGGCATAAACCACTGTATGGGCACACAGCCGGGCTCAGAAGGAAGGGAGCGCCAATTAGCATTTTCAGTGCAGATTTTTCTGAAGAAGTTTCTGAGCGCCAGGTGCGTTTGCAGTGCCCCTGTAGTGTCCGCAGAATAGAACCCCCGCCCCAAAAGACACCCCATTTAGGAAAGTGCACCCCTCAAAGAATTCATCTTAGGGTATGAAGAGCATTTTGACCCCATAGGTATTGGAGGAAAGTATTCAAAACTAGACAGTAAAAAAAGAAAAAGAAAAAAAAATTCCAATAACATGTTTGTTTAGTTTGAAATTTTTCAATTTCACTAGGAACAGGGGAGAAAAAGCACCACAACATTTGTAACGGAGATTCTCTGAGTACAATGGTACCCCATATGCTCAGAAGGGAAGGAGTGTCATTTTAGTTACAGGCAATATGTGAGTGTTTACTGGCTATCTTGGGTGGTAATGGACAATCTTGGGGTGTTTACTGGCTATCTGAGGTGGCAACAGGCAATCTGGTGGGGTAATGGGCAATCTGGGGTGGTTGGGAGCAGTCTGTGCCAATCTGGTGTGAGTACGGGCAATCTGGGGTGGTTACGGGCAATCTTGGGTGGTTACGGTTTTGTTTTTGATCACTTTTATGTCACGTTTTATTGGGTATAGGGAATGTAATGCATCTTTATTATTGGGGGGGGGCTGTGTTGTGTTTGGTGCACATTTTTTTCACTTTTTTTACTTTTACACTAGTGTACATTACTGTACACTAGTGTAAAATACTTAGATCACTGATACAATACATTGCAGTACCTGATGTACTGCAAAGTATTGTATCATGCCTCATGCTGACAGGCAATAGCCACAGCCACCCCTGTCAGCATGAGGCATCTCCATGGTGATCCCGGGGACCTTCATTAGGACCCCGGGATCACCATGGAGACATCGGAGGACCGGACAGCGCCGCGGGACATCGCGATCACGTAAGTGACCCACGGCGCCGACCAGAACCCGTTAGATGCCGCTGTCATGGTTTGACAGCGGCATTTAACGGGTTAAACTGCCCGGAGCGGAGAATCCTGCGCTCCAGGCAATTACTGGGGGGGGTCAGCGGTCACACTGACTGCTGATCCCCCGCTCTGCAGCCACCACCGTTAAAAGGCGTATGCATCGGAATAAAGCCCATTAGTGGCCGCCGTGAAAAGGCAGCACGGCGGTCACTAAGGGGTTAAGGACTTTGCCATAGTGCTTGCATTTTTCCACCTACAGACCCACATGAGCTCTTATTTTTTGCGCCACCAATTGTACTTTGCAAATACAATATCTTTGTTCCTCACGTCGATACAATTACAATAATATGCAACTTCTTTCACTTGCACTTTATTTGCCATCTTTTAAAAAATTAAACCCTTAAAAAAATATAAATGTTCCTTAACCCCCTCCGGCCGCTGCACAGTAAATTAACATCGCTGCAGCCTATGCCCAATGCTGTGCCTGTGTCATCCATGGTGGGTCCCAGCTGTTAGTCATAGTCAGGGACCCGCTGCAACTGTCAGCACTGGAGCTGCGCTCTGGCGCTGACAATTAACCCTATAGATAGATACAGGTGTGTTGGCGCCTGCCAATAGAGGGAGTCCAATCCTCCAGGAGGGCTGCTCAGAATAAGAGAAGCTGCCAGAAGCTTAGAGAAAGAGAGATGATCACAGCGCAGTGTAACCTAGAGCAGGTAGGGGGTAACGGACACGGACACGTGCCATATCAAGAAGGTGTGTCAGGCCAGCCAGCCCACGCAATGCTGTGGTTGGCTAGCTAATTAACACTGCAGGAATGCTGCGCCAATCGTGTGGCTCATGGGTCTCCATACAGCAGACACCTGTGAAACACGCGTTTCGCAAAAATTCTCACTCCTTGAGAAAGATTTTTGCGAAACGCGTTGGAGGGTGAGGTGGTGGGGTGTATGTGCGGCAGGGGGGCGGTGGAGAGCTGTTTGGGCTGCAGTTTAGGACCTATGATACAGGCAGTTTAGCCTGTGAACAATTGCGTCATTGACCTGGATGAATTTTTGTATAGGTTTATATATTTATAGAGGCACTTGCACTTTGGATTTGTATTGCCCTACAGCACTTTAATACCTTATTTATTTATTTATTTATCAATGATCCCTGCCTGTCACATGTACCAATATTGATAGTAGTATGATGTGTTGACACCCCTCCACCTTGTTTTTAAATGTCTATTGTGTAAGTGTTGATTTTATGGGATATTTTGGGAATTATGGATTTAAATAAAGATGAGACGTATTGATTTGAAGTAATGTGTTTTTGAATTATTTGAAGGGGTAATTTTTTGGTTGAAATGATTGCTAGGGGTGTGCTGGAAATCACCCTTAGTTATTGCTGTGGCTGGGGCTTTATCCCCCCAAGCCAATCGGCTAAGGTGTTGTGGATTGTGATGTGCTAACTGGCAGCTGGCACCGCCAGTCAGCTGTGTAATAGTCTAGGGGCTGGAGTCTCTGCCTCAAACACGCCTGGGGCTGGGAATCTTATCTCATTGCCTGCGAAAGAGCCTCTTAAGAGTGTGACTAAGCTATCCTGATTGTAATTTCCCTGCTTTCCAGATTGTGGTTTGACCTTCTGACTATTCCCCCTGACTTCTGATTCTGTACTGTGACCTTTTCTCTATTTTTCACATTGTGTGAACATAGCCTCTCACTGTGGCAATACAATCCTTTGAGCTTTGCGGGTTATCAGAGGAAGACTACCCACATTTTTTGCAATATGTAATTTGGTTAACCAGTTATTACAGTGGTTGGCTACTGTTCTCATACCTGATACTAGTGTCATTCAGCATAATTAATTGCTGGTATTATGGCAATCCTTATATCTCTATCTGTATTTTTATGGTCAATTTCAGCATTTTTCATTTGTTTTTTTACCTCTGACATTTTGCATTTCCCATCATATCATGTCCTTACCGGGGACGTTATATTCCCTTTAAGGCTTTGCATGGTTAGTAATGTGTGGCTCCAGTGGCCATTCAGTTTCACCCGACTTTTTCCCTATACATAGCATAGTACCAGATTACATGCAGCCTGTAGACCACGCAGTGATGGTCTGCCACATTCCTTTGCAGTGTCTATAGACTTTTCTAGCTATTTTCTAGCAACCCCTGGCTTTATTACTTCTCTACTGAGTGGTATTTGAGATCATACTTATAAGCTTTTTTTTTGTTTTGTTTTTTTGCCTGTAGATACTTAAATCTAAACAAATATATTATTGGAAAATTTCTATATTCCATTTTTTAGGCCAAATGGTGAATACTTTCCTCAAGCACCTGTAGGGTCAAAATGCTCATTATACCCCTAGATTAATTTTTTAGGGTAGCTTCACACATACGGGATCCTATGAGAATACATACTCGCCGGCCGGAGCACACATCACCTGCTCCGCGCTCCGGATTACTTCGGGGGTTCTCGGTGTCTGCGCGTCCTCAGATGCAGCCGGAGCGCGGACCAGGTAACGTATGCTGCGGGCGGCGGGGGGTTAAATGGGCTGGCATTACATATTCGCAGCAGAATGAAAATTCCGCTGCAGGTATGTAACCCCATTGAAGATCACAGTACCAGAATTCGCAGCGGATTTCACTGCAAACTCGTAGTGTGAAATCTGCTGCGGATCTGGTACATGTAAAGCTACCCTAAGGGTGTGTAGTTTTTAAAATGGGGTAACTTATGGTGGTTTCCAGTATACAAAACTACTAAATCCACTTAAAAAAAACTGGTCCCTAAAAAGACCTGTTTTGGAAATTTGATAATTTGCTGATACATTTCCAAGCCCTGTAACACAAGTTTTTCGAATTTTTCATATTTTGATGTTTTTCACAAAAAACACACACGAAAGTGACCAATTTTTGCCACTAACATAAAGTACCATATGTTACGAAAAAATTATCTCAGAATCGCTAGCATACGTTAAAGCATCACTGAGCTTTAAGCACATAAAGTGAGACAGGTCAGATTTTGAAAAATGAGCCTGGTCATTACTGTCCAAATAGGCTTGGTCCAAGGCACCACTGTATATGTCTGGTAGGGTCAGGAACCTTCCACAATATAGATGACTGAGCAAAAGTTGCAGAGGGAAATACTGCTTTGTCACACCCCTGCCACCCTACCACCCCATATGTGGCAAAAATACTTGTTAGATAAAGAGTTGAGTGTTACCTGATTTTTAGATAAAGAAAACTCCAAAGCTCAAGTTCTCATTCCGGCCTATTGGACTCACTGTTAGGCAGTATAACCACTCAGCTTCTTTACTCTGATAACAACCCTTTAAAACTATATTTTTAGTTCAGTGTCTAATATGTATATAAATAGGACATGGATTTTCTTTTCCAAGCAGCCACTAAAAAGGATTGCTCATTGTCAAAGTTAAGCTGGCATTTGTTGCCAAATGTTAGATGCATTGTCTGGACTAGCCTGATAAAATCACACTGGGTATACAGTCTATCCCAAAGAATGCATGAAACTGAGCTGTAGGATGAATCTGAGGAAGCACAGACCATCTTTGTAAAGGTAAAACTTCTTTCAATAACAATTTCATTAGAGATAGATAGTTATCGACAAGTTAATAAGGGTACTTAGAAAGGACATCCTATGTATACTAAAACATAGTAAAAGCTATCTCAGTGGTCTCTGATGTTAACACACTTCTTGTTTATATTCATAAAGATATAGGCTGTGTTCACACAATGTAAAAATAAGTGCAAATAGTGACCATTATTAATGGACTTAAACATTAAATAATTAATTTGCACTTATTTTTACATTGTGTGAACATAGTCATAAGCTGATGTTTGTTTTGTATATGTTTTGTAAATGTTTTGTATATCAGATTGTAAATCAGTAGTCTCCAAATTGTGGCTCTTTAGCTATAGAAAAACTAAAACTTTCAGTATGTCCAGTCAGTTCATAGTCTGTGTTCAAATGTGAAAAGTATTCGCCTAGAGACTATGGGGCGAATTTATCATTGCCTGTGCCAGAGGACAGAATGGCAAAATTGCATTTTATGTTTGTTTGTGGGTTTATTTGTTTGTTTGTTTTACCAAAACCAGGGCTTGTACAAAATATTAAGCCTCTCTTCAGTGTTGCAGGGAAGGATAAATTCCCATAAGTCTAAACAATTGTGTGTTTTATCAGTGAACTCCAACAAAAGCCTTTTTTAGAAATGACATGTCCATCCCATTATGGAATTCATTGTTTCCAGTTTTTCTATGTAAAAAGCATGTTTTGGGTAACAAATATCAGAGTGTAGCCCATTTCAGCTTAGCCTAAGCTTATTGGTTAAAGGGGTAGAGCGGTGTTAGACATTTATTCGCTAAATAACACACATAACAACTTTGTAATGTGTGTTATTTAAGTGAATTGCCCCCTTCCCTGTGTTCCCCCCACCCCCGGAAGTGTGGTGCATTATACTCACCGCATTACTGTTGACCCCGGCCGCCACCTCGGGACAATGGTGTAATCTTCAGAAGGCTGGTCGGACTGCCCCAGCCCTCCCTCATGCCGGCCCCCTTCCAGCACGACATTAGCTACTCAGCCGCGATTGGCTGAGTATAACTATGCTCAGCCAATAGCGGTTGAGCAGTACCCCTTTAAGTACCAAATGTTCAGTAGTAGATCTTGCATGCTGCAATGCATAATGGTATTGAGCATATACACCATATGCAGGAAGGTTTTCCTGCATTTTTACTGATACAAAGTGGGCATGGCTGTGCAGTCATGCAACTGGGACCAATGTATTAAATGTCCTCTGCCACTGTGTGTTGTTTAATAGTAAGATTATATTAAGTTATATTAAGGAATATAAGAGGGGAATTTATCAACCCCCTGGGGGGCATTTATGAGAGGTCCAGCCGGGGCTATGACTGGGAGAAGGCGCAGATTCGTCCCTTCTCCCTAGCTTACGCCTGCCATATCCCCTGTACACCTCTAAGTGAATTTGGCTGGAGAAAAGGGGGCGGACCTAAAGACTGGCGTATGAGCGTATGAGCCTTGATAAATCCCCCCCCCTTCCCCCTGGAAAATAGGCACAGATACTTCCTCCAATAGAATGAAACACATAAATTCAATGATTAAGAGGTGTATCCCAATACCTTTTCATATATATAGTATGTTAGTATATATGTATGACTACAATCCACTGCAAGATTGCAGTGGCAGCGAGGTATCGCAGCAGATTGCGCTGTGAAAGTCATAGGGTGAAATCCACAGTGAACTCACTACATGTGAAGGGGTATTCCAGTTTAAAAAAATGGTATTTAAATAAAATCACCCCAAGACATATACAGTGGGGAAAAAAAGTATTTAGTCAGTCACCAATAGTGCAAGTTCTCTCACTTAAAAAGATGAGAGGCGTCTGTAATTTACATCATAGGTAGACCTCAACTATGAGAGACAAAATGAAAAAACAAATCCCGAAAATCACATTGTCTGATTTTGTAAGAATTTATTTGCAAATTATGGTGGAAAATAAGTATTTGGTCACCTACAAACAAACAAGATTTCTGGCTCTCACAGACCTGTAACTTGTTCTTTAAGAGTCTCTTTTTTCCTCCATTATCTGTAGTAATGGCATCTGTTTAAACTTTGGATGATCCAGAAGAGTATTGGGAGAATGTCCTATGGTCTGATGAAACCAAAGTGGAACTGTTTGGTAGAAACACAACTTGTCGTGTTTGGAGGAAAAAGAATACTGAGTTGCATCCATCAAACACCATACCTACTGTAAAGCATGGGGGTGGAAACATCATGCTTTGGGGCTGTCTCTCTGCAAAGGGGCCAGGACGACTGATCAGGGTACATGAAAGAATGAATGGGGCCATGTATCGTGAGATTTTGAGTGCAAACCTCCTTCCATCAGCAAGGGCATTGAAGATGAAACGTGGCGTGGGTCTTTCAACATGACAATGATCCAAAGCACACCGCCAGGGCAACGAAGGAGTGGCTTCGTAAGAAGCATTTCAAGGTCCTGGAGTGGCCTAGCCAGTCTCCAGATCTCAACCCTATAGAAAACCTTTGGAGGGAGTTGAAAGTCCGTGTTGCCAAGCGACAGCCCCAAAACATCACTGCTCTAAAGGAGATCTGCATGGAGGAATGGGCCAACATACCAACAACAGTGTGTGCCAACCTTGTGAAGACTTACAGAAAACGTTTGACCTCTGTCATTGCCAACAAAGGATATATAACATAGTATTGAGATGAAATTTTGTTACTGACCAAATACTTATTTTCCACCATAATTTGCAAATAAGTGCTTACAAAATCAGACAATGTGATTTTCAGGATTTGTTTTCTCTTTTTGTCTCTCATAGTTGAGGGCTACATATGGTGTCGATTACAGGCCTCTCTCATCTTTTTAAGTGGGAGAACTTGCACTATTGGTGACTGAATAAATACTTTTTTTCCCCACTGTAACTTACTAATATAGTTATCACTTATGGCTTCAGCATGTATTTGCTTGATTCATCACTGACAGGAAATAAAAAGAATAAGTACAAAATGTGTGTTGTCTCCACCTCCTCTCAGCCCCCTCCATCTCCTCTCTGCCCCCTCCACCTCCTCTCACCCCCATCATCTCCTCTCACCCCCATCATCTCCTCTCTACCCCATCATCTCCTCTCATCCCCATTATCTCCTCTCTGCCCCCATCATCTCCTCTTGCCCCCCATCATCTCCTCTTTGCCCCCATCATCTCCTCGGCCCCCATCATCATCTCCTCTCTGCCCCTTCCATCTCCTCTCTGCCCCCTCCATCTCCTCTCTGCCCCCTCCACCTCCTCTCACCCCCATCACCTCCTCTCACCCCATCATCTCCTCTCTACCCCCATCATCTCCTCTCTACCCCCATCATCTCCTCTCACCCCATCACCTCCTCTCACCCCCATCATCTCCTCTGTACCCCCATCATCTCCTCTGTAACCCCATCTCCTCCTCTCACCCCCATCATCTCCTCTGTAACCCCATCTCCTCCTTTCACCACATCATCTCCTCTGTACCCCCATCTCCTTCTTACCCCATCATCTCCTCTGTACCCCCATCTCCTCTTCTCTACCCCATCATCTCCTCTTACCCCCATTATCTCCTCTCTGCCCCCACCATCTCCTCTCTGCCCCCATCATCTCCTCTTGGCCCCCATCATCTCCTCTTTGCCCCCATCATCTCCTCGGCCCCCATCATCATCTCCTCTCTGCCCCTTCCATCTCCTCTCTGCCCCCTCCATCTACTCTCTGCCCCCTCCACCTCCTCTCACCCCCATCACCTCCTCTCACCCCATCATCTCCTCTCACCCCCATCATCTCCTCTCTGCCCCCATCATCTCCTCTCTACCCCCATCTCCTCCTCACCCCATCATCTCCTCTCTACCCCCATCATCTCCTCTGTACCCTTATCTCCTCCTCTCACCCCCATAATCTCCTCTTACCCCCATCATCTCCTCTCTGCCCCCACCATCTCCTCTCTGCCCCCATCATCTCCTCTCACCCCCATCATCCCCTGCTCTCACCCCCATCAAGTGTAAGGGCTGGCTATAGCATGGACACTAGTGTGTTAGGGCTGGCTACTACATGGGGCACTAGTGTGTTAGGGCTGGCTACTACATGGGGACTATTGTATTAGGGCTGGCTACTACATGGGGCACTAGTGTGTTAGGGCTGGCTACTACATGGGGACTATTGTGTTAGGGCTGGCTACTACATGGGGCACTAGTGTGTTAGGGCTGGCTACTACATGGGGACTTTTGTGTTAGGGCTGGCTACTACATGGGACACTAGTGTGTTAGGGCTGGCTATAGCATGGGGACTATTGTGTTAGGGCTGGCTACTACATGGGGCAATAGTGTGTTAGGGCAGGCTACTACATGGGGCACTATTGTGGGAGGGCTGGCTACTACATGGGGCACTATTGTGGGAGGGCTGACTACTACATGGTGCACTATTATGGGAGGCTGGCTACTTCAGGGGACACTATTGTAGGGGCTGGCTACTACCTAGGCCACTATTGTGGGGGCTTGCTACTTTATTGGGCACTATTGTGAGGGCTGGCTACTATATTGGGCACTATTGTGGGGGGCTGGCTACTATATGGGTCAATATTGGAAGGGCTGGCTTCTATATGGGGCACTATTGTGGGTGATGGCTACTATATTGGGCACTGTTGTGGGGTGATGGCTACTATATGGGACAGTATTGTGAGGGAATGGCTACTAAATGGGACACTATTACTATGTGAGACACTGTATATATATAAAAAAAAAACATTTGGAGGGGCTGAGTTCTATATGGGGCACCATTGTGGGTATTTATCATATCATTTATCGTAGTGCAAAGTGCTTGGTGATGCACTCTGACAGTGCCAGGAACGCTGCACGTCACTCTGAAAGTTCCACATATGCTGCTTATGCGTTTCAATGAATATCAAGGTTGGCCCGCGAGTTTCTCCAAGTTTTTAATTTCGGCCCACTGTCTATTTGAGTTTGACACCCCTGTACTAGATATTGTGTCCAGTTGGGACTGTGGACCAACCAACATGTAAAGTTACCCTAAAACTGGGTTTTTATTTCAGCCTACAAATATTTATTTTTCTGTTTCTCAGTATGTGTTATGGTTAAATGAGAGGGCTGTCTTTGAAAAGTACAATTGGTTCCAAAAACAAACCCTAAGGTGGCTGTATTCTCTGACAATGCTTCTGATCCCTCCAAACCTCCCACCCCAGCTACATTTAGGTTGTACCCCCATATTCTTGAGTAGTTTAATGGTACTTGAATGTTTTTTTTCACTTTTTTTCAGTATGAGCAGCTAGAGAGAGCAATTTTTTTCTCACTTTTTTACAAACAGCTAGAGAGCACTTCCTAATGTCATGCGAACAACAAATAGGATGATGCTAAATATAGTTACAGGATCACTTAGGACTAGGATAAATCCATGTAAATCCATGCATATTATACTTCCACCCTTTACAGATTGTTTGTTGTGGTAGCAAAGATGAAGCACAAGCATTCCACCTTGTGAAACTGGAAAAGCAGACAGTAAAAAAAAAAAATACCAGCATGGCAGTGTAGTTTACTAGTATCACAGCAAAGCATGTTTTATTTCTTCTAGCTACGTATAACATACAACTAGGTTTTGCTATTAAAGTTACTGCAACTTTCAACTGTTATGTTTTAACACTAAGGGGGACATTTATGGAGGGAGAAGGAGCAGTTTTGCCATATGCCCCACTCACCCAATGGGTGGGCAGAATTTGGGCACGGCAAGATGGCGAGGAGGAGGCATGGCCTTCTCCTGCACCTGATTTACCATGATTTATGCCTGCTCACACGTGGGTGTAGATGTCTATGCCTGCCAAACGGCAGGCGCAGGTCAGGCCAGTTTCACTTATGGTATGTTTACAGAGAGAAATTTATCTGACAGATTTTTTAAGCCAAAGCCAGAAACAGCCTATAAACAGAAAACAGATCATAATTAGAGATGAGCGAACCGGGTTCGGGTTCGAGTTGATCCGAACCCGAACGTTTGGTATTTGATTAGCTGGGGCTGCTGAACTTGGATAAAGCTCTAAGGTTGTCTGGAAAACATGGATACAGCCAATGACTATATCCATGATTTCCACACAGCCTTAGGGCTTTATCCAAGTTCAGCAGCCACTGCTAATCAAATTCCGAGAGTTCGGGTTCGGATCAACTCGATCATGCTCGAGGTTCGCTCATCTCTAATCATAATGGAAAGACTGAGATTTCTCCTCTTTAAATCCATTCTTGGCGTTGGCTTAAAAAAATGTGTAAATACACCATAAGAGGTGTGCACCTCTTATTAGTGAATGTGGCGGGGCAGTTGGGGGCAGGGCCTAATTTATGATCTCAGGGCCTTATTCACACATTCAGTGATTTTTTCCATGTCCGCATATGGGTTTTTTACTCAACGAAAAATCTGTGATCGTCGAAAAATGGTCAGTAATTGTATCTGTAGTGTCTCTGCAAAAATGTTGAACTGGTAAAAAAAAATTATAAGATGTCAGCGATCAGCCAAGGATTGGGAAAACACCCGCTTGTTGGCTGACCACATCAAGGCCAATAAATTATTGTTTACTGCCCACTCATCTCCCTGTGTAAATAGATGTGTGGCCGATAGCAATGAATTCAAATTGCAGCACGAACAATACAGTAACCATTCATGTGGCCCAGTCGCTCAATTAGTTGTAACGTGTAAAGGCACTGAATACAGTGAGATCAGCACTCAGCACTTTGCTTCCACAGATGGCCCCATATCAAGTTGTTTGAAAGGTCCCTAAGCCTGAGAAATAATCAACTTATCTACTTAGTTTACAGAGTTTTCATTTTAAAGACACTTATGGCCCCTATATACCTTCAATAACTGACGGCCAAATGATTGTCCAGCCGACAGTCATATCCAGTCACCCGTCCTCCCAATACACAGGAGCACGCTACACGGTCGAGCATTCCTGTAGTGGCACATGCCAGGAGCCAGCATCTGGTCCGTGGACATGCCTGTTATTTTGTACCTGCTGTGGGTGGAACCATGCTCCGGGCACCTGTCCACTCCTCGGTCCACGGTGCTCATTTTCCTGCTTCTTCTCAAAGTCCTCAGCGTCCTGTCCAAGGCTGTGTCCGCTTCCTGTGCTATTGGGCTCCCTCTGGTTGCATTAGCTTGTTCTCCTGCATTCAAAAGGTCAGCCTACAAATTCTAGTAAATTCTAAGCCAATTACCTGAGGGCATTTATTGCCCTAACCTGCTTACCTCTCTGCTCAGTTGTTGGTGTTGTTTCCTTTAGCTACAATGTCTGTGCTCCCTGGCTATTCGCCACTTTCCCTTTTCCTCTTTGGCTCTCTGCTCAGCTTGTCTTGTCAACATCGTCATATGGAAGTTTGACGGGAGCAGAAGTACATCTATCCCCGGGCTCCAAAATTCCTTCAGTCGGCAGCCACTGTGGGGCCTTCTCTGAGGGTAGCAACCAGGATAGGCTTTGCTGCGGGCTCTGGTGAAAACCATGAAGACTGTTACTTGGAGGAGGGTACGTCTCGTTTTGAGTTCTCTATAAGGGTTGGAGGAGTAATATGAAGAGAGAGTGCTCTCATGGCAGTTTATCTGTTTTTGAACAAAGGGGTTGCCAATTGCACAGACAGGAAGCTGCTAAAGACGAGCGCTGATCAACTATAGTAAAACATATAGCTGTATAAATAATGTATGGTGGACTGAAATTACTTTGACGTTTGGAGCGATTTCACTGTATACTGTATGGTACTTATTTAAATGAAATATAGAAACATAGAGGATTGTCAGCAGAAAAAGGCCACTTGGTCCATCTAGTCTTCCCTTTTAGTATTTCCCTCCTATTAGGATATATATATGTTTATCCCAGACAGGTTTAAATTCTGTTATTGTAGATTTACCAACCACACATGCATCTTCTAACTTTCAGTAAGGGTAATCTCACATGGGAGGATCCGCCGGGAGTCTCACGCCCGAAATCCGCAGCTAATCCGCAAAACATGTATTATTCTTCTTATTATTATTAATACGTGTATTACGGATTAGATGCGGATTTCGTGCGCGAGACTCCCGGCGGATCCGCCCGTGTGAATTTACCCTAAAGTAATATTTTCTCACGTTGCTTCTGATCTTTCCCCCAACTAACCTTTTACTGTTTCCTCTTGTTCTTAAGTTCGTTTTTTTTTTCTTGAACCTTATTTAGCACTTTAACATATTTAAAGGTTTTGACCCCCCCATTAAATCTGACTGTGTTCCCTTCCTCTTGAGTTCAGCTTTTTTTCTGAAAGAGCTTTCCTTTAATTAGTCCTTTAACTTATTTTGTATTCCTTTTTAGGTGAGGTCTCCAGAACTGGACACAGTATTCTAGACGTGGTCTCATTAGAGCTCCAAATCAGTCTTTAAGGGTCTATTCATACGTCAGTATATTTTTTATTCCGCAAATTTGAGTCTATTTTTCATTAGCAATCTGCAAATTTCCATCTGTATTGCATCTGTATCTTTTGATGATCCGCAAAAAATTAAAAAGTGTGTTTATGGGTGCCTTCACACGTACCATATCGCAGCGGATTTCACGCTACAAGTTTATTGCAATGAAATCCGCTGCAATAATGATTACTATGTAACTCAATGGCAATGTATTTCCTCAGCAGCGTATTATGTGCGTCTATTTGTACCATGCAGATTTTGTGCGGGAAATTCGGTGCAATATGGTACGTGTGAAGGCATCCTAATAATAATCTAGTCACTACTTGCGGATATGTATTTCTGGATTGCACCCACAAAAATACAGATCTCATAGGGTTCTATTTGTGTGTTCGTGGAGGAATTTCAGTTTGCACTAGGGCCTGTCCTTTTTTTTTTTTTTAAGGTACGGATGACAGCCCTGTACACAACTACAGATATGTGAATGGGGCAACTGAAATACATTGATCCTATATTCTGTCAGCAATTGCCCAGTTCCCCATTGCACACAATGAAGAGTGCGGCCGGAGCCACACTCTCCATTGTGTAAACTGACAGGTCTGCGCCGCCGCTATTCAATGAATAGCGGCCACACAAAACTGTCATACGTTGTGTAAACATAGCCTAATAATGTATTAGGTTGTTTTTGTAACTGTTGGCCAGATTGTAATAATAAATGTATTTTTACAGAGTAACACCAATGGCCTAACTGGTCCAATGTAAAAAAATGTAGATACAGTCAAGCAAACTGGCTAAATCTTATAAAAAGTTGTAAGAAATCATGGGCTGTTTATGCTCCATCTGCACTTACATTTGCTGGTGTCAACATAATGGAAAAAGAACAAGAATTTTCTCCTGTTGTGGAAAAAGAAAAAACAAATCAGCTGAATGGATTGTATGCGACTCCTTTCAGTTGAGACTGCCACTACAAGACGCAAACTGTGGAAGGTATGTTATTTTCTTGTTATATTACTGTTGATGCAATTTTTGCATGTGCATATATTTACTTTGGACTGGTAACCTGCTACTACATTAACCCCTATAAATTGTAAATAGATATAGATTGTAACTTTAATGGCTTGGTATTTTCTGATTCAATAAAAGGACAGTCAGTTTAGGAACTGCAACTGAGTGTGTAGTCACATGGTGTGGTCATATGACGGCTTTCCAAAATTGTGGAAAAAAACACAGTTTCAGAGAAAACCAAAAAGCAACAAATTATTTAGATTATAGAAGGTTATACATCACCAATGATAGTAGAAACACGATTTAAAAGAAGTGACAAAGATTCAGCCCTACCTGCTTCCTATGGCTCATACACCATCTTTTTTTGGCAATTGGACAGCCATCTTTTAGGACAGCTGTACATTTTGAGGCCATGACTGTACATATAACGACAGTAATTATGAAATAACAGTCTTTATTCAGGTGCAGATCGGCGCAGCAATGCCTCTGCCAGGCACAGGGCCGGAAGACATTTTGTGACACTAACATTATCAATAGGGAGTCTGGTCTAAGCCCTGTTAGGCCAGTCTCCCTTTGTCAGATGACTCAGGTTACTCAGGCAACAGACATCAGAGACAGACAGAAGCAAACTAATCATACTATACACCTTGTGTAAATGATTGTGACATCACTAAGTTCCTTTTTTACAGTATTAATAAATGTAGTCAATTTGAGAAATAGCTTTTTTGTATGTTTTTTTAATGCATTTTTGCTGAACATTTGCAAAAATCAAATTATTGCTAACACTGCATAATTTTTTACCATAAAATCCTGGTAAAAAAAATAATGCACTTTTTACATGATTGGTGGCATTTTTCTAAAACTGTAAAATTTTAACCGCCATGCTGCCTTTTCACGGCGGCCACTAATGGGCTTTATTCCGATGCGTAAGCCTTTTAACGGCGGCGGCAGAGCGGGGGATCAGCGGTCAGTGTGACCGCTGACCCCCCCCCCCCCCCCTGAAACTGCCCGGAGCGGAAGATTCTCCGCTCCGGGCAGTTTAACCCGTTAAGTGCCGCTGTCAATCCATGACAGCGGCATCTAACGGGTTCCGGTCGGCGCCGTGGGTCACTTACGTGATCACGATGTCCCGTTGTGCCGTCCGGTCCTCCGATGTCTCCATGGTGATCCCAGGGTCCTAATGAAGGTCCCCGGGGTCACCATGGAGATGCCTCATGCTGACAGGGGTGGTCGTGGCTATTGCCTGTCAGCATGAGGCATGATACAATACATTGCATTACATCAGGTACTGCAATGTATTGTATCAGTGATCTAAGTATTTTACACTAGTGTACAGTAATGTACACTAGTGTAAAAGTAAAAAAAAAAGTGAACAAAATGTGCACCAAACACAACAAAGCCCCCCCAGCCCCCCCCCCCCAATAATAAAGATGCATTACATTCCCCATATAATATAAAACATTACATAAAAGTAATCAAAAACACAAATCCTATACATATTTGGTATCGTTATGTCCGTAACGACCCAATCTATAAAACTGTATCAATAATTGTACCGCACGACACACGCTGTAAAAAAAAATAAAAAAAACAGTACCAGAATAGCTGTATTCTATCAATCCACTTTAGAAAATACGTCATAAAAGAGATCAAAAAGTCATATACATATAAAACTTGGTATCAATAGAAACTACAGATCTTCCCGCAAAAAATAAGCCCCAAACCAGCTCTGTCACATGGATCTTGCAATGCGGCGACAGTTTTTGTGGGTTTTTGCTAGGAAGATAGTTTCTATTGCGCCAAAGTGATAATAGTTAAAAAAAACGTAGCGACCCAGAGAATATTAATTAATACCCATGTATTATGTTATTAGTGACCGCCGATATGGATTTTTACAGCGATCACTAATGGGCTCTATATTGATGCCATCAGCTCTTTATGGCGATGGTGCAGAATAGTGCAGCGGCGCTGGTAATGCCCGCAGCCCCCTCCTGTCAGCTATTGGAGGTCGCTGAGAAGTCGGGGTAGAGTGTGGGCTCAGTCCTGGCCAGTCCCCTCACCGGCGATCGCCGTTATTAACAGTATAACGGCGGCCACCGGTAACGGGCTTTGCCAGCGCAGCTGAACGCTTTCATCTCTTCTCACAGTGAATCCACGGTGAGAGGAGATGAGAACATGTCCCCCCCCCCCCGTCCCCAGAATTAACCTTAGTGACCTGGTCACTGACCCTCCCCTCCCTGACCCTCCCCGCCGCCATCACTGTGAACAGACTCTGCTCACAGTGATGGAATTTCTAAAAATGATCAAAGCTCCATTCTCTTCACCACCAGAGGTGGCAGAGAGCATGGGGCAATGATCCCCGGTGTGGTCCCAGTACAAGCGATTAGCGGTATATACTATATACCACTGATCGCTTGTTCCGAATGGTGCCGCAACTTTTTTACCCGTCACCAAAGTCAAGTGCCCCAGATTACCTGTAACCACCCTGGATTACCCGTAACCACCCCAGATTACCCGTAACCACCCCAGATTATCTATAACCACCTTAGATTGCCCATCACCACCCCAGATTGGCCGTCACCCCCCCAGATTGCCCGTCACCTCCCCAGATTGCCCGTAACTACCCAGATTGCCCGTAACTACCCAGATTGCCCGTAACCCCCCAGACTGCTCGTAACCCCCCAGATTGCCCGTAACCATCGCAGAAAGCCCGTAACCATCGCAGACAGCCCGACACCTCCCCAGATTGCCCGTCGACACCCCAGATTGCCCGTCGACACCCCAGATTGCCCGTCACCACCCCACATTGCCCGTCGCCACCCCCAAATTGCCCATCACCACCCCAGATAGCCAGTAAACACCCCCAGATTGCCCGTAACCACCCCAGATTGCCTGTAACCACGCCAGATTGCCCGTAACCACCCCAGATTGCCTGTAACCACCCCAGATTGCCCGTAACCACCCCAGATTGCCTCTAACCACCCCAGATTGCCCGTACCTACCCCAGATTGGCACAGACTGCTCGTAACCACCCCAGATTGCCCATAACCACACCAGATTGCCTGTCGCAACCTCAGATAGCCAGTAAACACCCCGAGATTGTCCATTACCACCCCAGATAACCAGTAAACACTCACATATTGCCTGTAACTAAAATTACACTCCTTCCCTTCTGAGCCCTGCTGTGTGCCCATACAGTGGTTTATGCCCACATATGGGGTACCATTGTACTCAGGAGAAGCTCCGTTACAAATGTTGGGGTGCTTTTTCTCCCCTGTTCCTAGTGAAATTGAAAAATTTCAAACTAAACAAACATATTATCGGAAAAATTTAATTTTTTTTCATTTTTACGGTCTAGTTTTGAATACTTTCCTCCAATACCTGTGGGGTCAAAATGGTCACCACACCTTAAGATGTATTCTTTTAGGGGTGTACTTTTCAAAATGGGGTGACTTTTGGGGGGGTTCTATTCTGCGGACACTACAGGGGAACTGCAATTGCACCTGGCGCTCAGAAACTTCTTCAGCAAAATCATGCACTGAAAATGCTAATTGGCGCACCCTTCCTTCTGAGCCCGGCTGTGTGCCCATACAGTGGTTTATGCCCCCATATGGGGTACTGTTCTACTCAGGAGAACCTGCGTTACATATATTGGGGTGAGTTTTCTCCCCTCTTCCTTGTGAAATTGAGAAATTTCAAACTAAATGAACATATTATTGGAAAAATTCAATTTTTTCATTTTTACCGTCTTCTTTTGAATACTTTCCTCTAATACCTGTGGGGTCAAAATGGTCACCACACCCCAAGATGAATTCTTTAAGGGGTGTACTTTCCTAAATGGGATGACTTTTGGGGGGGGGTTTATTCTGATGGCACTACAGGGGCACTGCAAACGCACCTGGCGCTCAGAAACTTCTTCAGAAAAATCTGCACTGAAAATGCTAATTGGCGCTCCCTTTCTTCTGAGCCCTGCTGTGTGCCCATACAGTGGTTTATGCCCACGTATGGGATACCGTTATACTCAGGAGAACCTGCGTTACATATATTGGGGTGCGTTTTCTCCCCTGTTCCTCGTGAAATTGAGAAATTTTAAACTAAACAAACATATTATTGGAAAAATTCTATTTTTTCATTTTTACCATCTTCTTTTGAATACTTTCCTCTAATACCTGTGGGGTCAAAATGGTCATCACACCCCAAGATGTATTCTTTGAGGGGTGTACTTTCCAAAATGGGGTGACTTTTGTTTTTTTTTTATTCTGCTGACACTATAGGGGCTCTGCAAACGCACCTGGCGCTCAGAAACTTCTTCAGCAACATCTGAACTGGAAATGCTAATAGGCGCTCCTTCCCTTCTGAGCCCCGCTGTGTGCCCATACAGTGGTTTACGCCCATATATGGGGTACCATTGTACTCAGGAGAACCTGTGTTACAAAATTTGGGGTGCATTTTCTCTCATGTTTATTATGAAAATGAGATACTTTAATCTTAACAAATATATTATTGGAAAATTTCTATTTTCCATTTTTTTCTGGCCTAATTGTGAATACTTTCCTCCAGCCCTTGTAGGGTTAAAATGCTCATTCAACCCCTAGATTAATTCTTTAAGGTGTCTAGTTTCCAAAATGGGGTCACTTATGGGGGTTTCTAGTATACAAGCCTCCTAAATCAACTTAAAAAAAGAACTGGACCCTAAAAAAAAAAATCAGTTTTGGAAATTTTATGAAAATTTCATAATTTGCTGATACATTTCTAAGCCCCGTAACACCCTAAAAAAGTGAAATATGTTTACGAAATGAAGCCAGAATAAAGAGGACATATTGATAATGTGACTTACTAACTAATTTATGTGGTATGACTTTCTTTTTTTTAGAAGCAAAGAATTTCAAAGTTCGTAAAGTACAAATTTTTCAAATGTTTCGTGATATTTTGATGTTTTTTACAAAAAACACACAAGACAGTGACCAAATTTTGCCACTAACATAAAGTACCATATGTTAGGAAAAAACAATCTCAGAATCGCTAGCATACGTTAAAGCATCACTGAGCTATAAGCGCATAAAGTGAGACAGGTCAGATTTTAAAAAGGAGCCTGGTCATTAAGGTCCAAATAGGCATGGTCCCTAAGGGGTTAAAACCATAAACTGACGGCCAAAAATTTGGTCTTTTTTTGCAATTTGGATTAATTTTACAATAATTACACAATTGCTATTTTTCTGTGACGCAAATTTTGAAAAATTTAGCAATTCTTTACAGCAAATTTGCTGTCAAAATGTTCAATTTTTTTTTTGTGATTGGAACAATTTGTTTTTAAAACTGCACAATTGTACCTGTATATTTTTCGTCTAATTACCCTATTTTTTCACGAGTGAAGCACATTTTTCTAAAATTGCGCAAATTTGAACCTTAAATTCACAGTAAAAAACTAAGCAATTCTTTTTTCGATTGATGCACATTTTTTCTAAAAAAAAAGTGTGTTTTTACTGAAATAATTGTGTAATTCAACAATTTTAGGAAGAATTGCGCCATTTGCCATATAATTGTGATTTTTATTTGCTGTGAGTTTGGCAAATTTGTGGCAAGATTGCATTTAAAAATACATAAACTCTATTTCTCAATATAAACATACATTTATTTATACTGTAATAAAATAAAATTATAGATGTCACAATCATATATACAAAGAATATAGTATGATGTGTGCTTCTCTGTCTGTCTCTTTTGCTCTCTCCCTGCACAGCATGGTAGCAGAGCTTTGAATCTACTTCCCTAATAACCAACTAAACTGGTATTGGAACTTGAAATATTGACACCTAGCGACCAATGTTATAACTTTGAATTCCACACAATTTATTTTTTTATTTTTTAATGAAGTGAATTACAAAATTGCTACATATTGACGCCTTTTTCAAAATATGCAAAGTTGTTTTTTAACGACAGGTACTCTAAGTGAAATTGAAAAACTGTAGTATCGGCCGGACGAACATCACTTTATTTGAAATGGAATGCAGGCACATCCGGGTGTGCCTGCGCTATAATTTGCCACAGCCCACAATGTAAAGTACGGCCGGGAGCTGTACTTTCACTATGAGCACAGGCTGTTCAGTAAATAGTGGCCACAAAAAATAGACCTGTCAGAGAACACTGGCCATAGTGTATACAGCGTGTGCACACTCCAGACAGTTGTTCTATACACTCTAATGTAATTGCAAACTGTCAATAAACAGAAGCAATTGTTTCAACCTGCAATAACGGCTGTTTATTGAAAAATACAGTGTGTGAACATGGCCTTAATATGTAGGTCAGTTCAATTACAACTATACCAATGTTGTGAACCCAATAGCTTTACGAGGTACATTTTCCCACCATTACCTACATCCAACTTTTTCAGCCACTAGTATTCAAATGCCGAACGATCAGATTCTAGCTTGATCCAGTTGCGATTATTTCTAGCAGCAACCTATGAAAATTTTTAAAAAGGCTGGACTACCCCTTTAAGTCTTCTAGGACCAGATTTTTAAATACTTCTACATTTTGTGAGATATCCACTGAATCAGGATTTAAACCACTGTGAATTTCTCCAATCTTTTCCTCATTTCCCATATGGTCCTTTCCCCTCCAGCACTTCTCTCCAGAAAATATTTCTTCACATTATTCATCTTTTCATACCTAGATATCGTTAAAAGCCTCAAATATATTAATCCTTGAGTCAGAGGCAAATTTTTACACTTTCTCTATTAATTTCTCAGATTACTAAGAGAACTATAACCACCACAAAAAAATTAACACTTTTTTCCTTCTTTAATCCTTCGTCTGGTTTCTAAGGGTTTAACCTCCCCTTTCTTCCTCTGACTTTTAGGGGGGAGGGGGTGATAGTAATGCAGAACAGCATAGTCTGGTCCACAGGCGGTTAAATGAAATGGGGGGGGGGGGGGAGTAAAATGCTTAACTTACCCTCCGGTTTTCTTTTTTCTTCGGATCAGCGGCTGAGCAGGGACAGTGCTTTAGCCACTGAATGGCTGAGCTGACGCTGGAGCATCATCAGCTCAGCCTATCAGCAGCTGCCACAATGTCCTGGCTGCAGTCGCTGATTCTGCTGCATTTTTGAAGAGGTAGTGTCAGGAATGTGTAGTACCTGGTGTGAACTGGGCCTGGTGTTTGTTTTTGTGTGCCACACCCGACTGCTTCTCAGCTTCCGGCAATGCAGGAGTTAAGCTGAGAAGCTGCTGAACTTGTGATTGACGGGTTCCTCTGCCTGCCTGCTACCTGGAAGATCAGAGCGCTGGTCCAATGGGAATCCGGACCGTGCTCTTGGTCAGCATAAAACTAAGCTGAGGCAGAGTTCCAGCGCTGGCTATTAGGTTAATTTCCTGGTCCCAGCTCCCCCTGTCCAGAGGAAAAACTGCCATTTGGGTAGTTGTGGATAGATTTTCTAAGATGTGCCATCTTATCCTCTGTCTAAACTACCAAATGCTAATACTTTGGTGACACTGTTTAATAATCATATTTTGCGCTTGCATGGCATTCCTGAAAATGTGGTCTCCGACAGGGGTGTTCAGTTTGTAGCGAAATTTTGGAGAGAATTTTGTGAAAAGTTGGGTATCTCTTTGTCCTTCTCATCTTCCTTACATCCACAGACGAATGAGCAAACTGAGAGGGTTAATCAGTCTCCAGAGCAATTTCTGAGGTGTTTCGTGGCTGATTCCCAGGACAAATGAAGGCACTTTATATATCTAGCCAAATTCGCCTTAAATAATTATGAACAGCGCTCACTTGGGATGTCACCATTCTTTTATAATTTTGGTTTTTACCCTAGGTATTCCTCTACTCACGCCGCTGAATCATTCAACCCTTCAGCTGAAGCCATATTCTCCAAACTGTGCACAGTTTGGGCCCAAGCTCATCAGAGCTTGGTTAAAGCCCAAGAACAATACCAAAAACATGCTAATAAAAGAGGCATACCTGGCCATCAGTACGTAGTAGGGGAAAAGGTCTTGTCATCTACTAGGAATCTAAGGTTAAGGGTGCAGTCCGGTAAACTGGCACCTAAATACATAGGACCATTACTATTGTAGAGGCTATTAATCCTGTTACCTTCAGGTTGAAACTGCCCACATCTCTTCGTGTTCATTGTGTATTTCATAAGTCTCTACTGAAAAGGTATGTGCCACCGATGTCCCCGTCACCTCCCCCTGCTCCACTTATCATCCAGGGTGAGTTGGAGAAAATTCTAAACTCTCGTTGGGTACAAGGCTCTTTAAAGTATCCGGTCCACTGGAAGGGCTTCAGGCCAGAGGAGCGTACGTGGGTTGCTGCTAAGGACAGGCATGCCCCACGTCTAGTTTGATAATTTCACGCACGTAATCTGTCTAAGCCAGGTCCACACCCTGAGGCCCCTCATAATGGGGGGGGGGGGGGGTACTGTCAGGAATGTGTACTACCTGGTGTGAACTGGTCCTGGTGCTTTTTTTTGTGTACCACACCGGACTGCTTCTCAGCTTCCGGCAATGCAGGAGTTAAGCTGAGAAGCTGCTGAACTTGATAATGCACCTGTGTTGTCTGTGTGATTGACGGGTTCCTCTGCCTGTCTGCTACCTGAAAGATCAGAGCGCTGGTCCAATGGGGATCCGGACCGGGCTCTTGGTCAGCATAAAACTAAGCTGAGGCAGAGTTTCAGCGCTGGCTATTAGGTTAACTTCCTGGTCCAAGCTTCCCCTGTCTTCTCCTGCGATCCCCGCTCCTAATCTATCTGTTTTGTTCGGCTTGTTACCTGACCTACTGCCTGACTATCTGACTATCCGTTTGCTTGCCGATTCTGTACTGCACTGCCTGTTTGGATTTTGACCCGGCCTTGTCTTGTTCCGTGTGCACATTTAGTGCAGGGAACGTCAGCGTGGTTGTCCACTGCCGCCTAGGGCCGACTGAGGCAATGACAGTGGGTGGGTTCAGACCTCGGGCGAACTGTCTTGTCGTGTCTGTACCTCCCTGTTTTTTGTGTGTGTCTTTCAAATATCGATATCCTGTGGATTACATCAGATTCTGTAGACTATGTCAAGCATTGTTTTTATTTAAATAAGATGGCCAACAAGGGGTGTGGGGATGTTATATTTTAATAAAAGACTTTTCTCTATTGCGTAGTGTTTATTTTTATTTACTTTCACACTTAGTTGTGGAAGCTGTCTTATAGATAACATCCATTATTAAGTCGGGGCCTAGTGTTAGCCGGTATAAAATGGTTAAGACTAACCCCCCCAATATTACCTAGTACCAATCGCACCAGGGGTGCTGGGAAGAGCCGGGTACCAGTAGTCCCGGAGTGTCAAATTTGGCATTCTTGGACTGGTATTTTTAGGCTGGGGATAGCCCCCCAAAAATTGCCCTTCCCATCCTGGTACTACTAGGCTGCTGCTGTTTGGTTTTTAAACCTGGCTGGTTATGGAAATAGGGGGAACCATACACGTTTTTTTCCATAAATAGATAATTTTGAAAAAAACGTATAGTGTTCCCCCTATTTTTATAACCAGACAGGTTTAAAAACCAAACAGGGGTGATCAAGAGCGCGCATGCGCTTGAAATGCGTCCTGTGGGGTCACTGCACTTAGGTGTTGTTTGTACATTTGGCATTTGGAAAAATAAAAAGAATTTCTCTGCTTCAAGTGCTGGATTACCGACTTCTTTTTCTGAACTGCAGTACCACGCATTTGCCAGATGCGAATCCGGGGCACCAGAGCATTCTTGGTCGGTGAGCTGACAATTACATATTTTTGTTAAAAACCAAACAGCAGCAGCCTAGTAGTACAAGGGTAGGAAGGGCCATTTTTTTGGCCCTCCCCAGCCTAATAATACCAGCTTGCTACCACCAAATTTGCGATGGGTACTGCGGTAACATTGGGGGTGTTAGCAATTTTATATCAGCTAACGCTATCGGACAGTTTCCACTACTACGTCTGAAAGTAAATAAAAATAAAACAAAACATAATAAAGAACAAAAAAGAACACCCCAAACCCTTGTTGACCATTTTAAATAAAAAAAAACGCTGGTCATTGACGTAGTCCAACATATCCAATGTAACCAAAGGATACCAATATCTGAAAAAATAAAGGGGAAAAATGCGCAAAACGAAGGCCAGGAGCAAAACACCCATCATTGTGACAGGTGTTCTGCACTTTACAGTAGGCAGCAGCTTAGCAGATGCTGTTTACAGTATGCCACACAAGGGGTTAAGTATGGATACATGGCATCAACACCTAAACCTTTGTGTGCCAGACTGAACAATGTGGGCCCCAGGGCTTAAGTGCATGCCATTGTCACTTAACACTTAATTCGCCCAGACTTTTAGAATTGATTAGATTTTTTGTGAAAATCATAAATTGCAAATGGATGCACAGGCAGGTGACCTCTGGCTGCTGAGGCAGAGCCTGGGAAGGGAGAGCACCCAGCAGCGTCCACTGTCCCCGACAGATCCGCCCCTACAGTACACAATCTCCACTCCTCACAGGGGTTCCTGGTCTTCGGGAGTTCGGGTGAATGTGGCAGAGATGGTAGCGTATCGCTGCGGGACACTACCATCTCCGCCCCAGTCACCCGAATCTGTCCCAGCTGTCCCTGCGGTAGCGGCGGCCCCCTCCTCCAGGGACCTCCGTGTGTGGCTGTGAGGGTATACTGGGTATGTGCCCTCCTGCCCTAGTCACCCACAGTCTTCCCCTGCTCCCCCAGTCAACCACAGTCTGCCCTAGGTCCCCCAGTAACCCACAGTCCTACCCAGTCACCCACATTCTGCCCCAGCTCCCCCAGTCACCCACATTCTGCCCTAGCTCCCCCACACTTTTTTTATTTCCACGCACATATTATGATCAAGCATCTTTTATCTTTGAAGTTAAGCCCCACAATAAGGCTGTGATCCTCTCTGCCGTTTAGCATAATTTACTTGTGTTACTGCATCATTTTTGTGAATATGCTGCAGTACTGCAATGACACTTCACATGCCCTAATTTCACTGCACACTTCTGCACAATCAGCGAAATAAGTGCAACACCTGCTTCTGGCCGGTCAGCGATGGTGAATCACTCAGGGGATTGGATGATCCAGCCAAGCCTCCTGTGAGATCACACCCTTCCCCCTGTCTGTATCCTCAGCCTGTTCTCAGCAAACACATACAATGTGAGACAGAGGCATGTAATCTCTGTCTCCTAAGGTGGGAGAGCAGTGGGAGCAGGAGACAATGTGGATTGGCACAGAGGCCATTTTTCTTTACTTCCTAGATTTCTATCAGCTACCAGTATGGCAGAACCGCACAGATATGGTAATACATTATATAGACACATCTATATAACTTTTAATGTACTTTTAATAGAAAACAAGTTTTCCTTATCCGGAGTTCCCCTTTAAGTTAACCCACTGGGGACCAGACAATGGCGTTTTACTGCATGAAAAGCACCACTAAAAAACGCCATATGCATAGGCTATGGCATTTTAGTAAAGCTGAAGACTTCCATTAAAGTCAATGGGAGAAAAAAAAAGTGGTTTGAAAAAAAAAAACAGACCTAGAGCCCGCTGCGTTTTGCCAAAGCTGCCACAGAATTGCAAAATTGCCAGAGAAGAGAGAAAAAAATGCCATGTTTGCAAGGGAAATCATAAATGTTGTGTTTTTTTTGAAGCACAAGGAAATCACAACAGCACAAACTAAATGAATGAAAAGGGTGCCCGTCTCACCACACCAGCCCAAGGTGGCAGTAGATTGATTGGAAGAGAAGAGACAACACAAACTTCATCCTGGACGTGCTGTCTTTTCTCTTCCAATGGCGTTGTGAAGGCAGCCTAAAGGTAGCTCCACATGCAGGGCCGGTTTTAGACAAAATGTGGCCCTGGGCAAAACTAAAGTGGGGCCCCAAAAATACATATATACATCCAGCAGGTATTGTGCATAGTGTGCAGCAGCATATCCCCAGGCGCAAGTTTTTATGCAAATTAAATTATTTTTATTAAATTAAGTTTGCCTGCCTTAAGCAATTTTCACTCAAAAGGCGAAAGAAAAAACTAAATTAGCTCATTCCTGTGCAATTAAGTGAGTGCATGCAACTTATTAAGACAATGACCCATTGCTCCCCCCCCCACCCACATGTGTATATGGATAGATAAGCCACAAGAAGACAGAGCAGGCACTACGGCTTCCTGGGCTCCGTAAACAAAGCGTACCGTGTGCAAGGTACTCGCTCACGTGTTGCTCGTTGAGACAGCAGTAAGTCCAGCAATCATAATAATATCCAGTAGAAATACAACGGCACTCACCGGTGTCAGCGAAATCGATGCTTTATTACAGGAAGAGATATACAACAATAGCAGGTGCGTTCCACAGAAAGGAGGTGTGGAACACTATTGTTGTATATCTCTTCCTGTAATAAAGCATCAATTTTGCTGACACCGGTGAGTGCCGTTGTATTTCTACTGGCTATTATTACATATATATGGATAGACTGACAGATAGGAGATAGATAGATAGATAGATAGATAGATAGATAGATAGATAGATAGATGATAGATAGATAGATAGATAGATAGATAGATAGATAGATAGATAGATAGATGATAGATAGATAGATAGATAGATAGACCGACAGACAGGAGATAGACAGGAGATAGACAGGAGATAGATAGATAGATAGATAGATAGATAGATAGATAGATAGGTAGGTAGATAGATAGATAGATAGATAGATAGATAGATAGATAGATAGATAGAAGATAGAAGATAGATAGATAGATAGATAGATAGATAGATAGATAGACCGACAGACAGGAGATAGACAGGAGATAGATAGATAGATAGATAGATAGATAGATAGATAGATAGATAGATAGATGATTGATATTCAGTCAGATAAATAGTCAGACATATGCTCCTACACATATATAAACACAGTATGCACATCACACATACAAAGAACAATACAGATAGACAACATCACCAATACATAACACATCACACACAGCACTGCACAGTGTACACATAAACACAGCATACTTATCCAGCTGGGTGCAGTCTACAAGGGGTTAATCAGCAGGCTGATGTAAGGTGGCTGAGGGCTGACAGTCTCACTTCTGTGCAGAGGTTTGCACAATATTGTCTCTCCCTTCTTCCTGTCGTTCCGACTGCTGCTGATAACTTAGCAGGAAGCTGCAGAGCATCACATGAGGGGAGAGGAGGTGGGTCGGATGAATTTTTAAACGCTGGCAGCACAGACTGTGTGTAGTAAAACACCCCCCTCCCCCCAGGGACAAACAGCACAGAGCTTCTCCAGGACCACAGCAGCACTTTGTCGATGGGCATGTGACAGGATGTGCATCAGGAGCCACCGATCATTAGCAGCCGGGCTCAGGGGGTCGCAGCATCATCCAGGGATCCCTGTCACAGCCTGTACATAGCGATCAGCAGGTGACAGGGAGATGCTGTGTTGTGAGAGGGGGGGGCGCGATCGGGGCAATGCGATGCTGTGTGTGTGCCCCTGTAGGTCTGATGGATCAGAGGGGAAGCTGCGCGTCTCCTCATGCTGCTGGCTGGCTCGGGCTGGCTACTCTTACTCTCACTCTGCGTGCGGGGCCCCCTGCGACCGGGGCCCTGGGCATTTGCCCTGTTTGCCCCTCCCTAACGCCGGCCCTGTCCACATGTACAGTATAGCAGTGGATTTCAGGCTGTGAGTTCCGCAGGGAAATCCATTCTGATACTCTGTAGTGTCATTCCCTATGTTTCTACATTCCCTCAGCAGATTTTTATTCTGCTGTGAGAACGTAGTCCCTGCCCACTGCTGCAGGGCTAATACATTACCAGCCCGCACTCCTTTCTGTTTCTCTTGCTCCCTGACGTCCCGGTCAGTGGCTGTGGCAGGAAAGGGCACTGATTGGCTGATCAGGACATCAGAGAGCCGGTGAATCACGCGGGAATGTGAGCAGGTAATGTATTAGTCCAGCAACTGCCAAGTTAAGTGGCCAGGGGCTACATCCTCACAGCGGAATAATATTCCACAGTTCACACGTAGCCAAAGTGGCGGATAAAGCCGCCAGCCTACCTGTCATAATGACAGTCTATTATGACAGGGAGGCTGGCAGCATTCCGCCAGGGGTTCCCAGCACATCCCGCTCAGCTTGAGGGGTTCCCAGCACGTCCCGCTCTGCCAATCAGAGCACTGCCCCGCCACAGCGCACTGATTGGCTGAGCGGGATGTGAAGACACCGGGAGCCCCGAAGCAAGCCAGAGCGGAGAGCAGGTGACTAAATCCCATACCGCAAGAGGACCTGGTTCCTCCCAGTTATGGGAAATAGCCTGCTCTATAGCAGCTGTCTATTTCCCATAACTGGTAAGGACCTTTTTGCCCCCTAGTGGTGGGGTCCTGTATAGGTATAGGATTTAGCCATCTCATAATGGATTGGCTATTTCCCATAACTGGTAAGGACCATTTTGCCCCCTAGTGGTGGGGTCCTGCATAGATCTAGGATTTAGCCATTTTATGGTGAATTGGCTATTTCCCATACTGCAGAAGGACCTTTGCCATCTATTTTATACCATAAAGGTGACATGTAGGAAAGGTCCTTTTCAGTGATGGGGTTTAGCCTCCTCACATAGTAATGGCTATTTCCCATACTGCAGAAGGACGTTTGCCACCTATCCTATACCATGAAGGTGACATGTAGGAAAGGTCCTTTTCAGTGATGGGATTTAGCCTCCTCACATAGTAATGGCTATTTCCCATACTGCAGAAGGACGTTTGCCACCTATCCTAAACCATGAATTTTGACATGTAGGAAAAGTCCTTTTCAGCGATGGGATTTAGCCTCCTCACAAAGTAATGGCTATTTCCCATACTGCAGAAACACCTTTTTCATCTATCCTATACCATGAAGGTGACATGTAGGAAAGGTCCTTTAAGTGATGGGATTTAGCCTCCTCACTCAGGAATGGCTATTTCCCATACTGCAGAAGGACCTTTACCACCTATCCTATACCATGAAGGTGACATGTAGGAGAGGTCCTTTTCAGTCATGGGGTTTAGCCTCCTCACTTAGGAATGGCTATTTCCCATACTGCAGAAGGACCTTTGGCACCTATCCTATACCATGAATTTTGACATGTAGGAAAGGTCCTTGTGAGTGATGGGGTTTAGCCTCCTCACATAGTAATGTCTATTTCCCATACTGGGACCTTTGGCACCTATCCTATACTGTGAAGGTGACATGTAGGAAAGGTCCTTTTCAGTGATGGGATTTAGCCTCCCACATAGTAATGTCTATTTCCCATACTGCAGAAGGACCTTTACCACCTAGCCTATACCGTGAAGGTTAACATGTAGGAAAGGTCCTTGTGAGTGATGGGATTTATTCTCCTCACATAGTAATGTCTATTTCCCATACTGCAGAAGGACCTTTGCCACCTAGCCTATACCGTGAAGGTGACATGTAGGAAAGGTCCTTTTCAATGATGGGATTTAGCCTCCTCACATAGTAATGGCTATTTCCCATACTGCAGAAGGACCTTTGCCAACCATTCCTATACCGTGAAGGTTGACATGTAGAAAAGGTCCTTTTCAGTGATGGGATTTAGCCTCCCACATAGTAATGTCTATTTCCCATACTGCAGAAGGACCTTTACCACCTATCCTATACCATGAAGGTGACATGTAGGAAAGGTCCTTTTGAGTGATGAGGTTTAGCCCCCTCACATACTAATGGCTATTTCCCATACTGGAGAAACACCTTTTTTACCTATCCTATACCGTGAAGGTGACATGTAGGAAAGGTCCTTTTCAGTGATGGGATTTATCCTCCTCACTCAGGAATGGTCTCTGTTGTAGAGTTATATCAGCCGCACTTTCAGATATTGTCATCAGACTATTAAACAGTGGTTCTTCAAGTTACAATATTAACCCTTTAAGGACCGGGGCAATTTTTATTTTTGCGATTTTGTTTTTTCCTCCTTGTGCATAAAAGGCCATAGCAGTTGCATTTTATCACCTAGAAACCCACATAAGCCCTTATTTTTTGCATCACTAATTGTACTTTGCAATGACAGGCTGAATTTTTGCATAAAGTACACTGCAAAAGCAGGAAAAAATTCAATGTGTGGTGAAATTGAAAAAAAAAACACATTTTGTGTTTTTAGTGGATGTGTGTTTTTACACCGTTCGCCCTGGGGTAAAACTGACTTGTTATATATGTTCCACAAGTCGTTACGATTAAAACGAAATGTAACATGTATAACTTTTCTTGTATCTGATGGCCTGTAAAAAATTAAAACCATTGTTTACAAATATACGTTCCTTAAAATCGCTCCATTCCCAGGCTTATAGCACTTTTATCCTTTGGTCTATGGGGCTGTGTCAGGTGTCATTTTTTGCGCCATGACATGTTCTTTCTATTGGTACCTTGATTGCGCATATACGACTTTTTGATCGCTTTTTATTAACATTTTTCTGGATTTAAGGGGTTAAATGGTTCCGGGAAGATGATTGTATGTCATGGTATTACAACACCAAATGCTGACGAATGTTTGTCTAAGCTATTAGATGCTAAGACATTGTGCGGATGGCAGAGGAAGTGGCTGCCAGAACAATCATTTGGATTATTTGTGCGTCCCTTCACTTTCATCACTCATTGCTCCCCTATTACACAATACATGTATGAGCAATGGGCGAGGATTTTATGCTTGGTGAAAACCAAGCAACCAAACAATGATATTACACGGGCCGATTATCGGTGTTTCGCTTAACAAACCGCTCATAGTCGCCCTGTGTAATGGACCCTTAGCTCTATTGATCACTGGTAATTGTCTCTGAAGCCACCAAAAGAGAAAACAATGGATCCTAAAAGCCCTATTCCACGGATTGTCAGAGGAGCAAACGAGCACTTTCAGCGCTCGTTTGCTCCTCGTTCCCCGCTTGCTGACGCCGCTATTCAGCGCGACTGCAGCGAGTGGGTGAGTGCGGGAGGGGCGGCGGGGAGCTGCGGGGGGGCTGCCCGGGTGATCGCTAGATCGTCCGGGCAGCCCATAGGATACAGCACCATCTGCTGCCGACGCTCCTATTCAACGGAGCAATGGCAGCGGATCGTTGCTATATCAGTCACTTGTTTTTCAACATGTTGAAAAACAAGCGACTGCAACGATCAGCCGACATCGTTCATGTCGGCTGATCGTTGCAGTCACTTGTTTTTCAACATGTTGAAAAACAAGCGACTGATATAGCAACGATCTGCTGCCGTTGAATCATTGCACTCTATTCCACGGGACGATTATCGTTCGTATATCGTTCGATTATCGTTCGTCAATATCAGCAGAATACAGACGATAATCGTTCCGTGGAATAGGGCCTTTAAGAAGAATTAGCAGATAAGTAACACAGATAAAGCAAATCCATATAAGAAAGAGCTGCTGGAAGTTGGAAATCAATGTGATGAAGCTGCAGGAGGGTCCTGCGCAATGTGATTAAGATGCAGGAGGGTCCTGCACAATCTGTTGTACAGTAGCTGCAGGAGGGTTCAGTACAGAGTGAGACAGAAAAATAAGACGCAGTCACCCGTCCATCCAAAGAATTGACATGTCAATTCTTTGGGTGGATGGCGTTATCTGCCTCACCATAGAATGGAGATGCGCGCAAGTGGGGGCGAGCAACATAATCCAGAGCGGGTTATCCCATAGTGTGAATGCATCCTAAAGTCACACCCTCTAATGTGTCACCGTGTTCCAATGAACTGTCACTGTCCTCATGTAATGTGCTACTACCTCCACCTCTTGCATTGTGTCACTGTGTCCCCCTCATGTACTGTGCCATTGTCCCCTATTATTAATGGACTGACTCTCTAATCAATTTTCCCAATCTTTGACTCTCCAGCTGAAAAACGACAACTCCTCTCATGAACTGCCAGTAGGACATGATGGGTGTTGTAGTTCTGCAACCGGGAAAGCTACAGGCTGCCAAATTACAACTCAAACCATGAACTGTTAAGCAGGGCATGATGGGGGTTGTATTTCTTGGGATAAGCTCACCTGTCCAGATTCCTGCTCTTCTTCTTGGGCTCTGGTCTCCTCTTGTCAGGTCTGGCAGAAGTCCCAGAGGCAGAAAAGGGAACTCCTGCCAGCAGTATATTCAGTTGTATCAGCAATTGCAGATACAACTGAATGGGGAGGGAGAGCAGCCAGTAAGGTAAGTGGGTGTTATTCTTTTCACCGCCCCATCCCCCCAGGGCATTCTGAAAAAAGCCAATGGCTGAAGTACCCTTTTAACCCCCTGAGGGGTTTTTAGACACCGGTATTTCCAGGACTATGTTGGATTCCATGGATGACGTTAATGACTAGTTTTTTTTATTTTATAAAATGGTCAACGAGGGTTTTAGGGTTTTTACAAATAAAAAAATAATTATCAATTGTGTTTTGTTTTCTTTACATTACAGGCTTAGTAGTGGACGGCATCCATTGCAAAGTCGGGCTTAATGTTAGTATAAAATGGCTAACGCTACCCCCCCAATATTACCCCAGTACTCAATGCTACCAGATTACTAGGAAGAGCCGGGTGCCATTAGTCCCGGAGCATCAAATTTGGCTCTCCTGGACTGGGCGGTAGCCGGGGGGGGTGTTTAGTGTTAGCCATTTTATTACTAACACTAACCCCCGACTTAGGGTACTATTACACGGAACGATAATCGGCCCTATCCGGCCGATTATCGTTCCGTGTAATAAAGACAATGATCATCGGCTGATCGTTGATATAGGTTCTGACCTATAATTGTCGGGCGCCGACCACTCACCGCTACGTGTAATAGCGGTGCGTGGCCGACGATATGCAAAGAAGAATACATACCAATACAGGCTGCAGGGCTAATCTTCCTCTGTGCTTCTCCCTGGGTCCCGCGCATCAGGGCGGCCTGTGTCAACTGACAGGCCGCTCAGCCAATCACAGGCCGGGACCGCAGTGGCCAGTGATTGGCTGAGCGGCCTGTCAGCTGAGACAGGCCGCTCTGAAGCTGGAGTGCGCGGGACTCGGTGAGAAGCACAGAGGAAGAGGAGCCCTGTAGCCTGGATAGGTAATGTATTGAGTTTAAACAAGGGCTGCAAGGACATCAGTAACAATGTCCCTGCTGCCCTTGTTAAACAATTATCGGAATGTGTAATAGTTATTATCGGGCTCCCATCGGCCCATGTAATACCACCCTTAGTAATGGATGCTGTCTATCAGACAGCTTCCACTACTAAGCCTGTGATGCAAATAAAAAAACACAAGGCACAATTGATACATTTTTTTTTTATTTAAAAACCACCCCTAAACCCCTCATTGACCATTTTATAAAAATTTTAAAAAAAAGCTGACCATCGACGTAGTCCACAGAAACCAATGTAATCCTCTGGATACCGTTATCTGAAAAAAAAAAAAAAAAAATAGACGCACAAAAAAGGCAGGAGTACAACCCCTGGTAAAAAGTATGGAATCACCAGTCTTGGATGAGCACTCATTCAGACATTTCATGCTGTAAAACAAACTCAGATCAAAAACATGATACAGTATTAAGGTCATTCCAAAGTGCAACTTGTTGGCTTTCAGGAACACTCAAAGAAATGAAGAGAAAACATTGTGGAAGTTAGTGAATGACACTTTTATTGACCAAGCACAGGGAAATAAATATGGAATCACTCAATTCTGAGGAAAAAAGTGTGGAATCACTCAAATTGGAGGTAGAAAAAAAGGACACACCCAGTCTATTTCCTTTCCCTAAATGGACACCTGCCCCAGATTAGATGTGCCCATTAGTCTGCAGTTAAAAACACCTGCAGTCATGACACCTTGGAGGGCTGCTGGACGAAGTGGAGTGGCGAGAACCATGGCTCCAACAAAAGAAATGTCCCTTGAAACAAAAGAGAGGATTGTGAAACTTCTTGAAGAAGGTAACCCTTCACGCATGGTTGCTAAAGATGTGGGCTGTTCACAGTTAGCTGTATCCAAGATATGGACCAAATACAAACAGCATGGAATGGTTGTTAAAGCCAAGCGTACTGGTAGACCAAGAAAGACATCAAAGCGTCAAGACAAACAACTTAAGGCCATTTGTCTTGAAAACCGAAAAAGTACAACTAAACAGATGAAGCACAAATGGGAGGAAGCTGGAGTCAATGTATGTGACCGAACCGTAAGAAATCGCCTAAAGGAGATGGGATTTCTATACAGGAAAGCTAAACGAAAACCAGCATTGACACCTAAACATAAAAAAACAAGACTCCAATGGGCTAAGGAGAGGCAATCATGGACTGTGGATGACTGGATGAAAGTTGTCTTCAGTGATGAGTCAAGAATCTGCATTGGACAAGGTGATGATGCTGGAACTTTTTGGTGCCGTTCCAGTGAGATTTATGAAGAGGCCTGCCTGAAGAAAACAACCAAATTTCCACAGTCCTTGATGATATGGGGCTGCATGTCAGGCAAAGGCACTGGGGAGATGACTGTGGTTAATTCTTCCATCAATGCACAAGTTTACATTGACATTTTGGACAGTTTTCTCATCCCTTCAATTGAACAGATGTTTGGAGATGATGAAATAATTTTCCAAGATGACAATGCATCGTGCCATAGGGCAAAAACAGTGAAGGCATTCCTTGAAGAAAGACACATTCAGTCGATGTCATGGCCTGCAAATAGTCCAGATCTCAACCCAATTGAAAACCTGTGGTGAAGATTGAAAAAAATGGTCCACAAGAAGGCTCCAACCTGCAAAGCTGATCTGGCAACTGCTATCAGAGTTGGCACCAAATTGATGCAGAATACTGTTTGTCACTCATCAAGTCCATGCCTCAAAGGCTGAAAGCTGTTATAAAAGCCAAAGGTGGTGCAACTAAATACTAGTGATGTATTTTGAATGGTCTTTTGTTTATGTGTTTTTCATGATTCCACACTTTTTTCCTCAGAATTGAGTGATTCCATATTTATTTCCCTGTGCTTGGTCAATAAAAGTGTCATTCACTAACTTCCACAATGTTTTCTCTTCATTTCTTTGAGTGTTCCTGAAAGCCAACAAGTTGCACTTTGGAATGGCCTTAATATTGTATCATGTTTTTGATCTGAGTTTGTTTTACAGCATGAAATGTCTGAATGAGTGCTCATCCAAGACTGGTGATTCCATACTTTTTACCAGGGGTTGTAGACAGGTGTTCTACTGCTTACAGTAGCAGCATCTTTCCAAATAGCTGCTTACAGTCTGGCACCTAAGGGGTTAAGTATGGATGCATGGTATCCACACTCAACCCTCTGGGAGCCAGACACTTCAAACTGCACCCATACCAGCAAGGAAGGGGGTTAAGTGCCCCCCTCGGCTGGGTGCAGTGTAAGATACAGGCACAGGGGAGAGAAAGCAGCTCCCCTGTGTCTGCATTTTCAGGACACAGCCTGGTTAATAGCCTTAACCCCTGCCTCACTGGTCCAGACTGCAAGTAAACCTATAAGTGCTGCATACTCACGTAATCGGGCCGTCGCGCTGATTCCATTTTCAGATCTGCTGCTTCATTCCCGAGTTCCGACCTTCACTGTATACTGGTGTCAGGTCTAATCCATCAACATACAGAGAAGGTTGTAACTTGGGAACAGAGTGGCGGATCTGAGAACGGTAATGTCTAAATCCAATAGCGTAAATAGACCTGCTGACGTCACGTGGTCACATGACTTCCTCAATTCACGTGACTGTACAGCAGGCGTGGCTTATTCAGTTTAGCCTTGCTGGTCTACACGGCTGCCACGAGTTTGCGTCTCCAATTGTGCCACTGCACGTCCGTTCTACTGGAAATTTTTATGGGGGGCACAACAGTAAATATGATGGGTTCACTAGCAGGTGGAAGGAGGCACAATGGTGGGTGCAGTAGTATATGGGGGAGGGGGTGCACCCACCATTATGCCTCCATGCACCACATCCACCATTTACTACTTCACCCACCATTGTGCCTCCTTGCGCCTCCTCCCCATGTACTACTGCACTCACCATTATACTGTACTGCACCCCCTCCCCCATATACTGCACTCACCATTATGCTGTACTGCACCCCTCCCCCATGTACTACTGCACCCACCATTATACTGTACTGTACCCACCATTATGCTGTACTGCACCCCGCCCCCATATACTGCACCAACCATTATACTGTACTGCATCCCTCCCCCATGTACTACTGCTCCCACCATTATGCTGTACTGCACCTCTCTCCCCCATATACTACTGCACCCACCATTATGCTGTACTGCACCCCCTCCCCATGTACTACTGCTCCCACCATTATGCTGTACTGTACCTCTCCCCCATATACTACTGCACCCACCATTATGCTGTACTGCACCCCTCCCCATGTACTACTACACCCACCATTATACTGTACTGCACCCCCTCCCCCATGTACTACTGCACCCACCATTATGCTGTACTGCACCCCCTCCCCCATGTACTACTGCACCCACCATTATGCTGTACTGTACCCCCTCCCCCATGTACTACTGCACCCACCATTATACTGTACTGCACCCCCTCTCCCATATACTACTGCACCCACCAGTATGCTGTACTGCACCCCTCCCCCCATGTACTACTGCACCCACCATTATACTGTACTGCACCCCCTCCCCCATGTACTACTGCACCCACCATTATGCTGTACTGCACCCCTCCCCCATATACTGCAGCCACCATTATGCTGTACTGCACCCCTCCCCCATGTACTACTGCACCCACCATTGTGCTGTACTGCACCCCTCCCCCATGTACTACTGCACCCACCATTATGCTGTACTGCACCCCCTCCCCATGTACTACTGCACCCACCATTATACTGTACTGCACCCACCATTATACTGTACTGCACCCCCTCCCCATGTACTACTGCACCCACCATTATACTGTACTGCACCCCCTCCCTCATGTACTACTGCACCCACCATTGTGCTGTACTACACCCCTCCCCCATATACTGCACTCACCATTGTGCTGTACTGCACCCCCTCCCTCATGTACTACTGCACCCACCATTGTGCTGTACTGCACCCCTCCCCCATGTACTACTGCACCCACCATTATGCTGTACTGCACCCCTCCCCCATGTACTGCACCCCCTCCCCATTTACTACTGCACCCATTATACTGTACTGCACCCCTCCCCCATGTACTACTGCAGCCACCAT